>NC_065507.1:32266789-32350928 GCF_006386435.1 Epinephelus moara | reverse complement strand
TAACCGCCATATGTCGATTTACTAAACTTGGTAGATATGTAGAACAGGACGCCTCAAGGTGACTGGAGAAATTTAACTCTAATTGGCAACTGGGTGGCGCTATAACAACAGAAAAATGCTTCAAAATGGCTAAAATGTGACCGATCGCTGTGGCTCCCCCTGTGGCTGAATGTTTGGGTTTTTTTTCTAATTTTTGGTATGACTAAGTCATGGTATGGTATGCTGTACATAATCACGGAAACTGTCAGTGTGTCATTCTGTCAGTCCCACATTGCTCTTCTTAATGGGTTCAGTTGACTATTTAATCTGCAATTTCCTATGACCTGTATCCCAAACACACACCATGTGAAACTATACGTGGGCAACTGTGCACTCAATGGGCATGGACTAGTACACATATATAAAAGAAATATGCATAATACAAAGGTCTTGTAATGTAGATTTATACATCAAGTGTATGAGATAAGTTAATGCCTTATACTTGATAAAAGACATCATTATTTCACTATATGACTGCCGCTCATCCCGAAAAAGTTTAATATTCTTAAAAAGAGGTTTTTAAAAGGCTATTACACGTAGATAATATCTCTTGTTCTAATTCACTTTTACCTGTTTCAATGATGTCCGAAAAACATAACGATATTTTGAGAGGAAGCTCTTACTCGCTCCACTACAGATAATGACTACTTTTACTCTTGTTTTAAGAAAAGTGAAGATATTGTAATGAAATTTTTTTAAGAGCCATAGCCAGAATAAATTATGTTTTACTATGGATATTTTTGGAAGACTTTGAGGAGCTTCCTCCCACATGCTGCCGCCAAAGATTTAATACCAAAGATAAGTCTGGGATGTTATGTGAACTGTATGCACATGATTTTGAATTAAAGCTATGTATGCCAGAATATTTTAATCTGCTAATTTGCATGATGGAGTAAAGGTTATATGAGGACCACGGAAGGTTAGATTATTAGTCTATGCTCTCTCTGTCTGTCTGTTCATTAGTCACCATCCTTAATAGTTGTATTGAATCCTATAGAGGCCTAAATAAATCTACAGACATTCTGACAGAGTCCAGCCTCTCACACAAAGAAGACTTTTCCATGCTGACTCCATAATGGATTTTATTATTCTAATAGCTCTGTAGTGCACTGCTACATTACGCAGATAAATTGACTACCATGAGATTGTTAAGTGCATTCTTGCAACAAGGTGGTACATTTAAGCTGTCAGTGCTCCTGCTGCTGCTGCTGCTGCTGCACTGCTCATCTGCTAATTTGTAAAAGTGCTACAAAAATTTGCCACTACTTCTGAGCAGTTGGGAGAGATTTTATTCAAGGACTCTTTCACAGATAGAGATCTCTTGGTTAAGGTTAGGAAAATGGTCCCGGTTTGGGTTAAAATGAATAGATTTCTGTCAGAAAGGGTTTCTTGGACAAAACCTGACAAGGCCTGCCTCCACTCACCACCTGCAGGCTCTGCTGTTATTCACTGTCATTCCTCCCCTAGTTGCTGCTGTTTATCATGTTTTTTTTCCCATATCTGTTATATTTTAGCCCTATATTTTCATGTCTGTATTTGTTTGTCTTAGATTCATATTTTCACATATGTGATGTTTTCTTTTTGTACATACCTATTTGTGTTAGCATTCTTAAAGGCAGCCTGCCACTGTGACTGCTTCTCTGTAACTGCTGTGCAAATAACAATATAAAGACTTAAACATGTGCTGTAGCTACATCGTGTTTGCTCGTGGGGAGCAACCTTGTCCCGTAGAAATTATAGTTATATCATATATCATTACTGTAATTATAGTTGATGTACAACTAATTTGCAACAGTGAATACATTTTAAAATAAATGTAATTTTCTTTCCCACTAACATAATGGTGATATGGTGTTAATTAACTTCATTTACCTGGTATGTCTAAAAAAATTCACTGGCAAGGTATTTCATTTGTTTTACCTGCAGATTCCACTCACGGCAGCTAAGGATGATACACTTTTAAAAGGTTATGTTTAAGTGCTAACAGCACTTGGGTATGGTTGGGGAAAGATCATGGTCATGGGTAAATATTGGAAATTTTAACAGTGACATGAAGACTTAATGTGCTTAAAACACAATCAAAACCACAATTTATCCCAAACTGTAGTCAGTGTTTTTGTAGTCCAAACCTTACCACACTGTTTAACTGACAACCAGCCCAGACTTCCCGCCTCTTACTTCTGTGTGGTGCAAAATTGTAGCCTGTCTTTTTTTTTTTGTTATCTCCACAACATAAGTGTTAAAACAAATTAGTGCTACAGACATAAGCATGATTTCTAGGAAACAGGGTTGTGGGGAATGTTTACTGTTGTCACTTCTGTGCTGAGTGTGGTGTTTAATGAAGTTTGGTAAAGTGAAACTCAGCATTTTGTAAATAAACCTGTTTAATGCAAATTGACTGACTGAGATGCATTTTCTGTGTTGTGTTTATGTTTTTATTGTCATGTCTATCTGCTAAATCACTGACTGGCTTGTTAACAACAACAGATGTCGTAATTATTCACCATGCACGTCAAAGTATTCTTAATTGAACTGACTGTTATATGTAAGTCTGTAATGGTTCATTGATAATTTTATCATCATTTTATCATTACTGTCACATTGGGTCAACCAATCATCACGAAGCGAATAATTAAAACTAAGTGGGATACAAACTGTCTCCTGGCAACCAGGCTCTTTGTCCAGAGAAAGCTGGACTCACTGGTCTTTTGTCTCTTCTGTTTTTTGCTCTTCTTCTTCTTTATTTTAGTGCATAAAGCATCACAGATTTGCTCTATTGACAAACTTTTACTGACATCACATCCCATGATTTCTGACTTCTTAACTGAGCAAAATTCATACAGTATCTCCTGTTTTCATCTGGGGCTGTCAATGAGTACCTTTTGTTGCTTCAAATTCTTGCTGCCTGGTGATGTTACAGCTGCAAATCCCCTTAATAGTGCATCCGAAACTGTAAGATTGAAGATGTTCAGGGTGACAAATGGTAATAATCTGTTCTTTTGTGTACAATGGTGTATCACCCTCATCGATCTTCAAAAATACAAACAACTCATTCCTGTTATAGATTTGATTTTTTAAAGGCTTCATGTGCAGTGATGCATTTTACATCTATATTTACTCCCTGGGAAGAACTTGTTTCTAAATGAGAGGTGAAGTGCTGCTACAGTATTTCAATAATATGCACTTTGCAGTGTGCCTCAGCATGCCTCAACAATTGTGTCAAGAAAGCCACCTGAACTGAATTACTCGCTTTAGGAATTGCCACAGAAACCATTCCAACCAGTCTAGCAACATGACGATTTGTGCCCTATTATATCCCACTCTGCTGTATGTCTATAATGACATTTTTTTAAGTAGTGCAGGGCACTGTATTTGTGTGTGATGGAAGGATTTCTCTCCTGTGGGGTTCAGATGAGATATCAGAGCAGCATCTTGTACATAAGAGCTTGCTTTGCTCTGCTTCCAATCAGGGTTGTCAAGTGTGGCATAATCACTTGAGAAACACATTTTGTTTGTGACAGTTCAGAAAATATATTTCACATGAGATACCTTCAATATTTTACACCGTCGTTGTTGTTAAGAATCAGCATTACATGAAAACATCCTGAAGCACTGTTTAACTGTGAATGCAATTGCATGGAAAGCACATTCCTCCAAGATGTTCATGCAAAAGATTCATGCAGCACAATCGCTCATACTGACATTAGTAGGGAATGTTGAATGTTTACATGGCAGACACTATCTCTACAGATCTCTCTGTGATCAGGATTCATGCATACAAAGACTGAAAGATGAGAAGAGGATGAAAAAGAATAGTTTGTGTGCCAGTGAGTCCTATTTTACATGGCATTTTATAAAAAATAATACAGCACTTATATAGCAATAATGGGGAGGCTAGATTTAGGTTTCATTGTGTCTCTGTTTCGCCAAAGAACTGCACGCCTCTGCCACGAGTGCTATAGTCTGTAGAAATAATAGCCTGAAAATACCTCCGCCTCAATCAAACTCTCTGCAGAGCCGCGAGAGGGAAATCAAAAGATGGCCAAGACTCAAGAGGAAGGCAGACAAGGGAACCATGTGGAGCATATAAAGGAAGGTCAGTGCATGTGAGAGGGGGATGAACGAAGGGAAGGAGTGCATCAGTCTGTGTACCTTGAGGCCAAAGTCTGAGGGGAAAGGCCTAAAATGGCATGCGCTAGTGTGAGCTAGGCTGGATGGTTGCATACTCGACAAGGTCCCCAGGGCCAGTGAGAGCAGAGCTTCGTGGGCTGGGAGAAGAGGCCAAAGCTGCAGTATCCAGCTCCGCATACTGGACATCACAGTCCTTGTGGCCAGAGTTCTGGAGACAAGAGAGGCGAAAGGTGTGTGAGGCGTGAGGCAGCCAAAAATATGAGAGAGAGTGAGAAAGACAGATTGACAGACTGACTGAGAGAGAGAGAGAAAGAGAGAGAGAGAGTGTGGCTGACAGACAGGTGAGAAAAAATAAAAACCGAAGATGTGATGGTCATGGGGACATTTCGTGAGCAGCGGCGTTAGAGATGAAGGCAAATGTGAAAGCACATAAATAAAATGTCAGATTAAGACTGAATGTGACAAGCTCACGAACAGATGGAGGTGTTGCACAGAAAACAGTAACAGTCAGACAGAAATTAAAATAAGACCATGAACAAAAGATTAGAGATGAAGAAGAGCTCAGACTTTGTTTACATGCACATGATGACGTCGCTGTCATCCTATTATTCAGATTCAGAAAATAGCAAATGCTTGCATCAGAGAGACACTTTGATTCAGTAACACTGTGTTTATTTCAGATTTGTTTTTATGATTCTGTTGCTCGTGTGCATTTCTCTTTTTTTTTCATGCACGGCTCAGAGTCTATGGGCACGCAAACCAGATTTAAACAAAAACAATCGCTGTTAACTAAACAAACCAAACACACACCGGGCATGTGTTGCAACTCTGATGCTTGGATTATGGTCAGCATAGGTCCACACAGTCTTTCAAATAAACTGTAACTATGAAGACAGTAATTTATGTGTTCTGTTTACTGCATGAATTCAGTGATTATGGCTGTAACCACAGTTACTGAGCTGCACATGGAGGTATTTACACAACGACGCTGGAAAGGTTGCTATAAAAACGGGATATCAGCGTGCATGTAAACACAGACAAAGACTTCATTCAGCCGGCATCTGACCACTGTGCACATACACCAATGACTGACCGACTGATTGACTCGATGAGCAATTGGCCAAGTGGATGATTGAGTAAATGACCTTAATGGAGTAATCAATAAATGACAATGACAGCTTTCAGCGCTGTTTATCCAATTCCAAAAATACCTCCTAGATTTTTGCCTTCTGTTCTAGAAAGGAGACTCAAGGCATTGAGACAATAATAGTCTGAAAAACAATGAATCTTAACACTCACTGACAAGACAAGTATGCATGGAAAATACATTGTATTGTATTTGCTACAGCAACTAAACAGGAAGTGTTGACAGGGGGCTTGAAAGACAAAGTTACAGGACAACATTAAAACAAACAAGGCATTTTGATTTCCTTTTCCTCAAAGGTCATAATGACTTTTTTCTCATTTAGTCTGATCTGAGAATTCATTCTGTCTTTGTTTGTTTTGAATAAACTGAGCGAAGATGGATGTTAACACGGTGATGGAGTGTCATTTACGAGAAGCAAAACAAAGTAGTTCTTTCAGCGCAGAGGAGGACAAATGGGAGTCAGACTGCACTGATGTTTGTATTAATGTACCAACAAACTCGAATTAGTGATGAATGAGGACAGGAATCAAAAGATAATAGGCAAACCTCCCCAATTCAACCGGCAACATTTGGAGGAGTAAAAAAGAATCTACTTTGCTGGGTTCTTTTCTCTCCTAAGAATAAAAAATGGCTGCATGAGAAAGTCAGTGATTGGATCAAATGGTAGTGTCTCTGCTTTTAGTCTGACTGCTTGTTTCTGGTAATGAAATCAATGGAGCAAAAGAGAGGGAGTTATGCGGCTAAGTAAATGCAAAGCAGAGATGTCAGCTGTCCTGTATCTACCTAAACAACATCTCAGGATAGAGGGTGAGGAGGGCGTGACGGAGAAAATGCAATGGGATGATACCTGTTGTCGTCCCCCCCCCTCCCCCCCATTGCATCAGTGTACCTTATTTCCATCTGAGAAAGAATTACATAGGAATGATTGAAGCTTTTACAGAATTTCACGTTAATCATTTAAATCTACTGTGCAATCTCTCCACCATCACATATTTCCCCACCACTCACACCCTGCACTCGCTGGATATTTAAATATCTGGAATATTTGTCATGACCAGAGTGCAATCAGGGGGAAAATTACAGCCACATCGCATTCAAAATTGGCAGATAGTGTTTTGCCCCTAGAGAATCATCATTAGTAACACTCGACGCTCAGCAGTCAATGCATGTCTCTCACAAATAGTGTTTTGAAAACCTCACTGATACCCTGTTCATCTTAAGAGCAGCCCTAAACTTCAATTTAAGTGGAATGTCATCAGAGATAAGAAATAAATCTTAGAAAAATCTACCCTCTGTGTCCAAGGATTATCAGAATTAAACATCCTGTTCCTTTGAGAATAGAATTGAAGATGATAGTTTAATATCCTTGAATAACTACACAGAAAATCAAAATCAATTCGTCCGGGGAAAAGAGTGATAGTAATTGAGTTATCCCTGCAAATTTGGTTTGAGACAAGATAAGTCGTTTAAAAAGCACACCATAAATGCAAAGCAGTCACTTTAAAAAGCTTGGCTGAGAGGCGAATTTATGAAAATGCAAAGCATGCCATTCATCAAGAGCATCAGTAAAGCACAACAGTTATGTGATGTTAAATAGGAAGTTTATCCAGAGTTGTGTGCATCAGTTTCATAATATAAAAAAGTTACTTTTGCTAAACACAACAGACAGCAATTAGCAAGAGGCCAGTTTAAGTTATTCAACAGAAAGGCATCTCTGAGAAATATGAATCACACTATTTTCTGCAATGTCAATCATACACTGAAAAAAAAAGCAATTTCATTTCATTTAAAAATGTGAGTGTCCATGCTGCTTTGTAATTTAAATTTACTAGTTGGTTATTTTTTTTGATCACTTGTTCTAGTAATTCTAAAGAAAGATAGTTGATTGTTGAGTCTCGTTCCCAGGTTGTCAGGTATTGACTCTTTGGTTCGTCCAACTACCAACCTTAAGTCGTCAGCAATCAACCATCTTTCTCCAAAGATAAATTTGATAAACTTAAAGGACAAAAGATAAAGATAGTCAACAAATCCCATGAAAATACTAAAACCAGCAATGTGTTATTCTGTCTCTCAATACTCTCTGACCTCCCTATGCTGTCTTATACCTTTCCCACAAATTGCTCCAGTTCTTGAACTGATTCTTTTCAGGATTCTTGGAACCTTGGTGCCAGCTGGAAACCATATTTATCAGGTTGAACCAATCAATTTTTGGGCAAAGTGCTCCCAAGACTTCAAAATTAGGTGTGAGAACTGAAACAGAACGTCTCAAGTTGGTGGAAAAGGGGTATGAGTGGCTCTCATTCCTATACCCATTGCTTCCTACAGAAGATCTTCAAAGACAGGTCATAAATATATAATTTAAAAACACTGTAGGTCTTTAGTGTATCCTCATAGTAAGTTTCATATGATATGACAGTTTGCATGATATCAAACAAATGATGTTGTGTACATAACGTAAAGTTACATACTAAACATACAGTTACGTAGGTTAGGTTTAGGCAAGTGAAGTTACTTTGGTTAGATTTAGACAGAAAAAAAAAAACATGGTGACAAAATACCTTAAAATTACTCAAAGTTTCCTTGATTTGTGTCCCATGCGATACCCTTGCCTGCCTCTTTACGCGGACTGCTTCTTTATCTAGTCCCTAAGCTTATGGTCACGTGATCGCAGGAGAACAATGGAGAACATATGAACAGTGCAAGAGAACAGCCTGATTTTAAGCTACTCAATGAGGAGGCAACCTGGTCTCACTACGAAGTCGAAATCAAGCGCTTGGTCAGTGACTTCTGGCATCAGACACCGATGAAAAAAAGCCCTTTCATGTCGGCCTGGTATGCTGCAGGTCGCTGTTATTGTTAAATGGTGCCTGGCGGTGTCAAGGGGAAATGCAGCAGGACAACAACGAAAGTTGAGGTGGTGGAATTCCGAGTAGGGCAAGCAGGTGGAGTGGTGGACGGGTCCAACAACCACAGACTTTCACCCAGGGAGCCAGTGTTCCCTTCCCGTAAGAGTGTGAAGCAAAACCCTGTTCTTTTGTTGCCTAAACCCAATCATGTTCGTGTGTTGGCTAAATGTAACCACATGCGTTTGTTGTTGAAGGAAAAAAAAAAGTCAATTTGCGGTGCGCACTAACCTCATGCGTTAAATTTGAAAGAGACTGCATGCAAACTATACATTTCTTGTGAAAACGGAAATTTATTTTGAAAACAGGCCATGCATGTAACAGGCAGAACTTGACAGGGCGTCCCAGAATGTCAGCAACCAGCACACCCAGGGTACCTTGAACATACAGTTAGCGTGTCGACGTGAAAAGTTCATGACCAAATGTTGATATGTGACCAGGTCATAGTGGGGAGGTAAGGGAAATTTTCTGGGGACTTTTTTAGTGGCCCATAACTGCTCATCTGATGGTCTAATCTTTATCCAGACTTTGACAACAATGGAGCTGTATGTCATAGATGCATATGTTAAATCTGACTTTGGATACACAGACAAAAGTGTACTTGAATTGATCCATTGGTGTTTTTTGTCTTTTCACGGGATTTGTTGACAAATACATACATACATAGATATATCTATATATATATAGATATATATATATAAGACTCGTGACTGTCACTTCTTAAATGGTTTAAAATGTGTTATTTAAAAATTTAGTGTTGATTTGACATTTGACAGATATATCTTATTGATTGACACAAAATACAATTTTCACAGTGTATGAAAGTGCAAGGTGTTGATAGCAAATGCTGTAATCCAGATCAACACCCACATATTATTATCATCAGTTTCTGCACATCAGCTTTCTGGAAGTTGCATTTTTCTGTCTACACAAACAGCAGGTGTTTGGTTGCTACAGGCAACATGACACTTTTTACCTTCATTAGCAAAGCAGGTAGCAATGGTAAGACTAATTTAAAAACAACTGTTTCTGTTTGATACTGTATTAGATGACTGCTACAGCAAGCGCTCACAGTTGGAATATTTTCTCTCTGCTCGCACACACAACACACACAGGCTAACACATGCTAAGACATTGTCTAAAAGTCCAAGAGAGTTTTATTTTCTTTAACTCAAAGCCGAGACTCAAGCCCAAGCAAATAAAGCCCCCAAAAACAAGCATCTGTTCCACTGAGGGAGGCTCACCACAGTTAGAAGAGGCATCTGATACAACAAGGCAAACACTTCATAGTCAACAGTTAACACTCAGGGGCGATGATATACTGTAGAGCTTCACACTGCAATTTATCTGCACACGGTTGCCATGCAAACACACACGTAATTACCAGGGATTAGAGGAAGTGGAGGGGAGGTGAGGCAGAGGGCAGAGTGGGTGATGAGTGCTGGGGTCAATACGTAAAATAGTCCACACACACAAAGAGAGACACAATGTTGTCTGGCCCAGGTTCAGATGGGAGGTGAGTGGTGCTGATATAAGGATAAGGAGCTTAGTCAGAGCATCCACTGGATTTACTGGTCAGCGACACCAAGCAAAGAAATAAGCATCAACATTAAAGATCCTCAGTGACATTCAGGAAGCATCACAGCACTGCATTTCATTTGTAAATCAATTCTCAAATACCTCCAAGCATAATGGCACAGAAAGTTCGCCCTTTTACCAGCAATTACTACTGGCCGAAGGCGGCAGCTGTGGGTGACCCCTTCATAGAGAAGCTCCGTTGAACCCACTCATGGCATCACTACTCACCGGCTTATCAGTGAAGGGGGTCGACTCAGAGGGTGCCATGTCGTAATAAGGAGGCTGGAGAGGAAGCTTCTGCATTTCCTCCTCCTTGTCGAGATGAACCACCTACAGGAAACACCGAGAGCTCAGAAAGACTCATAATTAGCTCCAGAAGTCCACAAACCAGGCAGGTCAACCAGTTTATACTGAAGCTGCTCCGCAATTCTCACCAAGGTTAAATTTGCAATTAGCCCATCACTGAAAATGGCTACCTTTGTTGCATAAACATTAGTTCAGAGCTACAACACTCCAGCAGCAAGTTATTATGCTGAACACTTTTTTTTCTTTCTTCATTTGCTCACATTTGTTTTTCGGTGGTAATGAGCAGAAGCAGCATCTGAAATCTGACAAGGAATACAGCTTGACAGCAGTTTGAACCTTACTCGCTCTGCTGAACTCTTCATGTGCATCAAAGTTATTTTTTGTCAAATTAATCACTTCCATATCACACAAAAGGTATGATGCAAACTTCTGAAATAGTGGAGCAGAAATGTAAAGCTGCAGGAGCTAGCTGTGCTCCACAGCCACCAAAGGGAAGAGCTGGAGGGAATTTAATTCATACATGAAGGTGACATGTGATTACAAAACAGATACGCTGCAGATTAATTACAGCTTGGCAAACACATGATGTCAATAAATGGATGAAGCTCCTTGAAATCACCTTTATATGTTAATGTTTTATTCAAATAATATCCTGTTTCCTTTTTACAATGAAAACAAAACATAAAAATAGACACTATATTCAGTGGCATCACAAACTGGATGCACCATCTTGGTGTAAAATACCAGTTTACTATGCAGGTCTCTTTTAATGGTTTGATGCCTCTGAATTGAAATGTTTGAATTTGGACTCATCCACCAGCAAAGACGCCTTTGAATGGAGCTTCTCCACAATTGTGCCTCGGCTTTGTCATATTCCAGAGGAATATCTGCTCACTGTTTGAGGATTTAAAACTGGACTGAAGAGAGTCTGAGACATAGAACTTTTACATTTAAAAAGCAAAAAAGACTCCAAGTCTTTAATGTGTCAAATGTGTATTTTGTGCTCTCTGCGCAAAACTAAGTGATATGCTCATAAAAGATACATAGGCACTGTTTCAGTCAAAACATTTTCAAAGTGTGGAACATTACAACCAACAAACTTCTTATTTAATACTTTGAAATTTAAAACAGAAATGACACCTTGAGTCAACTTTGTGCTACTGTATATTAGATTTGCAGAGGATGGTAATCATATTTACATTCATTTAACTTTAACTTCATTGCCTAGTGATGAGGTTAACACATATCATTTTGTATAAATGTCTTTAACAGCTAAAGATGTTATTTTGTTACCCTACAGTGAGGTTGGAAGAATTTTTCAAAAGAAAATTCAGCTGGAAATTCCTGTTAGAAGACAGCAGAGCACATCAGAAAGAAGGGTGAAGATGATGGAACCAATCCTGTTTCACTTTATATATGTAGACATATCTCAAAACAACATGAGTCACACCATGAAACTCCACTTACACAATTTCTGCAACCCAAGGCTCTTTTCATGAAAGAGGCATGAAAATAAAAGAGGTAACAACATTCATGACAGCTGCCCTTTTTTAAAAATTGTTTTTTTTTGTACAGTTCAGCAGACTAGTTGGGGGCTAAGCCGTATATCTAAGGTTCTCACTCTGAATTCAAGGTGCAACTATTAGGTTTTCTGCAGCATAATGGAAGCAGCATATCAGAAGAGCGAGGGGGGGCAAAGTGCTCCTCCATGGTGTTCCTTCAACAGGTCGCCAGTTTTAAACTTTCTGCGCAGCAGGCTCCTAATTGATCTGTCAAACTCTGTCATAATCACAATGCAAAGTTTGACGGCGCTGACAGTGAAGAACCTTTCAAAGCTTTTTAAGGTGAGATATTCACAACAGACTCGAGACACTTTTCACAATGTGAAGGAATCAATTAATTTTGTAACGGCAAATGAACACTCACAAAACCTTCATTAAACATTTGTCAGACCTGAGCAGCAGACAATGAAAAGAAATAAAAGTGAATGAAAGAAATCAAAGTCGTCCAGAACAATGAAGTTATCAACGTAATAAATGTGAGATTCATATAATAGATGTCGAACAATGTGTTTCCTTTCCACACCTCTGTGCTGTTAAATTTGAGGGATCAAAAGGCTGCCAAATGCCGTCTGATCGCCATTTTTCTTACACTCAAAAATAGCTGTTGAATTTCAGTCAATATGAACCTGGTTGGTGTGAGATTTTCATTCATATTACATCAAAAGCCAAAGAATTTATTAGCTGAGTGGTCGAACGGTGAGCTGAGCACCAGACTCTATACGCAATTAGCTGGAGGGAACGTGTGCTCGGAGCATAAAGACATCGGCCTTCTGGATGCTTGTCGTCTGCTTGGCTCTTGGAGTCCATCTCCAGTGTTGTGATGTAGTGAGCGCAGATGTTGATACTTTGGCTGCGTTGCCAGTTTTGCTCTGTGCATTGGGCAAGGATGAAACCATGACGCTGCCAATTTCTTCAGGCCAGCCGAGTCACCTATCAACCTATCCTGAAATAAAGCTGTATCACCAACTTCTCAGGTTCCAGTTTCAATAAAAGGATATACTGCATTACCCATCACCTGTCTGTGTCCATGTGGCTCTTTAAAATTCAAACATTTTTCTAAATTTGGGTGATTTGGACTGAGGACTGTGGTCAGAACTGAGCTAGGGGGGAAGCAGCCACATCAAAAAACAGGAAGAGAAGAATATTGAGTTGTTTTTGGTTTTTAAATTTAAAGTTATTGAATTATCTTTGCTTCTTTTTCTTTGCTTTAAACAACTCATTTTTCTTCTACATAGGCCTACATTATGATAAAGATTTGTCATTAAAGACCACAGTTACTCTCCCAAGCGTCTGAGCAAAGCTGGTATGGTAAGTGTGTGTCTTACAAATTGCCTGGTGGCTCGACACATGCTAATTATCTCAGTGTCATTTTAAGATGATTGACAGGTTTTGGGGCAGAACCTTGTCCAGCTGAAGGGAGGAAGGCGAGACAAGAAGACACTGATTTCTGGTCCAGATTTAAAATTGTATCTAAGATTATCCATTAATAATTCATTTTCATTTTGGATCATTTGGAAACTGTTCTTTCCTTGAAGCAGATGTCGAATGAATATCAAAGATGCAGCCTTTATGTCATGACCTGCTGTGCAGAATGAATTACAGCCACAGAAGCCTGAAAGCTTGAACCTTAAAAAGGTTTTGGTCGGTTAATACTTTTGTTTTGTTCTGCACATGCCCACTTGTACAGCAGTGATGCTTATTGTTTATGCATCAGTGATTATTGTTTATTCATGCATACTTTACCCATGATGTCATGAACCTGCTGTGATATTTCTTCCTTTTGCTTACTTTTTTCTTTCCGGATGTGAGCTTGCTGAGCGTGCAGCTTCTTTTAAAGCAACTAAAGCCATAAAATGGAACACATTAAACCCTGTAAAGTGTCTATTACAGCCTCATCTGTCCACTAATCACCAGTGAGTGTGGCATTAGGTGCCTTGCTCAAGTACTGCTTTGCAGTAGTTGTGTTAGGAGGAGAGCACATTACTTTCCCCTCTCTTCATTACCTTCTCTGCTCAGATGTCCAGGACTTTGACCTTGGAGCTATAAAGAGTATCATAAAGTTGGATTTAAAATCTTAGCAGTGCTGATACGCAGTGGCCAATTCAGAGGATAGGTGAATCTTCAATTATTCAGATTCTAATAATTCTTTTTTTCCACTTTATCTCCCCAATTTGGAATGGCCAATTATTTTGTACAACACTAAAGGTCCCAGCAGACCTACTGCGACCTCTGCAGACTCTGTGCACTTTAACCAACTTTGATATGTACATTTAATGCACTGTGGTTCGATTTTGCTATGGACAAAACTACAGCAGGCATGCTGGGAAGACACTGGGATGATTGATGCAAAAATCAGGAAACCTGGGGGCTCCTTTATACAGTATTGATTCTTTGCTATTTAGATAACTTAATGCAATATAAAGATCATGTTCTCTGACTTTGAATGTGGCCAGCAGCTGATTAAAACTGCTGGATACTGTTGGTAAGACTAGGAGCCAGTCATCAAAGGACCTGTACAAAGTCAGTGTGACCATCGAAGTGATTCTTCAAATTCTGAGAGAGGTGATGGGAATTTTTTTAAACCTACTTCAAGGGGCATGTGCGAGATTAAGTTGCAGTTTTGTAATTGCTGTGGTGTGCACAAGTAGAAAATGCAAAGCAATGAAGCAGCCTTAAAGGTATACTATGCAGGATTTGAAAACAATGTATGGACTGACACAAAAGTAACCCTTTTCATTCTTCATTTATGACCCACTAGATGTGTGTGGCGGTGAATTTATCTGCAGAGACTCTGCCCTCTGCCTGTACTTTCTTCTTATTGTGCTGTGTTTGGGACATTCCTGGGCACAGCATGTAGGTAAGGTCAGGTCTTAATAAAGGGGGCTTCCCATTGTTCTGACAGGTTCAAACTTCTGAAGCTCTGTCAGCCCAAAAAATGTCCCACAGGACCAAAAGTCCACTTCTTCAAAAGCCTGTTATCCCGAAAACATATGCCCACTGCTCCAAAGTCCAGTTCTTACAGAAATACACACTCTATGCAGATAGACAATCCAACTGCTGTTGTTTGAATTGCATTGTTGGCATCATTTCTGTAAACCACAGATATGTTAAATTTGTCAGCAGCACTGTGGTGAATGTGTGGTTAGGTTTAGGCACAAAAACCACTTGGTTGTGGTTGGGAAAAGATCCTGTTTTGGCTTTAAAAGACTCATGTTTGGTGGCTCAACATTTATTCATTCATATTCTGTGACTGCTTATCCCATTAAGGGTAGTGGGGGGGCTGGAGCCTATCCCAGCTGACACTGGGTGAGAGGCAGGGTACACCCTGGACAGGTCGCCAGACTGTCACAGGGTTAACACATAGGGACAGATAACCATTCACACTCACATTCACACCTACTGTCAATTCAGAGTCACCAATTAACCTGCATGTCTTTGGACTGTGGGAGGAAGCCGGAGTACCTGGAGAAAACCCACGCTGACATGGGGAGAACATGCAAAATCCAGAAGGGCCCCCCCACCCCGGGTCCGAACCAAAAACCCTCAAGCTGTGAGGCAACAATGCTAACCACTGCATCACCAAACTACATGAAGGGTCCGTAAAAACATCCAGGATCGGTGGCTCAAAAGCGACTTGGAAAGTGAGCCTAACTGCAAGGAGTGTTTATTTTGTTTTTTTGGATAACAGGCTGTCAGAGGCATGGACTTTCGGTCCAGTGAGACATTTTTTGTATCAATGGGGCTTCAGAATTTTGGGCCATCAGAACAATGGCATGGCACTTTTATAAAGCGCAGTGAACAGGTGCCAGACCATAAGCAGCAAGCATTAAAGAGGAAATTTCAAACGTTGTGGACACAGCACTGTAAATATAGCAAACAAACGTGAATCTGGGGTTGGCTTCTGCTTTCCTTTTACTAGTGATACTGTTTACAATCCTGCATAGTATACCTTTAACTCCACTGTAGAGAGCCATGTGTCTCCTCAAAGAAACATAGCCTGTGTCCCAATTCCATGCTACAGATTAAATCTGTACACACACTATTCTTAATAGTATTCTTTTTGCAGCATAGAAGAAATCCACATATTTTTATACTAACAAGTAATGATGTAACATCCCCGGCGAGCAAAGGCAATCAGACTGCGCCTGTACAATGAGACTGCCAATCAAACGCAGCCGAGACAGCAAAATGTTTTGTTTTAAAAATGCAGCTATTATTTTTTTTTATTCTCAGAGATTTTTTATTTTCTTATTTTCAGCTGTTCTGTGAGCTGTTTCACCAGAATCCACAATTAGTTTAAGATTTTCCAGCTGTGAGCGCACTGAAAAAATGACTATATTTAGCGTATATATGCCATCTGGTTCATTTATCGTCAATCCTGACACTTTTCCAGTGTGAACACTCTACACACACTACAGACCAGCTTAGAATGAGTGTGTATATGGACTCTGGGACATGCCGATGGTGTTGCCTGCTTCTTTTAACCTGCCGGGGAAAAACTTCACCAGGAGGGCATAACGTGTGTTCTTCATGCAAACGCCCCATCCTCTGCATGTCTGTACATCAAAGCAGCACCACAGCCGAGGATAGCACACGGGTCTTTGCAGCGGTGGTGAGTGTTTTTTGCCTCTTCGCCCCAGATCAGTGATCTGAGAAAATTGTTATATCAGTTGATTCCCCTCACTAATCCACTTGGTGTTGACATTTCAGTTTGTCTCTGACTAATAATAAAGCTGCTCATTCAAATTATGAAAACATATATTGGGGGTAAATAAACCAAACAGTGCTGTGAAATGAAGCTGTTCATCAGACTTGAGTGATACTTAATTATCTATACCAGTCATTTAATGAGGTCCAAATAAAATAGAATGCATTTGCAACGTGCAAAGTGATCACGTCTTAGAAATATGCTACATATAGGAAATACAGGGGCTGACTATAATAATGCCTCCTGCACATAGCATTCAGCCCAGAAATAAAAAACTGCCTCCCAGCACAACAACAAGCTACTTTTAATACTGATGCTGCAGTGTGAGGTCAGTATTTTGTGTCAGAAATGACTCACTTACCATCTCTTTACTTTTAAAGAGGGAAATTAATTAGTGTCAGATTGGTAATTATGTTACATGTTCACTGGCTTCACTTGGAGAAGGAGACATTCCTATTTTTAGATATTAGAGCGCTTTCCGCTAATTGTACTGTAACTGAAAAGTGAAGGAACTCTGTGACAAGCGTCAATCCAGAGAAGCGGACGAGAAACACTTGGACAGTTTTGTGACATGAGAAATACTGTAAAACATGAGGAAAAAATAGCCTCCTGTCACTAAACTGACATTTTGCTGGATTCCCATACAAATGCCCTTTGAACACCAACCATGATGTGATAAAAGAAGAAGTCACTTCTCAAGAAGAAAAAATCTCCCGCCACATATATTATTATTTGTGCTGTGTTGTGAACATAATTGTACATGTTCTGACTTGGTTTGTGCACATGATTTAAATAGATCTGGTTTTGTGATTGACAATATCTCACTCACAAATGTGACACAGTGGCAGAAATGTGAGACAGAAATCGAAAAAGTTTGCAGAGCATATGTCAGATCAGCCAGAGAGGACAAGAGTAAGAAGAGAGGAGGAGGAGCAGGAGGCTCTTACCTGGATGTCATCAGATGTCAAGTGTCCCTTCATGTCACTGTTCTTCTTTTTGGGCGGAGGAGGGGCTGGTTTGTGGGCGGGAGGGAGGTCGGTCCTGTTAAGAGAGTAAAAAGATAACATGACACTCAGCACAGTAAGGGATCGCCACTCTTTACGTCCCTCACCTTCTACAGCACTCTATAATGAGAAGTCCTGCCTGCACTTGCCTTTTTCATTCTTTCCTTGGATTTTGATAGATCTCGTGTTGGTGGCTTTGTTGCGGCGGCAGCCATTCCCCCTGCCCTTTCAAAGGCTCTCGCTGGAGAGACACTGTGCTAATGAGAGTGGGCTGTAATTGGACACTGAGGTGAGGAGATAGGGATGGAGGGAGTATAGGGGGCAGGGAGAAGGGCATGTGTGAGTCAAGTCCTCAGGGTGGATTGAGCCTCATCCAGAGTGCCACGCGGACAAACACCCTGCCTACTGTGCGGCGACCGTTTGTTTGACATGTTGTCCTGAGCTGTGACTCAGAGAGCTCAGCAGGCAGCTTCTGTTCTCCACCTTTTCCCTGCATCCCTGGCACTAATATCCCCTAGTCCCAAGGCGCTCACCCCACCCCTCTGTTGACACACCTGGGGAAGAACAAAGCCTCAACTACTGAACACCTGTACCCATTTACATGCCACCATTAACAGAACAGCAAACAACTGTTTTCTTCAAATCAACAATGAAGTTTTCACTGGAGATAAAGGCCACCCCGGCACACAGTCGTGGATATGATAATAAAAAGGAAAATTAAATTGTGATCAGGAAAGACAGCAGTAATTGAAAGCTTGATGTTGAAATTGTTTGAAGTGCATCCCGATAATTATTTCAGACAAGGAAGCAGAGGGGTTGTTGCAAATCATTACAAAAGAAAACCCCTTCCCTCAAACATGCTGGCAGTCAGATGTCATCTGCGGCATTCTGACATGATATCAGGAGTGATCAAAGATAATGAAGTGGAGCACAGACACTGAGCTGTGTACCTACATGCATTATCTCCGGCTCCTCCCGCCTCCCATTCGCACTGGTTCACGTCCTTATTGAATAACATGACCTTTCCGCAAGGCCAAGCCGGCGTTTTAATGTGCAGAAAATTTGTGCATGAGTGCACCTCTTAACTCTTTCTTTCACGCTCATTATTTCCAGTCCGTATCACCTTGTCTCCAGACAGGGCTGCCGTGCCACTGCCAGATTCATGTGGCACCCTCTTCAGCCTGCCTGCAGCACAGAGGCACAGCAAACACACAGAAAGGCAGAGCGCAGCACACTCTCCCGTCTACAATAACCCCTTCCATCGCAGAGCCTTCAGAGGAGAAGCATCCATTTTCTCTGGGACAGTTTATTATGAGTCTTGTGGAAATGTGGTTTCCGCAGGTACAGCAGTGCTCATTATAAAGTATTGTAATCCGTTGCTTATGATTGACTGGATTCTATACAGGTGAGAACTTAAAAAAAAAAAAAGCTGTGACAGCTGACAAGATCATTTGCTTTCAAGAAATGTATGAGACAAAATGTAATTTTCAGCCTCTGCTCTGCCTGGCCTGTGCATACACTGAGACACCGAATCATCACATTCCTTCAATCAGCTGAAACAAAAAGCTGATGAATACCTCATGCACTGACCTAATTTTCATTTTATTAAAAAGAAATGCAGCATCATCCGACATCTGATACAATATTTACTATATTCTGAGACAAATCAGTTGCACATCTTCATGTTAAAATTATTCCAGCAGGATGAATTCATACCGCGCTCATGTATGATGCAGCATTTGCATTCAGATCCTGCTGCATTTTGCTACTTACATTTTGATCCCATAGGGCCCCTGATGATTGCATTTCATTGCACATTATGTGAAGGAGCGTGTTCAAATAAGTAGTGTGCTGGGGCCCCATATGCAGAGTGGGTTTATTAAATCTGACCAAACATGAAAAAACTCCCTCATCTCAGGACTAGCACCCAGCAGCTACCGCTTCCTCCCTGTCATACCTCGCTTTCTTGATTGAATTCAGCTACATCTGTAATCGTGTTACGCACAAACAGCAGCCTCAGGAGACCGTCAGTGTCACTACTGGTTGACACAACAGTAGGAAAACACAGAGAAAAGTACAATCAGTGCTTAATGAAGTGGCGTGTGCGCGGAGTGCACAAACATACAGTATGGCCGTGTGCTGAGGCACGTATGTGCCAGGACAAACATACAGTACAAGAGTGCACAGTCACTCAAGCTGAGTCACAGTTTCATGCTACGGATTCATACTGTAAAACACTAATCTTTAAACTGTTTCTGTTGGTATACCTGAAATGAATGCACCTTTCTGGCAGGAAGTTATTAAAGAAGAACACCTATTGCTATTTAACCTTAAAAAAGAGAGGCTAAATGTTTTTCCAAAGAATTTATACTTCACATTTTGTTTTTGAAGATGCTCCCTCAGCTGTCTCATCTCTATCCACAGTTTGTTTTCATTTTTTTCCAGCTGTGAGAAGCTCCTTTCTTTACTGTGAGTGTTGCATGCTGACATCTTTGAGAATATCTAAAGGATAATTCTCAGTTTAGGTCTGATTTTCCTACTATTTGCCATCATTTACCTCAACTACTATAATGATAAACTCACATATAAATGATTGCTGAGATCTGCTAACACAGTAACATCGCTACAAATACAATAAGCCAAAAGTAGAGAGGTTAGATGACGAGTCAGATTTTAAACAAGCCAACAGTGTCATCAAACCACTTTAAAGGTCTGGTGTGTAGGATTTAGGGGCATCTAGCAGTGAGGTTGCAGATTGTAACCAACTGAAATATCTCTCGTGTGCCACGTGTGTAGGAGAACTATACTGACCGACAGAAAAATGTGAATGGCTCTATCTAGAGCCAAGATTCTTATTTTCAGGTGATTGTACACTAATGAAAACATATATTTTGTGTTTAAATCACGATTAGGGCAAGCACAATAAGTCAAAACTGAGCAAGGAAGTCAGTCTGTAGACTGTGGTCAGTGTTCACAAAGGTCAGTTTACAGTACAGTTCTTCTTTTTCACACTGAGTTTGGCTAACCTGGAAGTTTTTTTCAAAACCTGTCTGATGGTCCGTCTGCTTGTGTTTTTAGCCTCATCTAATACTTTTTCAGTTACATCACCACATTAACCGATTTCCGCAGCAGACTAGGCTTTACTGGAAGGATGACTAAAGCCGTGACAAACACACCTAAAAGAAAACTAAGCATTTTTTTTGTTTGTTAAGATGTTAGTGAAACTGAATCTGAACATTGTCCAAAATGTTTTTTTTTCCAGCTATGAGCAGCTCCTTTCTTTCCAGTAAGGATTGCACACTGACATCTTTTAGAGTATCTAGAGGATAAATCCACTTTATTCCAATTTAGGTCAGATTTTCTTAGTTTGGGCCATCATTTATATCAGTTAGGATAATGTTAAACTCACCTATAAGTGAGTGCTGAGATCTGCTTATACAGTAACATTGCTACAAACATGCAACCCAACCTCATCCCGCTTTATCAGTGTACCTAAACGTCAAAATATGACACTCTAGGTAACTGACTGCTTCAGTTTTGGACGTTCTCGAATAGCATCTCAATTGACACGTTACATGCATTGTGTCTAAATACATTTTCGTTTTTACAGGAAATGTTCAGTTTCTGCTCATTACATGCATACAGTCTTTTTCAAAATAAACTTAATACACAGGTAAAACACTTAACTTCAGGCAACAGACGTCCATAGTTAGGTTTAGACTGCATAAGATTGTGGTTACATTTAGAAAAAGAAATACCATGGTTTGGCCTGAATAAGTAAGTTTCACACGGGAAATGAACAGCAAGCTCTCGGTCTGGTTCTCGCTCTTTGTACTACAGTAGTTTGTGGTGGCGTCCGAAATAGCACCGCCCAGTGTGCATCATACTGCCGTGAATAATATCTCAGTGCATCTGTGACTGACACTGACAATCACTGACAAAGCAGTGGTATTTGACGAGCTCAGTTTTGGCTGGTGGTGCCAGAAATAGTCGCTGCCTGGTGCGCACCATAATACTGCAAAAGCTGCCTCTGTTTTTTGCTATCTGACGACAAAATCATTGACAAAAAGGTGGTATTTGACAAGTAGCAAGTAGTAGGTATTAAACAAGTCAAAAGTTTAACCAAACCACTTTGATGGTCTAGGGTGTAGGGTTTAGCGGCATCTAGTGGTGAGGTTGCAGATTGTAACCAACTGAAAATTCTCCCATGGGCCAAGCCTGTAGGAGAACTCTGGTGGCCGAGGTGAGCCACTGTTTGGTTTGTCTGCTCTAGGGTACTATTAAAACATTCATGAAAACATAGATATGAATATTATATTCACTTTCTACTAATATATCCTCCCAAATCGTACACACTGGACCTTTAACTTGGAGGCAGAACCTAAAGTGATATAAATATCTGTGTGTGAGCAGAAAACTGAACCAGGGAGTCAATATGTAAACTGCAATGAATGTTTACAAAGGACAGTTCGGTATATCATTTTACTATTCTCCTTCCTAACAATAAGTTTGGCTATCTGTTGGCTTGGGTTTCTTGCCCCATCTAATGTTTTAATGATGTTTCGCAATCATTAAATTTCAGCAGAAAACTAGGTTTTACTGGAAGGATGACTAAAACCATGACAAACAGCCCAAAGAGAAAGGTAAGCATTTTTTTAAGATGATCCTGAACTTGAATATTGTCCTCATTATGTTTACCAGCTGTGAGCAGCTTCTCAATTTCCTGTGCAGTGATTAACAGGGGGAATAAAAGTTCGACACAGCACTGAAAATTACTCAACTTTAAGTGGACATCTTAGAGTATTTTCATTTTGCCATTTCACCAGTGTGAGCACACTCCCTACATGTGCAAATCTAGCTTTGAATCAGCATGTAGCATTTGGACACAGAATGAGCTACAAGTGCAAACTGAGAATCTAGTTTTGCAGGATAAACTCAAATGCACTTGACAAACTAATTGAAGTTTGATTGTAAGTGTTTATTGTTTGAATAATTCATTAGAAAAACCTTCACAGTGTCAGCTGTGGGATCACTCAGGGAATATTTGTTTCACAGGTGAATGCATTTTTTCTTCACAATACAGTAATACTGTACAACAGCAAGCGCCAGCTAAATAATTTAATGACTTCTTTCCCACTCAGCGCTCGCTTTCAAGCTAAAGAAGATTAGCCTTTGATCTTAAATATATATATATTTTTTTCCCTTTCTTCTCTCTTCTTGTGAATGCTGTTGATTAATATATGCAGCCTTTTTTTTGTTGTAACATTTCTGAGCAACCAACTGCAGAGATGTAACCTTTTGACTGACCGAAATTACCACTGAGAATAAAAGGATAGTTTTAACTTTAAGTACGAAGTTAAAATGAAGATAAAATCAACTGAAATAAAGAGTAATTAAGAATAAGGGCAAAAGTAAGGGTTAGATAGGCTGTGTAACATTAAATATTTATTAAGGTTGCTTCTGCCATGATGTATACTTTGCCATATGGTGAGTAAAATATTCAGCACTTCAGATTTGTTTATAATATTGTGCACACCCCCTCCCAAACCCAATGTATTACAATCTAACCAATTCTGCGGTTTGCACTTAATGCTTGCCTGATCCGTCATTAGTCAGATGTAGCACGATAATGCTCATCTCAGCTTGACCACCTCATGTGCATCTCAGCTGTGTGATTACACACAGGCTTCCTCAGAGCTGAATGTGATGCAGGCAGCATGTGGGCGTTGGCTTTGCGAGACACAGACACTAATGAAAGCTGACAAGCACCACAAGCCTGTGGGGAGCAGAAAGCACCGGGCAGGGAAACACAAGCTACATTCAAGTTTGCAGTGTTTCCTACTCAGACATCCACCTGGAAGACCTCGCTCCTTCTCGCTCTGTTGGCTACAAAAGGCTCAGGGCAGCTTAAGGGGAGATTTAAGGGGGATAGCGAGGAGAAAACATAACTAATCCTTAAACTGAGAAGAGTAATCTGTGAGGGAAGATTTACAGCAAAGAAAATGACTTTTACAATGCACTCACAAAAAAGTGACCTTTCTATTCGGAATTTTTGCAACAATGAGGCAGTTTTTGAGCTGCAGATGATCAGAGTTAAGATGTCCCTCAGTGTGCCAGTTAGAAAACCCTCTTCGCTGTCCGCGGCATGTGAGAGAAAGTGAAGTGTCGCATCCCCAGAAGCATTTGGATTAAAGAGCCGCCATATGACCACAGCCCCGCTTGCGGAAAACAATGTGAAGTGTTTGAGCTGATCCTCAGTGCTCTCATTGATTTCTGTTGATCACAATCTTATTTGGCAATTTAAATGCTAATGATACTTTTAATTGCAAGACGGGATAAATGTGATTTGATCTTTAGGAGGCAATTACTTTCATGCTTTGTCTGGCTCCGATCTTTTCAAAAGGCGGACAACAATTACCCTGCAGAGCTCAGCTTCTTTTTTTTTCTTTTCTCACAAGAGAAGAAAGAATAAAAACAAGAAAAAACAAAATGACTTCTGTATTCGTTCTTTGACATGTTTATCAAAAATTATTTCTGTTGTTGGTGGAAGGTTTTGCCTTTTAGAACATTTAACTTTGCAAGTATACACACACGGCCAGTTTCCAAACCTTTTTCAACACCTTAGGCATCGATGCTAGATTACATATACTGCTATACAAAAATAACATGAAAATAAAGGTACTTGTTATAGACAGTTGCACTGCATGGATAACATTCTGTACAGAGAAACCAAGCACCATTTTTTACTCATGAACAACAACAGTGAGTGATTCGAATTCACACCAGTACAGTAACAGTCCATGTTGAATGACTCAGAAAGACAAGAAAGACAATCCTACTTTGGTTACAGCTTAAAGCTAGAAGGTGTCCAACATTGAGTTATCACATTTTAAAGGTCTCCACACAGCAATGGTGAAAAGCACTGGTAACTGATTTATAAATCAAAGGATATACACAAGTACAAATATCTCTATGAATCCCTTTTCCCAGTATCATCTTCAAATTGTGCTTCTAAAGGCCCCGACACACCAAGCTGATGGCTGACTGTTGGCCATCGGTGAGCATCAGTTACGGTAGTTTTTGTGGTGTGTCCCACACAGTTGGCATTAGTCAGACCTTGGTAAAATTCTTTCAGCCAATTCAGCATGTTGAATTGGCGTCAGAGGTGGTGGAGCCCATTGGTGATTGAAATCACTCTGATGGGCAGTTCAGCTTAGCGCATGAGACGAGAAGCGGAGGTGAGGAAACAGCTAACTGCTAACGTCAAGAGTGTGTGAGATCAAAACAAACTTGTTATATGAGGTAGGAATATTGTTTTTAGCCGCTGAGCTCTTTAGCAGAAACAGTTGGTAATTGTTTGTGGTATCGTTCACTAGGGCACGGTAAATATGCTTCAGCATCAGGTTGTATTGTTAATATGCTAACCGGCTAACTTGAATTATTAGTACAGACAAACGCTGCCTGCTGGTATGGAGAGTTATTTCCTCTCACACAGGTGCAGAACATATGTGGTAGTTGGCCGTTGGTTGTAGCCTTTGTGGTGTGTTGATGTGTAACTTTTTGGCTGACACACAGGCAATGTGAGGTGACACGACAGTCAGCCTCCGTCGCCACATGTTCCTTGATGTCAGTTTGGTGTGCCTGGGCCTTAAAGCTGACATCTATTTTTATAGCTTCAACATCCCATTTTTTTCACCTTGACTTTTTCATTGTAGAGTCTATCAGTAATTTCAAGTGTCCTCCAAAATCACAATGGTGCTACATTTCAGTCCGGAACAAACCATTTCCAGCCGCTGAGGTGGAAGTATTTGTATCTATGTTGAGAAAACAGAGTTGATGTCGTTTGGTGACAGTGACATCCCGTTTAAAATTCATCATCCTTTTAACATTCTGCATGTGATTCTTTTCAGATATTGTAGTAAACACAGCCAGAAAGTTGGCATCAAAGTGATTTACACCAGCGAGTATTTGCAACTGTGTCAACACCAGCTGCATGTCAGGAACACTAGTGAGTGCATTCATTTTGCAGCCTAGCGGCGCCACGATTGGCGGTGCTTTTCGGCATTTTGGAGGTCATACATCATGCTCGGGCAAAAGACAGAGCGATGAACACATTATTCTGAGAACATCGCTTTTGACAATGCCCATCTATTTTGATAATCAGTTGACTATTGTGCCAGTGCAGCCCTCTGAAGGGCCAGTGATTTATTAGGATTGACCAATTTTGAGTCACATCATGTGCTGCTTTGTGAGGGCAAACAGAGGCGTGACTGGCGGTGCAGTCAGGCATGTTATCAAATGCCCAGGCTTGATTAACGGCTCATCAACATGCAGAATTAAACAGTCTGGCTAAATGCTTCCCCTTTACCCTGACATCAGACACTCATATAAAACTATGAATCTCTCGCAGTGGTTCTCTACATTTAAATAAACCCCGCACATTCACTTGCAACTTATCTGCATTCACATAGTTAGACATTTCAAAAAAAAAAAAGTAAACAGTTTCTTCATAAGACACTGAACATGTTTGATGACACGCCACAGGAAAATGGACACAAATATTCATCTGGACAATTAAAGCTTTGTATCACATCTCACTACATTAAGCATTACATGCCGAGCTACAAGTAGGAAACAATAACAACAGTTACACAGCACTGACACGACTATAACTCTTGTCATGCATATTTGACGACAATCATGCACACAAAAGGAGGGGAAGAGAGCAGGAGGCAGAGGAGGGAGGTTGCACAATGTGGTCGTTTCCCAAAGACATTATCAGAGTTTTTAGCTTATGTAAAACAAAGCCGCTATAAGCTAACAGATTTCCCTCTGATTAACAATTTGATATGTATGCTCAATCTCGTCGAAAAGTGTTCTGTTCTGTCCAAGCTCCTTCAATCTGATAAACTCCAAGTGGAGCTGGGTATTTTATCTTAAGACTTTTAATTAAGTTTGATTTATCTTGGCACTGTTTTCATCAAGTTTAATTTCCATTCATAGTTGTTTATCGAGCTGGATGTTTCTTCTTTTTTTGGTCACGCACCAAATGGAGATGTTTTAATTTCACTTCAGACATCTCCATTTGTTGAGTGTTCTCAAACGAAAAATAGAAATTCCTTCAACTCCAAGTTTGAGTTTTTTTCTTTTGCAGGTGTCAAGTCCGGTGTGAATGTCTAGTAAATGATCGTGTCGATGAACATTTGCTGCTTTCAAGCGCTCACAATGGTGTGCTCAAGTATGTCACTTGTAGGCCACCATTACATGCAGGCAACAGAATAGAGGATCCAGGAGGACAGGGTTCAGCGGGGGATAGACTGGGGTCAGGTGCCTCTACTTTCCTTGTGGGGGACTCTGGCTTCTCTGGAGCCTGTGTCACACAACTATCAGCAACAGCAGCAACAGCAATGCTGAGGGAGGGGAGTGGGAAACAGAGAGTAGTTACTTTGGCATCAGAGTGAGAGAGAAAGATAGATTAGCAGGAAGGGAGAAAGAGACAGAAAGCAATGGGAGAGGTAAGAGTCTGTGTGCTTCATTTGTCTTAAAAAGCATTCCTGAGAGGTAGAGGCAGTTTGCTATCTGGGTCTCCATGGGCTCGGTGGTGGACTGAAGCAGTCGCCGAGCGTTGAGGCGAGCAGCAGGAGGAGTCATGGAGGCCAGAAAACCTGGCAGAGCGTCTTGTCGACGCTTGATGTTAGCATCACTGCTTTGAATATCAAATCAATTACAAGATTCTGGAGGGGGACCTCTAAAATAAGCACTGTAATCTCATCATGCGAGTTGATTAAAGGCTCATGTGCACCCTCAGCCAGATTCTGCACACCCCCAACCTCAGTTGTTTTGGTAATATTCCCAGAGAGAGAGATAGCCAACCCCTGCACACAGCAGCACCATTTCCCATGGGGATATGGTTTGCATCTTGTATATCCAGTATAGCCAAGAGCTTCATGGAAACCCTGGCAACCAGGTGTTTTAGACAAAGGCAATTAGCAAAATTCAGCTCGAAAGCTTGTTTCCTTCTTTGTCGACAACAGATTTCTTACAATTCTTCCAAAACAGATGGCAGGGACTTTTATCACATTCGGAATAACACATGAAGATATTTTAGATTCACAAAGCTCTGTTGCTTGTTGTTCTCTCAGCTGCATCCTCTGCAACTTCTGTTTTCCCCTCTGTGTATGGGCAGCAGCTGGCAATGTTCAAAATTGTCATGGCCCCTGGTTTGCAAGCAGAACAAAATTACCTGGTTGGCCGGAGGAGGGGAGGCAGAAGTAAATAAAGCCGGAGAGATACAGGGTCCTTAAATCTATCTTTAACAGCGGTCTGACTGGCTTAATTGATGCAACCACAGAAGTCTTATTTTCTTTCTGAATTCAATTTAAGTGACCTACAAACATTGCCTTTGCAGGGTTCAGACTTTAACTACCACCGCAGTGTCAGGTTTGTGGAAGTAGATCAATATTTGAATCCTATTTTCATCATCTTTCTGTGCTGAGCTGCATGGGATTACATGTTTCCAAAGCCAATCATCAAATCTTTGAACTGCTAGTTGCTGTTTCAAATAAAATACATTTTCGTAACTCCACAACACTTTCTCCAAATAACATTAAGACACAGCCTAACCTCTGGACCTGCTGCATACTCAGAATCTCAGGGAAAATCTCCTTTACTTCCTGATGATATCGTAACAATCCAACAGAGGTGAGGCTTTCCCAAGAAGACACTGCAGCACATGCTCCTGCAATCAGTCCTGATTAAAACAATAGTGTTTTAATGGGAACTGGGCTCACTACAGCCCACATTGCAATCAAGCAACTACTTAAGTGCCGCTTCAATGATAATCATCGATTGCATCTGCAATAGTAAACAACAATAAACTTTTTAAAAGTCTGGGTGCAATTAGATTATTTTTTATAAAGTGACCTATGAGGAAGGAGATTATTAGCTTTCAGAATTAAGACAAGGAGACAGAGACATGTCTGCAGTGTGTTCGTCTGTCTCTGAACACATTAACTCTCCCAAAAAAGAGTTTTGTCCATTTCAAAGTGTTTCTCTCTCTTGGGCTGACAAGAGTGCACACCTAATCTTACCACCTGTCCAACCCCCTGCAATATTCTCTGGCAGAAGCTTGGTACTCACAGGTCATTATCTGTCTCAGTGCGGGTCTTCTGCTGCCGCCGATGGACCATGAAAACAGTAACAGCCACGCCGATGATGAGTCCAATGGCAACGACACCTCCAAGGATCCCGATAACACCACCTGGGGGACCCTGCGGCATCGGCTTCTCTGCAGACAAGAGGAGAAATAACAGTGTCAGGATAGGTGCTCTTTGAGTAATTGATGCTGCTGGGTTGAACTTGAAAAAAAAAAAAGTCTAACAGCGGTGAGGACAAACAAACACATGTTACATCTCCATGACACAACATTTTCCAAGTCTATGGCAGGAGAGCAATAAATCACAAAAAATCTGGACATACTTCAGCAATTGGTTGAACATATTTCAAACTGAAAGCAGCCAAAAAAGAAGGAGAAAACAATAGACTATTGTAAAACAAAAATCTTCACAAGCCATTTGACATGGCATTTGTCAGGCTCGAGGCTTTCTGTCATAAAACACACCCAAATGCTTTATTCAGAGACATATTTCAGGATGAGACCATTGTCCTGCTCACCCTGGCACTGCATGAATACCACACAGTTGTGGTCACTCAGCAGCTGCTGCTGCTGCATTTCTAATGTGTTCTCCGTCAACTGTTCCAAAGGAGCCCAAATTGGCTTGGATTTGACAGCAAACCCAAATGCACTCTTAAGAGCACGACAAAGCTATTATATTTTAAAGTCCTTGCCAGCAGGGGGTAATGAATGCAAAATATATTTTAAGCATTGCAGAAAGACTGTGTGTGGTTTCCAAAGTTTTTAAAAGAAACCCTAATTCTGTTGAAAGCAAAACATGGAAAAGTTAGTTCACAACTTCAAGCTGAAATGCAGTGACAGGTCTAACACAGTAAACATTTCAGATTGTTGATGATACCCTCTGTGCTCTGTGTTCAATAGTCCACTCACCTCTCTGTTGATAAAGCCAAGGCTATTAACTTTTAAAAAGGCACAGGGATAGCAGTGGGAAGCAAAAATTTAAGACATTGATGTAACCTATTTTTTTAAGAGCCTCACCAGGCTATGATCATTTTTTTAAAACTTAATTTTTGGAAATATCTTTGAGAGCCAATCTCTGTAAGTGTCTCTGAGAGTTTTTGAAGTGACTGTCAAAAGCAATCTGCGACCAGCGCCAGAGAGAACATCTGAAGCTAGAGGAAATATTGGAAAATAAATACTTTTTGATGCCAGCATATAATTGTTTTAGCTCGATACATTGCAAGAAATGGGACATGCTTTGAAATCACTGCCACTTCGTTGCTTAGGGCCCTGCTGATTTTATGCTTTTACATTTGATATCAACAATGAATCATCCTGTATGAGATCAGAATATATCAGGATGTAATTCATCTGTTGTCACATAGATAAAAAGCTAAATTACTGCAGTTCCCATGTGAACCTCTTCTACTGTGTCCCAACCGATGTCAGGTAATACTAAAATAGGACAGTCATCTCTTTTTAGAGGCATAATGGAGCTATTTTTTTGAAGGCAAACAGCACTGGCATCTGTTTTTTTCGACAAGAGCAGTTAAAGCTGTCCTTTTTAAGACAGGCCAGGGACCAATCAGTGGCTGTGAGCCTGTTGTGATGGGACACTGCAAATTCTACCCATCTTCCACTTTGAAAAGGAAAGCCTATCTCCTGCCCTCATGATGTCTCCATTATTATCTGGCCATCCCTCCTGGTAGCGACAGGACAAGGCCTCACTCCCAGGGGGCCTCTTCTCAACAGCCCCTGCCTGCTTGCTTGATTCACCGCCCATAATGATGGATACACAGAGGACTACTTCACATGCGGCCACACAATAGCAGCCACGTTACCCCACCTTGTACCCAACACCCGCTGCCTCAAAATCAGCGCTTACATATCATGTCCATCAGGTTGTCGTGTCACGCTGCACTTGTTACCGCAGCTTTAATTTTCTGTCTTCTGGTACTTAAAAGTCACATCGTGTCAAATCTACACACCAAAGGAAAGTAAATAGGTTTTCTTGTAACCACATACACTTCTTTCTTGTGATGCATTTCAATAAAAAAGGCTGTGGAGTAGCTTTGAAGAGCTGGCGTGAATGTGATCTTGCTGTAGCATGGCAACAGATAAGCTAGAACTCCTACTGTTGTCTCATCGCGCTACATAGCGAAAGCCAGTGGGCTGAATTTCATGGCCCTAATGCAAATGCCAGACACAATAGTCTGTTGTATAACACTAGCACACAGAGGAGTGGACTGGATCAGAATGCAATTTCCCTATTGTGGAGCCTTAGGCACTCTGCACACAGGATTTAGACTGTCACCTCCTAACACATAAACGTAGGGTGAGCCATCTGGCATGCACTCTGAGTGCTTTGTCTGCTTCTTATAGGGCTGGAGAATCATCAAAAATTAAAGCTTTCATTATCAGTACATGAGTTGTACATTAAAACACCCTTATCATCACCAATCATTACATATACTGTATCATTGCTCTGGCAAAATGTTTTAGCTAAATGTTACTGTTGCAAGTGTAGATGGAGTAGCAAAATGCAACATTATTCCACCGCTGTATACGATAATGCTGAGCTGGGATAATGTTATCACAAAAGCGAGAGCTACCCTCTACAGAAGCCAAGCCCTCTACAGTACAACAACACACCTTCAAATTCAATTAGTCCAAGTAAGATAGTACAACTGTACCAGATAACTGGTGCCTGATGATTCAATTACTGCAAGGAATGTATTGTCAAGGACATAAATTGCCGGGAATTTGGAAACACGGTGGTAGAACTACAAAGGTCAATTCTATTAAATAAAGGGTCCAGTTTCTAACATCACATCTCAACCCACAACACACAGATTGCTGATGGCATAAATAAACCCGGAGTAAAAAAATAAATAAAAAATAAATAAGAAAGCAGTTCTTTGATAGAGTAAAACCGAGTGCTGCCGAAACCACTCAAGGACAGGAGCTATGTGAAGAATGTGATGGGATTTGGAGTTCAGCTGTCCAGCTGTCACGAAAGTTGAGGAAAAGTGAAGCGATTTGGAGAGCCTCAATACTCACAAGCTACTCGCTTGGCACCAATTCTATAATTATATATATATGTATATATATATAGATAGATAGATAGATAGATAGATAGATAGATAGATACACAGTTATACACATCTGCATCAAACATGTGAGAATGGTACAAAGGAAACCTAGCACTGCACATTCACTGTTCATACTTATACCTATGAAAATGATTGCACTATAATTCCCAAATACCCAATGTAATCGTGAGCTAGGAGGCTGATCACATGACCTATGTACAGCAGGCTGTTGTCTTCATACGACGGGAGCAAAGGACAGAGTCTGGTTGCACAGTAAGAGGAGTGATAAAGTCTGCATAGGAGCTCATCAGGGTGGTACAGGATGCAAATTTGTGTTAGCGAAGGATAGTAAAACATGACCCACCCTAATCTTCCTCTGATGGCTTAATACTAGGTGCCTTCATTGTTTGGGTTGATTAGGTTTAGGCAGGAGGAGTAAGATTGGTTAGGGTTAGGGAAATAATGTCAGGGTGAGCCGATCAGAGGCAGAGTAATGGGGTCATGCCCTTGCTCAGGCGCGCCGGATTCATTTCAGAAGTGGGGGGGCCAAAAAGTGCTCTGCGTCTGGGGCTTGTCACCGTGTGGGCGTGGCTACCTGTGTAATGTCCAGTTAATAATAGGGACTAGTTACAGGTGCGTAGTGATCAGGGATTGAAGTACAGCCTGAGTTGAGTGTGAGCTTGCGCAACAGCGGCAGCAGTGTGTTTTAGCGAAAGCAGCAGTATCTTGCAGCAAGTTACACACTCGTCCTCTCTCGTCAAAAAGATGGTGAAGAAAGACAAAGAGTCAGGTAATGTATTTAATCACAAACTTTATCTTGGGAGGAAAAAACCAAACAGTTTATTTCTTAACAGTGTTTGCATGAAACCTGAACACTTTGAACCCTTTATGGATAGGGCTGTACCCAAATATTCGGATATTGGTTTCTATGGGTAGGTATTGGTTATGAAAATTTGGTATTCGATATTCTTATTATTTTTTTTTTTTACATATTTTTATATAGCTGTTTTTTCGTTATCTTTTGAATTTAATATGAATTATGGAACCGTTTTTGTCAACGTTTGTTTCCCCCGTTTTGTACAATAAATTATTGTTTAAAGTTCCAACAAGTTTCTGGAGTGCGTGACACAAGTGTGTTTTGAAAACGACCGCAGACTGTCACCTGCTCAATGCATCATTACCTTCGGATGCCGTAACAGTAATAGCCTAATGATTATAATAATAATAATAATGTCAAACTATCATTTACGGACCGATTTACCAGACGATCACTGCTGCCCGACCCGCAGGTCCATTTGCGGGTCCCGCGGGCTACAGGTCGACCCGCGCATCACTACTCAGCTCAGTCTATAAGGCTGTACACACAACAGTAAGGCTATAGACATTATATTCTATTCAGGACGGCAGAACCAGCAGCGCATCGGCTCTACAGTGCACGGCACTGCTGATTAACCATTTTATTGCAGCACAGAGTGTCTGCCAGCAACCAATTACTTGCAGAGGCTTCCTACAACTTGTTTCAACGGTTCCGATTTAATCAGAAGACAAATTAAACAGGATGACTAGCCAATGTGAAAATCAAAAGAAAGCATAGAATAATGTACTGAAGGAGACTGTTGTGCCATCACATTTTTTTGTGGTTTGAGAGCAAAGATCCGGTCGCCGCTGTGCAAAACTCCGCAATATAATTCTCAAACTTGATTGAAAATCAATTTCGGAGTGGGGCTGGTTCGGAACGGTGTGTTTCGGAATTGAGGGCTGTCCCCTGTTGGAACATTGTGCGCACACAGCTCTTCACCACCTGGATCCTAAAATAAACACCTGTTTTATTACATAATCATGCTTCCGTGTTGCGCCATTCATAAAGATCCTATTTCTGTCATTCAAATAACAAGAATTGTGGTTTAATACTCTTAATTATAACAGCCAACTTATTGAAAAATGACGGGTTTAAATCATAATTAAAATCCCGTCATAATTTAAATCCCGTCACGGACATAACGTGCACGGGCTCGGGCCAGGTCGGGCTGGATTTTTTGGGCCCAATCTAAGCTCTATTAGCCACTCTCGTTTCCCCTGAGCCACGTCAAGAACTGCCTGCTCTCGCCCTGCAGCTATGTGGAGTCCCTCCTGATCAAAACGCCACTCCACCTCTGAGTGCAGCAGGTCCAGGGCCTCTGTAGCCTATGTTGTCAGGCAGGCTGCATATCACATCAAAAGCATAGATCTATGCATTCATGATATGAAAGAGATAAATGTAAGTCAGACAAATTGAGTTTAAATTCAGATTCTTTATTTTTTGTTTTATGTTTGTGTACTACGTAGCCGCGGAGGGGCCACTGAGAAAAAAATAAAACACACCAGCGCTGGAAATGTTTGATTGCGAACCAGATAGACCTACAATTTGGCTCGCTTTTTGATTTATTTCTATTTTTTATAACTGGGGAGTTCTTACAATACGGTGCCAGGGTTAGTGGAGATTACTGCTAGGAGCCAGACGGCTCCCCTGGCCCCCCCCCTTCCAGCGCTATTGCCTTTGCTATCCTAGGAAACACCAATTTGCATATGGGACAAACAAGCTCAGGACTTTCATCCATGAGACTGGGGTCAGCATCCCATGTGAAGTCAATGTTGAGCTTTTCATGGCACCAAATCATGGTTCTTTCAATCAACCTAACCTAACTGGTAGGAGCATACCTCATGAGATATCATAATAACTGTGTGCATAACTTTTTGCAAGATACCATACAACCTGTTACATGGGGATAGATTGCATGGTGTGGTCCTACTTTTCACCTGTAGATAAAAATACAACAGGAAGCACTATTTGTGACAGGAAAGGGCCACAATGCAGCAACAGGAGTGCCTTTAAGTGTAACAATTTTTTTTTTTCTTCTTCTTTTAATGACCATTATTTTGAAAAACCCATTTAAGAAATGATCACTACTGGTATTGTTAGAATTGTAAGAAAAAGTCTCTGTATCATACCGAATTTAAAAACTGGTATCGGGCATCCCTAATGCCTAACCCTGGATTGTGCTCAGCCTCTGTACTGTGGCTTTAATCTTTAGCAGAGACTCGTATTTCTGTTGTGTTAGTATTCTCTGATGCCCATGACTTAGTCCTGTGAAAGTAATCGTTTGGAAATCCCCCCACGCTGCACACAACAGGCAGTACTACATGGAAAGGGCTTTGTCCTTGTTGTAGAATAAACAGTGGTTTGCCAACAGTAATAAGCATGGGGACTGAGTTACTGTATGCAACATGTCTCTGCTTCCTGCTTTCACTACCACCAACAGTGCCAGTGCCAACACCAGCTCTATCATTATCTACACCTTTAGCGTCATCATAATACAGCAGAAAAATTATCACCGTGCTGTTTGCAGGAAGAGGAAAATCCGTCTCTCAACTCACTGCCTAGAAAGGTGCCAAACATGTCAACCGGTCAAAACAATAAACCACAACTTTCATATGATGAAATACCCCAGATATACTGCATGTAGAAAATTACACAATTCGGCAATCTGACATAATGTGCTAACTCACATTTCCCATTGAGATTACACCCCAATTTATTCTTTCTGCATCCACAAACTCACAAGGGTCCGTGTAAGGGTGTACGCATAGGCACTGTGCAGATGTCCATATAGCTACTCCCAGTTTCTTGGGGGTACACTACAAGGGCACCAACTGTGCATGTGCTGGAAAACCAAAATGGATGCTATATTTGAAGAGAGGCTGTGTTTAATATTTTTTACATTTAATATTTTTAACTTCTGCCAGCTACCAGCCAATGACGACAGCATTACTTGGCAAACAGCAAATCAGATTGCAGCACGGCAACATCCAATCAGCTTCACATGACATCAAATTTGCTATTGGGCTTTTGAATTGTTGCTATCCCACAATGGGGGCAGTTAACATTGTGGCCTCTCAAGCCAAGCGCAATTAAAACACCATTTTAAAACTTTAATATCTGCCGCTGACCTTAAAATGTATGTCATAAATTAATCAAGAATTAAATTAATTTCTAAATTACTCAGTACTGCTAAAACCACTCTTTTTTTCTGCTGCCAGTGAGTGGGGCTTTCCCATTGACTCTGTGCTTTTTCTGGAAAGATCAGCCCAATCCCAGTCTCCACCCTAAGGTCTAAACCCTGAACTCTCACTGATTTAATTGATATTACCTTGTAAGTGCTTGTTTCTTGGGAAAAAAGGTTAAGCTTGTATTGTGCATTTATTAGTCTGGTGTGGCATAGTGCACTCTGGTAGTTGTAGGTTTTCTACCTCAATGTGCCCTTGTCCTCTGTTTTCTCTGGTAGAGCACCAGTTTCAAAAGTGTTGCATCTTTCTGCATCGACAGCCCAGTTTAATGAAAACACCATCTTTCCAGCACTTCTATAAAGCAAAGCATTTAGCTCTTACCATACAGGCATCACCAAAACCATAAGAACACAAGAACCCTTTAGAATACCTATAAAGTATGAAGTCCAACAACCCTTTTGACCTCCTTTGATTTTTTACAAGTGGAAAACCTGCAAAAAATCTGACTAAACTCTATTGAGTAAAGGTTGTTCAAATATGTCTTGTAGCTGCCACTGAAAGATTGCTATTGATTTTCAATAAGTGTAATGCACCCATCCATGCAGCGGCTCTCTCAGGGCTGTCAGTCCACCACTGTGGCACATTTGAGCTGACAGACTTGACCTTGGCTTTTTGTGGCTGCAGCTCCCTCTGAGGTGGCGGCAATCTTCAGTCTTGTCACATCTACTCCCCAGAGTTCACTGAGCTGCGCCAGATGTATGAGCTATTGTTGTTTTTCTCCACTGCACAGTACATCCAAACATAGAGAACAGTCACAGGCCTGCACACAGTCCTCCTTCAGCTTTGATAGGCTTTGTGGCATTACGTTTATGTCAGCTGGTCGCCCACGGAGAATCAAATTTCCCCGACAATCCATCAAGAAGGCATCATTGGCTGAGTGCAACTTCTACCCAGCAGGTTCCTCTGTTTGCTGCAGAGTTCAGACGCGCAGCCAGCCAGAGGTCTCATGGGATTCGGGGGACACAGTGAATAAGTGCTTTGCATGTGATTATTACTTATTCATTCCTCAGGCAAAGCCTACAGATTCATATGCATACTCCCAACAGGGAGGCGGTTACTACTTAGAGAAGATCTGGCAACATTTTTTATGGCCCAAAAGCAACTGATCAGCTGAAGCTGTGGCCTGAAAATTGATTACATCCGAACTGCTGCTTGTGGCCCTTTTTGAGCAAATATGACCCACATGCAGAGTGACACAGCAATTCAGCGTCTGGACCATCCAAATGTGTGAAAACAGTGTAATCTCTAGTGCCAGCTGTACTCAATAGCCAAAACATGTGGGCTCTAGTGTTACCAGTCTCCCATAGAACATGTTAGTCACACATACCAGAGTAGGAAGAGTTCAGGTGAGAGGCCAAGGGGTGAGCAGTCTCCAGCTGGAGCAGGCTTTGCCCACTCCAAATCCAATCTGTCACAGAATGCAGCAATGCAGGATTTAAATGGAAGCAGGTTTTCTCTTTTTTTTTTTTCCTAACAGATCGCTGCCATGTACCTGCTGAGGCCTGGTGTGGTTCATCAAACACTGGCATAGATAAGACAATTCACAGCTTAATGATGTCTTTAAATGTACAGTCACCCCTGGCAATTTGACAGCAGACAGTAAAAAGGAAGTGTATAGAAAGCCTGAAACTATAAGAAATCACACTGATGGTATTAAGAGGACAATTGTGTAGTGGCGCTTTGTAAAAATGTTCCAGTCATAAGTCTGATCATATTCCAAGAATGGATGTGGCTCCTGGCGCTCTCCCTCTCTCCCATCAGAAATTGTAATTGCTATCTCCTCCACAGGGGCCATAATACTTTCCAGCAATACTGGGGAGTTTTCAAGTGGACAGATTGAGAGTCTGGCTACTAACCCACGCCAGCTCCACACCACCAATGCCAGTCTGAGATGGCCACCTGTTCCAAAGACCACAGTGACTGGTTTTCTAGCTCGCCTTGCACAAGTGGCCAGTCGACCAGCAGAATGAAACAGTCAAGGTGTCTAGTTGCTTTTAGCTCTCTATTCATGAGTTGTACAGCTACCTTATGTGGAAGTAAATGCTCAGGCTGTTAGTAATTTATCTGGAGGAGATTTTTTCTCTACCCTCTTTTCCACGTTGGGTAAATGCTGCAGGCCCCAATAAAGAGAAAGAAATGTGGTTTAATGGAGTTCATAAATCTGTATTTCATGCTGCCAACTCCAAGCGGCACATGCTGTTTCGTCTCCTTCTCCCACCCCCTCCCCGAGTTGGTAATCTTGTTAAAGTTCAATGTTTCCAGAGCTGTCTCCTCTGGGAGCTGGGGTTCCTGATGTCATCCTCTTTTCCACAGTAGTTTGCCCTCTGGAGAGGTCTGCATCCTATTTCACCTAGATTCACACTGATGGTCTGTCTCTGCACCACCTCTCAGACCCAACGTGTCAAAACAGAGATAGGGGCCGGAGGCGATGGGGGCAGGGGGATTGTGATGGTCTGTGATTGCTGTTCTACATCGCTCCACAGAGGGCAGCACTTCATTAAGCACAAATTGCTAACACATGGGATGTGTTTATTAAGATGAAACCAAGCCCATTATGGACTTAACTGTCTTGGACCTGCTGGGCCACGATGAGAAACACCTGAGGCCAGAGTATAACACGATGTCATAATAGCATTTTTTATTTTGTTTTATTTACATTTTTATTTTCCCAGACAGCTACTTGCAGACCAAATGTAAACTAATGGATGAATGTCACTGCATGGCTGAGTAAATACCTGCTGAGCCATTCTGTTTCACTTTATAGCCTTTCCCATTTCTGTGTAAACATTTTGTGACTCAATGGTACGTTAAGACAATCTGGGGAAGTAATCACGAGCCTTCAATAATAAAAAAAAAACACTTAGCATGTTTCCACGCTCAAACAGACGACACTCAACGTCAGCAAGGCAAGCTGGAGATCTCCATGTAACCACGCAGACATCAGCTGGAACTGTCTGGTGCACCGCTGAGTCCGGCGGGGTACATGAAGCGACGACAAGCAGCACCAAAGCCCCTGTCAATGAATATGAGATTGCAGGCTGCCATGCTGATGCTGACGCTGTCATGAGGTATTACCTCCTGTGACAGCCTAAATAACAACAGTTCTAATTAAAGAATGATTGGAATGGGTGGACCACTGCCTCCTAATGGGGGAATAAACCGCAACATCGCTCCAGGAAGTGAATTGCACTCATTTATTAACTTCAGGAAGCCGGTAGCTGCTGTCAAGATGTAATAGCTTACTTTAAAAGCTACATAACTTTCTATCCATTCTGCCCACTGGCCCGTTCACTCCAGGATTTAATTAGAAAAAAATATAAACATATAGCAGTAACATATACAGTAGAGTGTCAAATAGGCTGCTGTTTTATGACAGGGAGGTTTGAAGTGTACAGTAAATCTGCTGCAGTTTCCTCTGCCGTGCATCACCGCTAATCTGAAAACTAGCTTTGGCCCCATAAAAAGAGCTGGCCACGCAGCATTGGTGATAGGGCTCCCAGTCTGCTTTAGCAGGCACTCTCTCGCTCTCGAGCCCTTTCATGCCCCAGCTGAACTCCTCTATGTGTTGAATGTTAATTTAATGGCTGCTCCCAGCTCTAAACTGGAGGAACCGCAGTGCTTATACAGATCTGTACCCTCGTCTCCACCTTGTCCTCCCTCTACTACCTTCTTCTCCGTGTAAGCAAAATTACTTCTCAGTGTCTCTCTCTGGCAAGCGCCACGAGGTCACGGCTGTAATTTCCTTTGCCTGGTTAAAAGCTGACAGAGTAACGGACCCAGTCAGTCTGGATATGTTCGAGAGCAGGTTTTCAATTTAGCAACACTTGGGCTGGTGAGCCTGCAGATCCCATCCCAAAGGCCAGCCCCTTTTGCTGCCCCCACTGCTAAGCAAGTGTGTCATCTTGAGCACCATACACACACAAATGAATTCAAATAACCTCTGTGGGGTCAAGTAGTAGAACTGAAATACAATGTATTTATATTCCTGGACTGGACTGTTGGTGAACTCGCTGGAAAATTACCATTGATTCCTTCATACACACTGGCAGAGCGCCAGATTTAAGCACAAGAATGTGAATTCACTCTTGAATATTCATTTGTGAAGAAGCTCTCTGCTGTCTGACAAGTTATTATTATATTTCCTCTCCGTGAGTCTTTGTCTCAGGGTATCTGTCATCAGCTGTGCTATTTACCCTTACCCTTTACCCTTGCTTTTAAACCATGCCTTTTTTAGTACTTTTACTATTTAACCCAGTTAACAAAAAGGCACATAACACCTACAGTGACTGAGACTACGGGAATCAGCTTTCCTATAATAGTGTGAAGACATCTATTCAGTTTTCAGGTTCAGTTGTGACAGTTTGCTCGGTGAGAAGCCTCGATCTCTGCAGGTTTGACATTTTCAGTTTCAGTATGCCAAAAGGTAAATTGAATAAAGTGTATCATTTTAACATGGTCACTGTTGCCATGTGATTGCCCCCTGAGATGATAAAGAGAATGCTAAAAATCCCAAAATTGCTTAAATACGCTTCAAGTAAAAAAGTTTGTTGTAAGAGATTGTTACACTGCAAATCTGAGGTGTGATGCTCCGTCTATTCTACCTGGATGTCAAATAATGAATGAGCATCTCTTGATGAAGATTAGATTCTAATAACACCTGGTGATTAGGAATACTTTGTCATGCAGCTGACATTAGTTTGAATCTCTTTATAACACTGATAGATGAATTGTTGACGGGGTTATTGTCATCTGCACAGACACATAAAGTCAACTTAATCATCACTCAAAATCATTATCCAAATCTTAATTAGAAATCACCCAAATGTTGTGATTGATTACATACAAGTGTATCGCACAATATGTTAAAAAGTTTCATCAAAAGTAGGTGACAAACAGTCATCACAATCAATCATTGATTTCCAGGAATAACTCCGATGCTGACACTCCTTCATATTCTATAGTCAACAGAAGCTGCTGGTTAGCAGTCTGAGTACATCTCTGCTGTCTTGGTATTTTCAGATTCATCATATACGAAGAGCAGATAATTAACATTGCCAAAGGTGAAATTAATTCTCATTACAGTAAGCTATATTTAATTCAAAATAAGATTAGTCTGTATAAGAATGTAAGACATTTTCTCATCCGAACGCTGTTAATTATAGTTGTTATTTTCTATACTATTCTATTTGCAGCACTGTACATGCCATATGTTGTGTAACATCACAGCCTCAAGATAAACAGCCTAAATTACAGTCTGTAGCTGAAGAGATTATCTAACTGTAAGAGATGAACTGTAAAGTTTAGGGTAAAAAAAAGAAAGAAACAACATAAACTTTACTGAAAAGTGCAGTTTCATATCCACACTGATATGCCCAATGGGTGATGGAGTGTTGCGAGAACTACCATAGAACACCAAATATGTACAAACTGCAAAACCTGACAGTACACCAGATACAGATCCCAGCCTTTAATGTCAGGACTGACATCAACACTTGTCCAGGGAAAGTTAACTTTGTGTTTCGGCAAGTGAAATGCCTCATGCAGTGTCTGACTGATCAGGCAAATAAAAAAATAAATGGTAAGTTTTTCCAGCTGAGCTGCAGGCATCTGTCTCACCAAGTGTTAAACAGGACTGATAAGAAAAAAATCTGACCTACCGGACACTACAGAACTTTACTGTGGGGTTGATGCTGTCACGTACAAAATAAACGTTACTAACATTAAATATCCCTGAACTGCTGCAGGTGAGACTGACAATTTGTTGCCCAGAAGCTAGCAGTCGTGCCGTTCCAACGAGGACTCCGGTGCAATCATATCCCTTTCAGAAGCTTTGTAAATCCAGACTTTGTAAAATGAATCAATTTTGATAAATCCAACACTTATCTTCTCTGCTTATTTATCCATTTTCTCACTTTTAAAACAGTTATAGTTGTTGTTAGCCGTCTACTAGCGTCCATGATGCCTTGGGTTAAGTCTGTCGACCAATCAGAGGCAGTGTTTCAGACTGCTTGCCTGTAATTATTAGCTCTGTGTTGTAAAAACTATAAATGATATCTAAAGCTTTACATGCACTTTTGACTATGGCCACCAGGGGGTTCAGTGGGCCCCCTGAACCAACGCAAACTGCGCCCGTGGTTGCAACACTCAAAATGTACTCAACAATAATGTCACTACAAACATCCTTACAGAAATCCTGGATTGACTAATGCATAGTAAATTGCAACCTACAAACAAACCATGTCCTAAGGCCACGACCTCTTCCTACTTTCAGAAAATAAGACAAAACAGACAAAAGTCCTTGTAAAGACTCAAGTGATGACCATCTCAGAGATAACCATCACGTCTGTCCTCATCAACTGAGAGCAGGGACAGAAGTAAACAAACATGCCCTCCAACATGGCAAGACTTGTCTGCTGGTACTTCTCCAAGTTTGGGTTGGAAGTTAGATATTCTTTAAAATATGAAAATCTTTGGACACGAATACAAAAAAGTAATGAGTATGTAACTGTGAACCATTCATGTTTTCTGAAATGATGTCTTCCTCAAGCCAAACAGATGTCTCATCTCCAATTTAGGAACAAAAATAGCATCCTCACAAGAACTCATAACGGCTGTGGAAACAGCACAAGAAATGAAATGCAGCGTATTTCCTCAAATGATTTATAGGCCGACTGTAATCTAACATATTAATGATGTTGTACTAAGAACCCTTATTTCACCCCATTTATTTATTTTTATAATTTCACATTATCTGCTATCTGTTCAGAAACTTGTTTCATTTCAGATTCAAATATAGTGCAGAAAGTCTCTCAGAGGACATAAGTGCACTCAGGACAAGAAAACAGGAAAATAAGTGGTGTTCAGATATACACTTATCAGCTAAGTAACATGTAAAGTAAAAATATTTCATTCACACAGCGAGCATATCTAGTTGACACCAATTAGTGACTAGTAATTACATGTAGATTGGTGGTTTTAATGTTGATTATTAAAACAAATATAGGTGATCCAGAGTCTTATTGCTTTACTATGATGGGGTGGGAATCACGATACTGTACTATACAATATGTGCCATATGTTGCCCACCATAATGATGGTAAGACAATGCAGCGATTCTGTGATACATCACACTGAAGAAGAAAAAGATACCTCTACAAAGGCAAAACTTAGGAATTCTGTATCTATTCACAGCATCATGGTGTCACTTTCACAGGATTTGACAACTGTAATTGGCTGACTTAACAAGGCCAACTTACAGTTTTGGTAGTGTTAATCTTTTCTCCAACAAGATCAAAAATAATAAATCAAGTGGCTTTGCATATTCATTTTATTGCTCCAGCCCAGTCACCAGAAGAAAATGTTGGCATTGTATATTTCTGCAAACCACACATATGTTAAATTTGTATGCTTCATATGTATCATATCAACGTTTCAAGTGAGTGCTTCTGATTACATGTGTATGACCTGACTTTGTCTTCGGGAGAAGGAGGGGATGGTGGTGGATGGCTGCTTGGCTGCAGACCACTGTTTGAGACAAACAACAAAACCAATTGTTTTTAGCAAAACATCAGCGGCATTTTCAGCGACGATGGTGCCACTCTTTGTTCTTTTTTTCTTTAGGAAGACATTGGCAGCTTCTCCAACTGTGATTGTGCAACCAAAAGCGGGTATTTTAAGCCTAAACATGATGTTTTCCTAACCATAACTAAGTGGTTTCTGTGTCTGAACATAACCATACATTAACCACAGTGTTGTTTAAACTTAAGGCAAGTTTTAACACATCCTCAACATAACATACAAATACTACATATCTGTGGTTAGCAGTACTGTACAAAGCTAACCCTTACTTTGTTCTTGATCGCATAGTCTTAACTGATTTTTTGTCCCATCCGTGTTGTAAAAGCCAAAGTGGGTACAGACTTTTGACTTGAAAGATGATGGTGCCTCTCTGATTTATGTTCGCCTGCTGTCCACACTGTCTGCCATTTTCCCCCTGTGAGTTTCTCCTTCACCCCAAGTTAGTTAACACCATTCACTTTGTTCATTTGATGCACCACTAAAAGGAGTCATGAAGTAGTGACGCTGGTAAGTTAGATTGGCAGGGCCATCCATTTTGGGCGCCTGCATGTTTTAAGAAAAAATATTGATATTTGTGTATCAATAATATATTCCAAGAGGAATTAAAAGGGTATGTTCCCATTTTAATGTTTTATCCTAATCCTAGTCATGATTTGAGCTTGTTACTGAGTCATGTAAGCCGAAATGTGGCAAACAAATCTACAGACTGCTCAAACAGAACACATGAGGTGAATAGATAAACCGAGTAGATCAAGTCAAACACCACAACAGTTGACATATCTAAGCCTCTTGTTGCTCTTTTTGTTGGGAGATGATTTTATAGAATTATTGTGCTTTAGAAAAAACAACAGTTCCAGGGATTTCACAATTAATATTGGTTAAAACGATCCATTATGACTCACAAAACAGATTTTAGGTCTGTGTTGCCTGATACGAGACAGAGAAATGTTAAAACCCTGGTGTGAGTCATGTTGTGTCAGCCTCTCAGTTTCCAAACTAAAAATAAATTACAAGAAGAAAGCACTGAAACAGAAGATGGTGGATGAGGTTATATAAAAAAAGGTATAAAAGAAACATTTAATCATAAATAATAGCACCACACAGAATTCAACTCTGTGAATGCTCTCTGCCAACACATATGTTCCCCCCTGTTGATGAGTCACACAAGGCTATTAAATGACATCACATGTTGGAGTTTCCTGTTTGTAGGGGGGACATGTTCCGGCTCACATGCTGTGCATATATAGAATAAATGTAGGGTAAACATGACTTCTCACCTACTGAAGAAGCTTGAAACCTTTTATTTCTATTCATTTTGACCTATGGAAAAACAATCAATAAGCAGTGACTATAATGGCTGTAAGCGAGCCAGAACAATTACACTGTAGGCACAGCCTCCCTACTGCTTGACTGGAATGCAGATTCCACAGACTGGCACTAATGTGCAGTTCACTGTGGTTTATGGAAAGCCAGGTTGCTATAAGAACTCCACAATTGGCTGTTTCCACAGTGCTTGAGATTTCAGGCAAACACTTCAGTGAAAACATGATGCGGCACTCATGGTGGAGGGAGCAATCGATGGATGGATGAAACGCTTTCATCCTGGATTCCTTGCTCCCACAGAGGAGGAAGGTAAAGAGAATAACACAGTATGGGTGCATACTGAATTTTCCAGGTGGAAATAAACCCCTTAAAATTCACACAGGGGATTCTCTGGATCTCAACAATCCCCACCTCCACTGCTGAGAGAAAATATTTGTGTCGCCAATCTGTTATTGTCTCAAAAATCAAATCCCCACATGAAGCTGAAATCTGTACTCTGGTTTGAAAAAAAGGAACACAAGTGTCTCTGATAGGTTATAACACTTAGAGTCGGTTGCACTCATTTAAAACTGTGCTGACGCTGCAAAGAATGACCACTGGGACAAATATGACCCATCACCTCAAACTGCAATTTTAAGGCTATTACAGTCAATGAGGAGGAGAGCTATTTGAGATCTGTGCCATGAAGGTCAGCCAAAGAAATCTTTGAGCAATCTCAACAGAGGCTTCAAGTCTCAGAGTATGCTTGTTGGAATTGAGATGGTATTTAAAGGAAAAAAGAGTCCACAAAGTTGAGTGTTTTAGAATATTTTTCACCCAGATGTACTATATGCACGGTCTTGCTATGCATATTTTCCACTGACAGCCTGATTTTTAGGGGCAGTAGGCTACTATAAACCTGCCCTGCCTTCTAAAATCTGGCACACTGCTTTAAGTTAAAAGAAGGAGGTATGTCCTCGTCACGACAGACAAGAGAGAAATCTCGCTTATCACTCACAGAAGCCGCCTGAACTCAGATCTGCTTCACACCGCGTTACAGGGGTGACTATTGTGATTCTGCACGCATACCATCACCCCCTCACCCCAGCCGAGTGCAGCTCTGCTCCGAGCACACACTGCTTAGACAGACACCAGAGTTTCAAAGGCATTTCATCGAGCTGCTGAAGCTACTTACTTCCACCGCTAAATACTGCCGGGGAATCTCAAGACTCTGCTGCGGTCACTGAAAATTATCTGTGGTGGGAAATCTGTGAGGGGAAAGAGCACAGGCAGAAGACGGAGAGAGAAAAGACCCTCCAAAGAAATTAAAGTTGTGCAAGTCCTTTGAGACAAAATCGGTTCAAACGAAGAAAAACACCTCTTTCTGAGCATTACTGTTGCAGTTACCTCTAGCTGAGGAGAAGTGTGAATGCACTATAGAGGATGGATTTGTCCTTTTTTAGATAGAAATACAAAACTGTGCCCAAACATGCACACAGTGTTTTTGAAAAATAAGATCTTCCATTGTACAGGACACTGAAAAGCTACCAGGTTTAAACATTTACACACTTGCCTTCTTATGGCTGAGTTTGTTACTTTTGGAAACGGCTCAACTGTGGCAAAAGAAAAAAAGAGAAGAAAAAAGTCAATACGACGCTGTAAAAACATACTTTATTATTCTCCAAGAGCTCAGGAAACACACACAGTTCCTCTCAGAATCCAAAGCAAACACAGCTAACCTTAACCCTACCTTGACAACAGCGACACAGTTCGGTTAAGTCCATCAAGACTGAATAGAGATTTAGAAGTGTGATGATTCCTCGTTTCACAGCTTCATATTTCAATTCAAGGAAAACAAAAAACTTTTTTTTTTGTCCTACTGCTTGTGCAGTTTGGAAAATGTGCCACTTGAATAAGCAAGTTTTGATGATGCTGTATGTATTGTTGAGTGTCTGGATTCAAAATTCATGCTGTGTTTCAAATCACAACATTGTCAGAGTGTTTGACAGCTGAAAACAATAGTGAGTCTTATTTGAAAATGGCATAAATGATTAAATTATGTGCAATGAAACACCTCAGAGACTAAAGACAAAGGCTGAACTCAAAGCTGACAGAGTGAAGAGCCTCACTTTGTGTGCTGGTTTGTAAAGCCTGGGCTTGTACATGTGTTGCCACCAAACATCACACTACGCTGTGAGAGAAGATGATAAACACAGAGTGCAAAGTGGGTCTTTGACTGGTAATCATGTGAGAATCAGGGGAACTGCTCTGGAGACGAGTCGCTAAATGGTCCCATCCACAAAGTGCTACCATGTGGAGGTCCGTAGTGGCATTTACAACCACATGTTTCTTTGTTCAGTTTCAGTGGAGCTGCAACAGTGTAATTTCAAGGAGGACTGGAAGCGGGGACCCCGGTGGGCAACTTGTTTCAAACACCAGATGCACAGACGATCCATTCAGTCTGGATGAATATTTGCTTTTGAGAAGTTGAGGTTTTGCCCAACTGTAGTATGATCTTCCATCATTGTCTTTTCAGCAGGTTTAACCGGCCAAAACATCATATTGACCTGGTGAAAGCAGTGATGAGAGGCAACAGTGCCTCTTGAAATATTGCATTAATCACCGACAATTTAAGAGCAATCAAAATCATGCTGTGAAAGACAAACAGGGATGAGGCGTTATTCATGGCCAACTGGTTGCTGTTGTATTGACTATGTGTGAGTGTGCGGTGTGGCAATAGCTTGTTTAGATTGTTGATCTTGTGTTGTGGACTATCCACATCATCTGTTGTGCCACACATCTGAAAGCTTATTTGTGTTATTGGCTGAAATAGTCCATGTTAGATGTCTAAAATGACTTCCTTCTCTTTGAAGGTTCTGGTCAACCAAATCACAGAAACATTTTTACTTGAGGTGAGGTCAGATAGCCTCACATCATTTGTGCCAATTCAACCACTGTGGCATTTTTTTGCAGTCTGTGTTTTTCCGCTGAAAACTGCCAATGTAGCAACTGCACAGGTGTTGTAGTTAGCTTGCATTGTGCTCATGCTGATCTTAAAGCTCACCCTGAACTGGTTCTTTCTGTTATTTACATCCAGCCTCTCCTCTATTTCCTCTTATCTCAGTTTGTTCATGAAGTGCAGTCAAACAGCACTGGGATAAGCACTTGAGTTGAAACTATTTTAACTCACAGGGATGGGTCTTCGCCCTCCATTCGCAACTCAATTTTGTATTTTTCATTCATTGTATATGCAATGCTACTGTCTCAAAACTTTTGTGAATGTTAAAGGTCCAGTGTGTAGGATTTTGGGGGATATACTGGCAGAAGTGGAAGATAATATGTTTTCTGTAGTGTATAATCATTCAAAGAAAAGAATCATTGTGTTTCTGCAGCACATTCTCACTCCAACCTTGTCTCATATCAATGTTTGGTCATGGACTTTCCACGTTGAAATATAACGGGCAAGGTACCCAGGGTGCATTGGTCGTCAGCCTGTCACATGCATTGTCTGTTTTCAAAATACACTTCTGTTTTCACAGGAAATGTACCATTTGCATAGAGTCTCTTGCAAATGGATGCTCTACGTCAGTACACCACAAATTGACATTATTTCTTTAAACAACAAATCGACATAGTGATGTTTTGCCAACACACACACGGTTGGGTTTAGACAAAAAGAACAGGCTTTGACTTTGCAATCTTATCGGAGGCAATCACCGGCCTCCCAGGTGAAAGTTGGTGGTTCTTGGACCCATCCACCACCCCTCCCACCTGCCCTATTCAGACTTCCACCACCTCAGCTTTTACTGTTACACCACTGTGTTTTCCTGTGAAGCCGCCAGGTGCCATTAAACTATAATGTCTCAACATGAAAGACAGCTTTTTTTTTGTCAGTGTCTGACGCACCAGATTTCGGCGACTTTGGAGTGAGATCAGGTTGGTTTTTGTTACCTTAGAATGAGCTGTTTAAATCTACACAGAGAGCAGGTCCTCGTTCACAGAGTCCACCATGTTGCACTGCCATGTCTCTACAGTAGCCCAGAGTAGACAAACCAAACACTGGCTCTAGATAGGTCCATTCACATTTTCATGTTTTCGCATTTCATGTTTTTGACTCTCAGCCACCATAGTTAGCAGCCCCTCACTGACACTGAGCAGCATCAAAAAAACACTGATTGTTTTTTTTAAGTGGAACCAAACCATACCAGTTTAAATCACCTGGTCCATTTGTTTTGGAGAGGAAGGGACCTCTGAAAATAATTTGGCTTCCGGCAAAAAAAACCTCCTGAACATCTGAATCTTAAGTTACAGTATCAGAGAAATTGGGTGAGCGTACACTTGCAGGTGCTGGGATAGCATTGCGTCTCCGATGAGCTGAACAGCATCAGAAAAACACTGATTTGTGACGCGAGACTGCTTTATTTAGTGTTTTTACTGGCTTTAATCACCTGGTCCATTTGTTTTGGGAAGGAAGAGACCTCTGCAGATAATTTGGCTCCCGGTAAAAAAACTCAGTGAACACAGTGAACCCCAAAGGAGTCCTAAAAAGGAGACATTTCAGCTGGTTGCAACTTGCAATCCTCTCTGCTAGAAGTCACTAAATCCCCCTAAAACTTAAACACTGTTCCTTTAAGTCTGAACACACATTCACCTTTGCCCCTTTACTTACCCCTGGTTGTTACAGTAGCCGTCCAAAAACAATGGAGGTAAATGATCCTTATTTTCTATTCAAATGCTTTAAAAAGAATACATCTCAAAAACGAGTGTCTTTCTCGAAACAGTGATCTCATTACTCTGCTGACATTACACTGGATTGTTGTAATGGACTTTTTATTTCTCTGATAGAAAACCAATCACAGCTTCTATTTACTTCCACTGTGTTGGGTCAGCAGCAGTAATCACAAAAAATATACCATTTAAATCTGCAGAAATACCCAACACTATCTTCTTTGAAAGATGCCAGTAGGAGTAAGGGAGATGGGTTTTTTTGTGTTTGGGTGAACTGACCCTTTAAAAATGCCCACTACACCTCTGTGTTTTACAACTCAAAGGACCATTGACTTTCAGAGTGCACCTCCCTGATTAATCTTAACAACAGAGGGACAGATAGAGAAGCTTCAGTATGTTCCAGTTAGGCTCACCGCTCACTGTCTACTGATCTCTTTCAAACAACTTGATTGCTCCTATTGGATTATCTGGTGGATGCGCGACCGCATGAGCGCGACTGTGTGAACCTGTGCGCACAATGTGCATGCAAGTGTGTGTTTTAATTAAAGTTTGAGGAGGACTGGGAAAAGTTTAATTTAGCAAAGGCAGGGTGAAAAATTGTCTCGTTTTCTTGTCTTCATTTCTGTGTCGTTCCTTATCTTCCTTTAAGCTCGGCCACTGCACAGGTTATCTCCAAATTACCAACAGAACTCATTTATTCTTCAATTGAATTAGGTCCTAGAGAGAAGGCCGGCACAACCATCTCTCCTTTATAAAACAACCCACAGACAGTGGCTATCCACAGCTCCAATGATTAGACCGCAGCATGACCTGGATCAAACACCTCAATCAGACACCACAGCGTGTTCTCTCTTTCTCTTCCTTTGTCTCTCTGACAATCCTCTTAGTCTTCCTCTTCCACTAACTCTTGACAACAGCGCCATGAGATATTTGACCATATTTCAGGTCACACAATGCACATAATAACCGAAATGTTCAGTGTGAAAACAGTGACTATAGATGTCATGTAAAACTTACCTGAAGGGATTTTTAATTAGGTTTTCTGTCATTGTTCTGATGCATTTATAGAAAGAACACAGGTAATGAAAACACAGGGCTCTGGCAAAATGGCACAATTCATGCTGAAAATGTAATTATGTTCTCAAATTGGTTACCAAAATCACAAAAGAGATTAAAAAGACAATAATGTAATAAAAACCTCCACACGAAAGGCAGCAAAGGACAGAAAATCTTTTAGCAGGGATGCAAAACATGGACATAAAATCAACAAAAGTTTGATCCTCAGTTCATTCACATTACACCTATTGTCCTTCCTGACATGACATCTGGGTTAAAAAAGAAATGTGTGACTAATCCAACCAGCTACCTAGACATGAGATTTATGTTAGTATTCCAGAGCCTGAAAATAATCCTCATGAATTGAAGGGGAGCGTAGTGAAAGATAAATCATTGATATTCCCCTGAGTCTTACACTGTCCCGTCATACAGCAGCAAATTAAAGGGTGTTGCCCCTGCAGACATCTCCCACCTTTACATTCACACTCTGCTCCTTTTACTTTTGGACGAAAGCAACCAGCACGCGACCCTTCACATTTGACTTTATACCGCTTATCAAATGAACAGTTTCCTGTCACTGCATGTTTACACACACACACACACACAGTGAGTGAGCCAGCACAGCTGCAGCTGATTCATGCTAATTGAGACAGAGTTTGAGTGAACTTTTTTCCAACTGAAAGTTCATGTGATAGCTGCCTCAAAAATACTTAATAATAATAAAAAATAGTGTGAAGAGAACTGGAGATGAGTAAGAATTCGGTGAATATAAGTTGAATGAAGTTGTGATGGCCACATCACTGCATTTGTAGTTGGTGCAGAGAAAGAAACCAGATATAACCAAACAAACAGTGAAAGCCCAGGAAGGAAGACAGAGTGGCTGACTGACACTGGCTTTAATGATGTTGTGGAAAGTCTGGCCAGGTAAGACAAATTTTCCCTAACGATCCTTAACTCCACCCTCCTGACTCACAGAGAGCTGTGGAGGTTGAATAAATACTGTCTTTTGACTTTAACCTCAGTGTCAGGAGTTAAAAAGAATAAATCAGCCACCTTGCAAGTAAAAAAGAAAAAAGGAGGAAATAAACTCTAACGTTTTAAGGTGACAGTTCAACCCAAAATCAAGAATACTTTTTTTTCTATTACCTGTAGTGCTATTTAGCAATCGAGATTGATTTGGTGTGAGTTGCTGAGTGTTGAAGTTATCAGCGGTAGAATTGTCTGCCATCTCTCTAATATAATGGAACTAGATGGCACCCTTGTGGTGCTTAAATAAATAAATGAATCAATAAATGAATGAATGAATGAATAATATAAAAAAAAATCTACAATACATCAGCAGCAATGTCTTTTTCCAGAAATCATGACCCAGTTACTCGCAATTATTTACAGACCCTGTTGTGAGCAGTTTCATTTAGGAACTATTTTCTTTCTACCAAACTACAACCATCAACTGTACCACCACACAAAAGGACACGTGCATCTACTGATGGCCGAGAGGCTCGTGCTCGTCCCAGTGCTAGGTGTAAATTTGAATGGTGTCTTCCTCAGCTGAGCTGTAACATTAGCCAGCTTAGTGGTGCTAGGTGAGTTAGCAGTAGATGCACACTTCCTTCTGTGCAGTGATACGGTTGATGGGTGTAGTTTGGTAAAAAGAAAATAGTTCCTACATGCAACTGCTCACCACAAGGTCTGTGGATTATCTTGAGTAAGTGGGTCATGGTTTCTGGAAATAGATACTATTGTTGCTGAAATATTGAGCTTTTAAAATGTATTTTTTGGAGCTTAAAGCACCACAAGCCAAGTGCCATCTAGTTCCATTACATTGGAGAGAAGGCAGACGTCTCTTTGGCTGATATCTCCAACACTTGGCAACTCAAATCAAAATAATATAGGTTAATAAAAAGCACTACACGTAAGAGAAAAATATGTATTTTTGATTTGGGGATGAACTGTCCTTTTAACATTTATTGGAGACCTCAACATTAATTATTTTGAGAGGAACTGGCTAAACTAGAAAGCTACTGTTGCTTAGTACGCACAGTTTGAAGACACAGCATAAGTGTTTTTTTTTTATAAGTAACAATTAACAAGAACATAAAAGTTTTTTTTTTTTTAATTGACATACAGTAGTGCATAAGTAATTGATTTTTTTCATGCTTGGGCGCAAAACAGCACATTTGTATGGTGTTATGTTGTGCTTAATTCTGCGTAAATAACCAGCTAGCTTAGAGCGCTAACTTTGTCTGGGAAGGTGGTGTACCTGGTGGCGGAAATAGGATTTGTGCGGGCGGTAAGACTGAAATGAAGAGTGCATTTGAAGGCTGTAAAACAAAAGCGACGTGCGAAAAGAGGCTAAAAGGTTTCAAAGAGCTGCAACATTGAGAAATAATTCTCTGTGAAATCATAATGCAAGCAATCCTTCTCACACTACCCACAATCATTTCATTCATTGCCCATATAAAAAAAGATTTGTTCCTCTTCTTCCCATGTAATTATAATATTAGTGGAGCTTTACTGTATCTTAGCATGTTAGCCAGAAAAAACAGTGGTTCTTTGGCCCCGCCCACTGTGGTTTAGCTCAGCCAATGAGATTATTTGCACCTCGTGAGAAATTATTGTATAATTAAAACCCCATTTGGCTGGTTGTTCTTCTATACAGCATACACCGCTTTACAAATATTGCTTTAGATTTATTCCTACAGTATCTATTGCCTGAGAGACCTCTTGTCTTTGATGATTGCCTCTCTCCCTTCTCTCCCCTCTCTCCCCTCTCCCTCTGCTCCTACATCTGCTTTCATTTTTCTGTGTGTGTATGACAAACAGCGAAGAAATTCCAAACTGTGGTCGTCCTAAGCCAGCAGCCCCTCCTCCAGCTTTCTCTTGGCAGGATGGCTCGTGTCTCACATTTAATCATGAATGCTTTGCCAGGCAGCTGGGCCTGAGGGAGATTCAGTGGGGGAACGGTGGAAATCTGATCTGGTGAGGCAGGCAGCGTACAGTTAAACCTCTCCATAAAGACCCAGGAGCCAGGCCATAACAACGCCATCATGATAGTTTTAACAGAAAAACAGTGTCCGACTTGCTTTTGGTCGGTGGCATAGAATCAGCAGAAAGTGGCAGAATAACAATAAAAGTTTAGAAAAGCATCAGGAGCACTTTTCATGGCAAATTAATTGAACAGATGGAAAAGGGAAACGTCATTCTCTCTGCATGCTGTCCCCTCTTTTTTTCCCCCTAATTTTTTTTTCCCGTAAAGAATATGACTCTTGTCTAGTGAATGAAAACACAAACATTGCCAAGACATGTGTGATCTATTAAGCCGACCAAATTTAAAACTCCACTAGTGGCCAGCCTCCACATCACAGTGTCCAACATTCTCACTCACATCCATCCTGTATAATTGCATCCTCAAAGAGAATGCTTTAAGGGAACAGATAATTGAGTGGCACATGAACCTAATCATTTCTGCAGAGTCTCTCGAGGCCATTGGGAGTGACGAACTCTTTATCTCACAAGTCTCAAAGGAGAACCTTTCCCTTAATCTCACTCTGGATTCAAAGAGAAGGGCATTATAATGGTGGCCACCAATCTTCCTCTTTTTAGTCCATCAAGTATTTCTCCCCGGCTATAGAAAAGCGGGGAGGTAGTGTCTCTGACGTCAATCGCAGATTGATGAGGAAATGGTTTCGAAGTTCGATTTTATCCTTCATTGACATCTTGGCAACTGCTGAAGCAACTGAAAAATCCAAATTTAGTCATAAGAGAGGAAACAAAATTGAGCTGAAGTGAGAAGAGCAGGCAGCTAATTGTTATTGGCACAGACACCTGTCAATCATGCCTCAAAGCATATTCCTCTTGAAGCCTTAATATAACCTTAAATTACCATGAGACACACATTATTAAGGGGAATTAACTACCCATGTCCTGACGTCTTAGCAACAATTTATTCCTTTGAATTTTGAGAAACACATCACATCCATTTGCGTAGGAAACAGTGGAGGGACTGATGCACATTCACTTGACTTTTTGGCTTGAGTTCAAGTAGAGCATTCTTTTTTGGCTTGGACCATTAACTTCCCGAAGTCTCCGCTGGTTGTCTGGCAACGGCTTGGAGCCAAAACATAGTCTGGAAGTCCCCGAAAAATGGCACATTGGCATTTTTGTGCATCTGTTTGTGTATGGATTATACAAACAAGAAGTTAACGTGTTAATTAGCGAGCTGCAGTGGTGCTGGTAGGCAGAGTTGTTGTCGCTGGACAGAGCCAGGCTAGCTGTTTCCACCTGTTTGTGGTCTTTGTGCTAAGCAAGGGTAACCAGCTGCTGGCTGTAGCCTTTTATTTTTAAGAATAAAAAGGAAATTTGCCTCTCAAATTAAAAACCCTGAGACTTTCTATAAAACCAAAAGGCAGAATGCAGGATTATACACTCCACAGTGTAACTGCAGCCACAAACACAGCAAAGGAAAGACTGTGCAGTTCTTATACACAATGTGGCATATACACACAACATTGCTCTGCAATTTTCCCAAAATGTCAAACTATTCCTTTCACCATTGCAAAACGTACAATGAACACGTGCTGGGTTTTACAGAATTGTGTAAAATCAACATTCTGTTGAACATTAGGGTTGCAAGTTTTTATCTTTTTAATTTTTATATTTGCAGTATTTTACAGACTGCAGGGAAGTGTATGATATTTCACTGTATGCTTAGTTTATGGTAAAAGGTCCAAGAAGTCCTATCATGTTTCAGTTATGTGATCTATTTCATACAGTTTGATTCATACCAGAGATGGGGGACTCGAGTCACATGACTTGACTCGACTCAGACTCGAGTCGCAAATATGTTGATAAAATACTCTGCTTCACTTTGACTTTGTATTCATGACTTGAGACTTGACTTTGACTTGAGACACGCCAACTTCTGCCTATTATGTGCATTGCCTGTTTTCAAAATACTCGTTTTCACAGGAAATGTACAGTTTGCATACAGTCTCTTTCAAAATAAACACGCTACGCAGATTTATGTTTTTTTCCATCAACAGCAAGTGATTTAGGCAACAGAAGCACGTGGTTGGGTTTAGGAAAAAAGAACAGGTTTAGCTTTACAATCTTAAGCACCAGCCTCCCTGGTGAAAGTTGTTGGTTGTTGGACTAATCCACCACCCCTTCCGCCCACCATATTCTGACCTCCGCTACCTTAACTTTCATGTTTGTCCTGCTGCGTGTCCCTGATGCCGCTGGGCACTGTTAAACAATGACAGCGACCTGCCGCGTATCATCTCGACATGAAAGGACAGCTTTTTTTGTGTCTGATGCCAGAAGTCAACATCCAAACACTGGTTTTCGAAGACTTTGAAGTGAGACCAGGTTGCTGTGACAGCTTCAGAAAGGAAATTCAGTAAGAAGTGTCCTGTAAATTTGGCCAAAATCACAAACAGCTATTTGCAAAGGACTAAGTTTTGATTTGATGAACTGCTGTCTGATTAGGAAGTCAAAATGAAGGGGTTGTGGTCTTTATTAAGTGTAACATATAATATTGTGTTCACTCTAATATAATGTTCCCTCTGCAGTTACAAGCACCATTTTCTTCTGTTATTATTATTATTATTACTATTATTATTAATAAACCAAGTTCACTGGGTGATCTGGTGTACAACTATTCAAATCAATTAATAACCACGGCTGGGTTCCAATGTTTGCCTGTCATGACTCATTAGAGACATCTGTAGTAGGCATGTCATTACCCACACCTACACCACACAGCTGACAAAACTGTTCCACAGCAGACCTCAGAACCGACACTGTGTGGGAGCCATGTTGGTCCGGGCTACCAGAGGGTGGGAACGCCACATTACTTTTTTAACATTCAAACGCAGTGACAATTGAAAGCTCCACCAGAGTATCTGAGAAGGACTGAGCCTGAACCATTTTTGAAAGTCAGCCTAACAAGCACCACGGCACCGGAGACACAGGCTGCCGACATTATGAGGGCCCTGGATAATTATGGTGCAGTGTGAAAACCACAAGGCAGAGAACTCGAATAGAATTTCATTAAAAAGAAAACCTGAGAAAGAGATAATTGTACGGTTGATCAAACAAATGTGTGAAAGAAAATGCAGAGTGAAGAATCAATAACTTCTTGTGAGAATGATGATTAATTCACAGAGCATAAAAGCTGTTTAAAAAGTATTTGTTAAAGTGCTACTTGGAGTGTTTGTCACTGGCATCCCAAGGGCCACATGATACTGAAACATCTCCTTTAAAAGCACTCTTGCAAATGAAGACATTGTGTAACTGCCATCAAATCTGCAAAAATGATAATGAACCACTGTCATTATGAGATTGTGCATAAAGTTGCAACAAAACCAGCTGTTCAGAGACAACTGAAAGGGTAGATTGTTGAGATAAGAGGAAAGTAATTCGCAAGGTTCATTTTGTGTGTCTGGATTCCTAATAAAAAAAGTAGTTGTTTTTGCTGTGGGCATTTGCAAGTTGTAGAGATAAACAATTCCGTATGAGTGTCTGAAAAGGCTGCATTAGCTCTGCTGGGTCCTGAAATTGTGTTGCAAATGCTGCAAAATGCTGCGAAACAAGCTCTGACATCAGTGTGGTACTCAGAGAAATGGTTTTGGGAATCACTAACCTGGAGACCCGTCAGAATAATCTCATATTTTTTCTTTCTTAACCCAAAACAAATGTGCATTGTTCCCAAAGTCCTCATCTGCAGAAAATGCAGCACACAGTCAGAATTTCACCAGGATCCTTGTTTTGTTTCTGGTTCCCCTCCATCCAAGGCTCTCTAAACAGAGCCTACACTTTGTTTATCCTTCGTCTTGGCAGTTCCAGCCTGAAGAACACAGGCATTGACTGACAATGCCAGCAAATTAAGACTTACAAAGTACTCTCTCCCCAGTTACTCTGCACTCTTTGAAACAACAAGTAAGTGTGTTCACAATAGCTCACCACAGACCCTCTCATCGATCAGCTGGAGCATCAGGCGAAATGGACAAATCCAAACCAACTCCTGTCCTCTGATTCCTCTCTTTGTTCCAGCCTGCTGACATTCTACCAAATCCTTCAACATTTGGTCGCTGCATGGAAAAAGACTGCTCATTTTTCGACAATCTGTCACGACTAAAGAAAACATATTCAAAAACCTCAATGTCAGGCTGATTAAACAGCTGCAATCAAAAAGATTATTATGTTGGGGTTTTTTTTCAATGAGAAAAGGCCAATTATAAAAGGAGTTCAAGTCAGTTTTTTATTGTGGTGCTTCATCACAATCTTGGCTTTATTTTCAATTACTGGAAAATGCCAAATAATCTGAGCTGCCCCTTTTGTTCTGTGTGTTTCTGAATCACTGTACCAGAACATGGTCCGCGGAGGATAATCATGAGAGAATATCAATGTAATACAAATTCTGTCAAAGCCGAGGCACCATCCAATGGGGTCACCTCGTCCTGACATATAAACTGGCAGTGAAATCATTATGAAGCACTGCCCCTCGTCTTTCACTGCCGCTCTTTCACGTCAGATTGTAATGTACCCTGCAAACTTTCAATACCTTTGTAGCATCTGCTTTTTGCAGCAAGTGATGAATTCAATAGAGAAAGGTCCCTCACTAACACAATAGATCACCTGATTGATGGCCATTCCTGAAAGAACTGCCAGAACAAAACAAGACCCTCTACTCCAATTCCCTTAGAGGCGATGAGTTTTGTCGGGTGTCAAAATGAACAAAAAAGAGAGGAGAAGCTGATTCATTCTGGCCTGAAAATAGATGACGGGAGAGGGCTGTTACAACACGAACTGCAGCTCAGCCCGGCAAACCTAAAGAGACATCACCTGATGGATGAACAAGCACTTAATTACAAGGCACGCAAAATCATATCAAGCTCCTCTAGTTGCTCAAAAACATTCTGAGAGTTGTCGTCGTTTAAATAGGCACATCTGCTCTGGTATATATCTTTGTCAGTCAGATTAATAACAGCATATGATTACAGAGGGTGGACACAGTAACATGCAAATGTGCAAAATTATTAAATCTCACACAACAGCACCGAAACTAATACAACATACAGCACATGAAGCTCATTAGGTTCACTTCACTTTTTTTTAATTGAACTGCATTCACCTCCTGTTGACACCTTTTCTTAATTAGGCTTTGTGTATTGTGTTATTTAAGTTTCAGCAGAAGCTCATTTTTGTTTTGTAACATTCTGTAAGATCACTGTTTTTGGCAGAAGCAGCCAGTATCAGAAACAAGATTCTTAAGAATATTTTTCTTTAATGGCACTCTCCCCTCCATAATAACACATCATTGTCTGCCAATTTGAAATTCTTCTTTTTTTTTTCAATTTGCTATTCACTCCTTATATTCGCAGCATGGACACAGACAGGCACATGCAGAGGAGGGGGCTGAGGGTGCTCGAGCGCCTGCCCCTTTCCCCGTTCGTGTCTGAGGTGTCCTTTTGTCAAGGCTTTTTGTGAAGGTCTGCCTGTGGCCTTTATCAAGCACAACATTTAACAATTAGGCTAATAATTTAGCTATGAATGAAATGACCTGGCTGCCGTCAGTCAGTTGACATCACATGATGACCCTTCTCTTGCGGCAGGTGAAAGGTCATCCTTGACATGCCCGCCGTTGCAACACAGGAAGCTGCAGTCAGACACTCAGCAGTGGTGACGTTTAGATGGTGAGTTTCATTTGTTTGATTGATAATCTTGTTATATGTTAAGTATGGGTGTTCAACAGCACCACATTCAAATCATACATCAGTTATGCAACATTAATTTAATAGTGGTCCTGACTGCTGGTTCTTACTGCGGTCAAGTGAGCCATTGTTTTGAGATTAACGGTGAAGCCAGCCGCTGCTTGGATACTGATGCTTCTTTATTAAGGTTCTGGTGCTTGGAGCGGTCAAAAAGCATGAAGAAGGATCCATATTTCAGCAATAATTTCTCACATTTGCTATACCAAGTAAAATGACATGAGCATATTATATGAATTCCAATGACAATAATAATTTGAGATTTTAAAAAGGGAGCTTCAAAGTTAAAAATGTCATCAGATTGCCTAATCGTCTTTGACCTGTCAGACAAACCTTTCCTTAATGGGTTAGCTAAAAGGATAACCCTGACAATGATCACACAAAGGCTCATATGGTTTGACTGTACAATTTGTGAGAAATATAAAGGTAAATGCACCTCAAATTACACTATGACACATTTATAATTTCCGTATATCAGTCATTCCATTTAAAACAATCCAGTAATGGGTTATATGAAATTGTAAAATGATTTCTCTGCAGGATGACCCTGTCTGTAAAACTTCAAGTAAAAGTCCAGTCTCAATTAAACACACAGTCCCTTTTACTAGCCCGGTGTGGCTACACATTTTAACAAATAAAGGCCAGTCTGGTTGCTAGTTCATTTTTACTAGTCCATACCCATTGAGTGCACAGTTGCCCATGTACAGTTTCACATGGTGTGTGTTTGGGATACAGGTCATAGGAAATTGCAGATTAAATAGTCAACTGAACCCATTAAGAAGAGCAGTGTATTCAGACAGAGTTTTTGTGAATTTGATAGTACGAGTGCTTTATTGAAAGTACAGTAGATTGACCACGTCAGTGAGTAGTGACTTAGTCATACCAAACATTAGAAAAAAACAACAACGTTCGGCCACAGGGGGAGCCACAGCGATCTGTCGCATTTTAGCCATTTTTAAGCATTTTTCTGTTGTTATAGCGCCACCCAGTTGTCAGTTAGAGTTAAATTTCTCCAGTCAACTTGAGGCGTCCTGTTCTACATATCTACCAAGTTTAGTAAAAATCGATATGGCAGTTAGGCCTAGATAAGAAATTAGCTCTCTAGCTCCCACTTTGTTTGATGGGGTCAATAATGGAGGGGTCCCCTCAGATTATGTGTGGTCATATGCCTACAAAGTTGCGTGGTGATCAGTGAAAGCCTTGAGATGTTATACACCTTTATGTGATGAGCCACGCCCTCCGCAATATTNAGTCAGTGAGGAGAAAAAGGGAACAGACACACAGACACACACACACACACACACACACACACACGGACACGGACACACAGGCAGAGTTTTTGTCATTATATAGCAAGAAGATAGTAAGATAGAAGTTCTTTGGATGTATAAAACCAGATTGTTGGCTCCCCACTTGAGCTAACGTTAGATTGCACATACAAATATAAATGTTTAAACTTTGGTTAATATGGAGATGCTACACATCGCGAGCTAAGTTAGATTCTCCACAATTCAATTGTTCAGTTCCCTTTACTGAAACCATGAGCAGCAGAGAAGATCGTAGTTCAATCAGATTTACTGGCATGATGAAAAAAGGTGACTCCCTTCCTCTACAGCTGTTATAAAGTCAGAATATTTGCCCATTCCTTGATTACCCTGTAAGCTATTCATATTCCTTTAGTCCGTAAGGGTCCACTGATGAAAAGAATGAAAAGGGTTTTTCATAAGAATTAATCCAAGTTGTGAATATTGTTCTAACAGGATAAAGTGGCGTTGGGTCGGTATGCCAGGTGCCCTAAACCTCAAGGGAAGTCTGTCGGAGCTAGATTAAATGAATGATTTGTAATTGATATGTTATTTGAAGCCTAATTTTTATACAAGTAATCTTCATAGTGGTTCCCCATCTTTGCAGAGCAACAGTTTTGCGTAAAAGGAATGAAAGGCCTCCCCCATATAGCCTCCTGTCCCAATTAAAGGCCTATTGACCTCAGTGATTTCAGCAAATAATAGTCCGGGCTACTAAGTGAAGTTTTACAATATAGTCATGTCAAATTTTATGTGATTATACTGTAGAGCTTTTGAGAAATGTAAAGGGAAAGTCAATTCAAATGACATTATAATTTTATTTATTCAAATCCCCCTCTGATTTCATCGGGTGGGGGACAGGTAAATGTATGAGGCAGCTGGTTGTAAGGTGCTTTGTTACTTTCTGTTTGAATATCAGTCGCTACAACTCAAATGGTTATGCTGTAATTTATGTTGGTGTATGGTGTTTTAAAATATTATTCCATGTGCCCCTTTTTAACTTCTAGGACCTGCCCCTCTAAAGGTCTTTGCACGGCCCTGGACACAGACACACTTTCCTGAGAAGATGCCAAAACACTAATTTGTTTTAGAACAAAAAAAAAACTGGAATAGTTTACTAGATTGGACAGGAAATTTTGCCTCTGAAATCATATCTAATGCGTGTGTGTGTGTGTGTGTGTGTGTGTGTGTGTGTGTGTGTGTGTGTGAATGCTCTTCTCCTTGTCTTTCATTTCATTTCATCCAGTTGTTTTTTTTGTTCATCTCTCTTGTGGAGCCTTTCTTTGTGAGCCCTGCAGGTATTTTCATCCTGCCCTGCAGCTCTGTTCATGAGCTGTCACAGTAGCTTGTGTTGTCACTATTTCATAAACCGAATAAAGCAGCATGATTTTTATTTTAATTAAAGCATGTCACCCACGCTTAAGTAAATACATCTCACAGGCTCCTGTTAGAGACAAGTGTTGAGGACTAAATTAGCTGCTCTGTGGTCAGGTAGCCAACAGACACATTTTGGAAGAGTCGGGTGATACTGTAGGTCTAATGGTACAACTGCACAATGTAATTGATACATAACTACATAATGGGTCTACCCTCAAATAAGATTTGATTATATTTGACTTGATTGTCTGTAGTATTTTATCAAACGCTACTGTGCAGCCAATGCTGACGCTGTCGTGTTACTCATCTTAGTAATGCTGATATTTGACTGCTCTTTACTTAATTGACCTTCTGGTTGCTCCAGGGCAAGGTACTCTGCAGTGAAGCTACTTGGCTGAATTGTTTGACCTTTGAGACAGTTAAAAGCTTCTGCAGTATTTGGAAAAACAGGGCTAAGTACGCAGGTCTGAGGATGGGCTTGACTTCACGTCAGTCATGACAAGTGAGGGATGGGGATGATGTGTCAAAACAGCAAGCATTTCAGGGTGAGTCTGACGGTCACAGGCCTGTCCGTGGTTGTCTGGACAGTCTTAAAAATTTAATTTGCCAACTCAATAATGCCAACACCAATCCCTTTGAGAAAAAAAGTTGTTAATAAGGAGGGGAAAAGAGCTTTTAATTAAACAACTTATTATTAGCACTTGCCCATTGTTCAAAGCAGACACACAAACACACCCACACAACACACAAGCAAGCACTGTCATTGCGACAGCTACAGCACTGGAGTCGAAATTAGCCGTCCAATGTTAAGGTAGAAAACCAATCCCGCTTCCCTTGCCTTTCTGCACTACAACATATAACACAGCAACATTTAATCAGATTTAGCAATCTAACCAGCACTAAAAAAACCTTGCCTCATGTATTGTAATATAAAATCACTCCCAAGTGCTGAAACTCCATTTAACAACAATAAATGTAACTGAAGTCTATTTCTTAACATCCCACAACACCGTGTTTATTGCCGCACTGGAGGGTAGTTTTTATGTATCAGTATCTGTGGATAGTGTGTACAGCTGATGCAGCGTTATATACTGTAGCATGTATTTGTTGTTTTTGTGCCCGTGGGGATGAATAAAGTTTATTGAACTCAACTGTTTTTCTCTATTTGCTGGGGGTTGCAATCTAGACCACTTCAGCCTGTTTTTCCCGTTCATCTAATAATCTATATGTCAGTGGGATCTCATACTTTGGACATATCTGGTCGTCTCAGCAGTGGAATTAAAAAAAAAAAAAAGAAATACACTTATTTGCAACCCTGTAGTTATTACACTGTAGTGGCAACGTAATCACTACCTGGTTTATTTTCAGATGTTTCTTTGAGTTAATGATGTGCTACATTTATATACCCTGCTGGATTCTCAGGGGGGTGGATGGTGAACATACAAAGTGAAGGACTGTGACACCAGAATTCTGGGTTAACATTCAACATCAAAAACCAAAGCTTTGTCAAGCCCCTCGGGTGTGATACGATGCACCCTTAAGCATCTGTATCTGACGCGCAGCTGTCTCCTGGGTGAAGTTCATTGTAACATGGTGGTGGTGGTGAAAGTTGTCAGACAGTCGCAGTTAGGTTTAGGCATCAAAACTATTTGGTTGGGTTTAGAAAACAACATCATGTTTTGCCTTAAAATAAGTATGTCACATGTTGTAAATATGTCACATGGAGTAACATCACGTAAAAATAGTGTAGACTTTGTATTAAACCAGCCCTGACTTTTGGTTTCACATGCAACATGAACAGTGGTCAATTAGTGTTGCATGTGAAACTTATAATAATAGTGTCGGTTTTAAACAACCTCCGAATAACAATGGGCTGTCTGGACTCCTCTGTGCTTACGTTTAAGCAACAAAGGCACTTTGGTTAAGGTTACGGAAAAATTGTGATTACATTTCCCTCAAAAGCGTAGGCCTATTGGCTGTTTCAAATTATTCATTTATTAATCACCCATAGCCGCTTATCCTGTCAAGGGTCGTTGGGGGTCTGGAGCCTATCCCAGCTGACACTGGGCGAGACGCGGGGTACACCCTGGACAGGTCGCCAGATTTTCACAGGGCTGACACATAGAGACGGACAACTATTCACACCTACGGCCAATTTAAAGTCATCAGTTAACCTAACCTGCATGTCTTTAGATAGTGGGAGGAAGCCGGAGTACCTGGAGAAAACCCACGCTGACACAGGGAGAACATGCAAACTCTGCACAGAGGGGCTCCCCCACCCCAGGGTTTGAACCAGGAACCCTCTTGCTGTGAGGCAACAGTGCTAACCACTGCAGCACCTGTTTCATATTAGTTGTGCATAAATGTAATTTCTAGTAGACAGAAAGCAAATAAGCATATATACCCAAAACACTGAACTATTCCTTTAATTTATTTGCTCAAGAGGATGTTTGAAGTGTTGTGAGGTACAGTAATGATATTATACAGGGCCTCTTTTCATTTCTTTATGTGAAATTCTATGAGAATCATAAAATAAAAAAATAAAGATTTACCAAATTATCAGTAAGCTTTATAGGTAGCAGCGATAATTTTAACTAAACTGCAGTTTCACTTCCATCTCCTTTGCATATGTTTTATTAAATCATTGTAATGGTAGATATTTCGCAAACAGGCCACCATCTCCGATGTGTAATAGCACTCAGTCCCTTCAGATAAAACACTGTGTTTAGAGAGATGTCCTCTGATGACAGCACTCCATGAGCGGTCGTGTTGGTCATCATTCAACTGTGATTCTGACATAAAGAAAAAAAATCAAGGCCACGTAAATTGTGTTTCAACATACTTCTCTTGCACTGCAGCCGGCTGATAGATGGGTTTTGTTGGGGGTGTACTTTAGATTTTTTTTCAGTGGCATGAGCACATGTAGTGCTGCAGTTGAAGCCCCAGGGTCACTCACAAGAAAACATTCTTCAACTCTGTCACTGAAATAGTGGAGACAGCACACAGCTAGGCACTGCGCACACTTTGTGAGTAAGTGAAGGTCACAAATACTCACAGACCGACATACAAATATATACAGTGAGGCATTACAGAGGCTGACTACATTCTTTCATTTTGGGGAATATCATATTTATTATTAGAGGCAGATCTGACACAGCTGGCAGCGGTGTGAAGCAACCGGATCCCTCAGTGTGTGTTAAGCTTTGTGGTGGTGCTGTTTAATTTGAGGTTTAAAGTGGAGCTTTGTGTTCTCATGTATTTTCTTGTCAAGAGCCACATTATGCCGAGTTACTCATGAAGCAATCAGCCAAGCATCCAGTTGCTGCTGCTGAATACCTTCTCCTTTAACAGGAAGCTTTTACCCCACAAGGCTATTCATTGGAAGAAAAGAAACCTGTTAAATCAACACTCATGTATCATGTTTTGTTTTGACAAGATGCCTCATGGCAGGAAGTCCTGCTGTCGATACCTGTGCATGTAGTGTGAGTCATTCCTCCTTTTTTGTCCCGCTAATAGAGGTACTCATCAGGGACCCAAAACCAATAAGTGAACACACAACATGTTTCCACACATTATTCCACTGAGACGTGACTGTACTACTGTGTTCATATAAGCTGTTGAGTATCAGCTATGTCATGTCACAGATGCAAACAATCAAACTACTGGAAAACAAGTATCACAGCGAGTGTTTGATAAACCACTCGCAGATTTAAATGAGTCGAATTTATGGCAACAAATTCAAACCCTACGCATCCTGATTGTCTAAAATGTTCATGTCATGGCAAAGCACAACAGCAATAAAAGCGGTTTGATGATTGAGTACACAGAGGGTGGCTAATGCAAAGCAAACACCACAATATGCACATTCCAAGTAATGAATAAAGATCAACAAGTAGTAAAAGTAATCAGAAATGCTTCCGAAGGCCACGGCTTCTGCCAACTTCTCAGCAAAACAAGATGACAAAGCTCTTTAGAAAAAGGGCCCGAGTGATTATCAGCTTGTACGCCTTCATCATCTTCAGCGAGAGACAGACATAAATAAACATGTCATCAGTCATAGCGAGCATTAAATTATGCTAATACATTTCCAACTTTGATTAGCAAATTAAAGCTCAAAAATATGTGAGAATCTCATGGTACATCAACCAGAAAACATAAATTTACTTAAGTAAGTACGGTATGTGACAGGGAATTATTCATGTTTTCCAAAATTGCTTCTTCCTTCAGCCAAACTGGTTTCTGATACAGTGGCACAACTCCTGCAACATGGACGATGAAGTTCAGCAGAAGTTGCTGGTGAGATTAAAACATCATACATTTTTCAAAAGTAATGGCAGAAATTCATTAAGTAAGTTCCTTCTGTGATTACACTGTGCATTACTCCATGATTTGGTTGCATTCCAACTACAACATAAGGGCAAAAATCTAAACGCTATTTTTTTTTTACCTGCTATCATGCAAAGGTGCTTTGGATATCTCACAGATTCTGTAGTCTGCTTAAAGTGATAAATGTTGCCCAGGGTGAACACCAACATTTAAATCCAATATCCCCACAGACTTTTTTTTTCAGGTCAATTATAGAACTGGCCTTGGGAACTGCTGGGGGCAATGCACACCAAGGGCTCAGTCTCCAGCGTCAAGAAAAAGACACTTGATTTACTCTCTATCAACAATGACTTGATGTAATTTAGTCTGGCACAGATAACAGTCCTAATGGGCCATACCAGGTGAGACGGAGAGCCTGAAAACCGGTATTTCACTAACTACTTGGCTTATAACTTGATTTTATATACAATATTGAGCTCTGGACAAGTTCTGGTTTTGTACCAATCATCTTGGCCTTTCGAATATACAGCCACCTCTTAGATTCCACAACTGTCAGCTGTTCAGCTTGTATGTACCAAGTTGTGTCTCTTGTTGGTGGAAGCAAACAAGTCTCATTTACAATGGTGTATAAAACGTATAAAGCCCCTCACTAGCAATGTAAGGTTTCACTTTTTGTCTGCCAGTGAATGCAATATATCCCCATACAATAGTTCTTATGGTATCTTATAAAAATGTACAAACAGCTCTTTGTATGATCTCACGAACACAGCAGCACCCCACAAATTAGCGCCCCTATCAGTTAGATGAGGTTCAGGAAAAGATCCATGGTTGGGGGTTGTCACGTTATATACCTACTGTTAATTGACGTAGGTACATTTTATAAAAGTAAAGCAACGTAGGTTCAGTTTAGGAAATGAAAGATGGTTGGGCCATGTCATGTTACGTACTTAACGTTAAGTTAGGTACAATGTAACATGACAACCTACATTAAAATAACTCAGAGTTCTCTTGGTTTCACTTAGGAAACGAACACTGGTCTCCTGGGGGAAAGTTCTGTGTTTGTTTGACCAATCCGCCACCCCAACCAACCTGCTTACACAAACTTTCGATCTTAATACTACTTGCTTCATTCTCGTTACTCTACATTGGCCAAGTGATCGCATCCCTCATGATTACGTGGGTTACATACAAATTCGACTAACAGTGCTAATGACAGCAAAAGTGCTCATAGGGCTAATGTTACTAACTGGGGGGTAGGGTGGTGGGGGTCAACCAGAGGATGGGCACCACGTTTCTGTGACGACACCATCCCATCCAATGGTGGCAAGCACCATTTGAGCACAGCACAGAGTGGCAGCAGTTGGCTAGTCAGTGGGGACTCACATGCGCTAACATGCACATGTGGATGGACCATCTACCACAACAATGAACAGAAAAGCTTGGATAACAACACACACAAGGGGAGTGTGACTTCATTCTCTGCTCAGGGCGTCATTACTCCGCTATGTCTTTAAATAACAAATAGTTGTTTGTGCCATATTAATGCTCTGAATATCGTATCAATCTCCTTTAACACAGTTCATGTCCTGGCTCGTGCCAATAGTCAACACTGGTTTCTTTATATCATGACAGTGATGTTTTTGAGTCTCTGCTACTTTTAATCCTGTTGTTCTTGTTGCCTAAATTCAATCAGACTGTAACCATAGAGATGGCAGATCAGAAATGGTAATATGAGTTATTTCTGTAATGGTCATATAAGTTGTTTACGAAGATGCAGACAGGCAAGCTATTTTCTCAATTAGGCATGAGGAGCTGTTTCACCAAGACAGACCAATGGCATGTCAGTACAATGCACAACATCTCTCCCTCTTCCTCTCTGGGTGGTCTGATTATTTTATGATTTATGTTTTTGTAGAAATGTATCTTTCCTCCATCTTTTTTACATCTCTAACATCTAACATAGATCAAGTCGACAGGCTTTCTTTTTCAAATGGATATTAAATACCACTGATACATTCGCAGAACAAAGCAATATCAGCTCTGTTGATGTGGGCTGTGTGACTGACCTCAGGTTTGGGTATTGAAACCTGCTGCTGGAGAGAGCCAATCCTCCTGAGGCAACTAATTGGTTGCGACTCGTCATGGCGGCCAGCCACGAGACTTCAGGGGAATTAGTCCCGACTGGCTATGTTGTGAGGATCAGTTAGTTTGTTTGCATTTTTGCATACATCAGCTTTTCAAGGATGGAGTTGCAAAGAGCACTGTAATCTAATCAATGGCTGGCGCTGCATATGCATTTGTAGCCGATTAGGAGATTTATTTTTGTTAGCAGTAATGCCGAACCTTCAAAGTCCAGAGTTTGGGGGTCAAAGCCCTGAAGTCCACAACTACAGATTCCCTGAGACATGAAGCAGTGTAAGATGTGGAACTTTGGACTCAATTAAATATTCTCTGATGACCTCTGGTGCCCAAAGATAATTGAGTGGTTAAGTCAGCCGCCGCTGCAGCTACCTGTGTGTGTCCCTCCTGGCGTATAATCAGATCCCACTGCTTCTTTTTCTCAACTGCCTCCACATCTCTGTCTGCCTGTCTCATTTCCAACTGTGGTAAAAAAAAATATCCAGTCTAAAAACCGCTGCTCTTTTAACAACTAATCACATTTAAATTTTAATTGGCACAGTTCACATTTTTGAGGGGGGTGTAGCCTGCAGTGTGAAACATTGACAGTCAGAGGTGACTGTGGATTTTGCGAACATCAAAAGTGAAAAACTGTGTGAAGTGCGCACAGCATTGTGTGGTGCACTAAAACAAAGAATACCAGAAGTAGTGAGGCAAGCGATCTAATACTGACGTGTCAAGTTTTCTCTATCTCTGCCATTAAGTAGATCATTTATATTCTTTACTTTAGACTCTTTAGTTTTGAATAATCTCACTCTGTGATATTTCTCCCCAGAGTCCAATTTAATTTGGACATAAAGGTCACTTTACCGTGAATTGGACAGATAACGCAGGTGTGTTTAGACTTAAAAATCTTGCATAGTGCAGTTTACCAGTTTGAATCTCTATACAACGCTCTGGCATTATTTGTTTTGAGTTGAGGACTCAGTGCTGTAATGACTGGACAGTGCAGCCTCGGCCTGGTGGCTCTGCTGATGAGGATTGTTTCTGACAAAGGGTCATTGGCTCTGCATGACGACTGACATGCCTGTATGTGCTGATGGGCTGCCTCCTCTGGCACTGTTAGTCTAAATGTAGACTGGCACTGACACTAATGTACACTGATAAAGCTGTGAGAGTCAATAGTCAGGGAAGAGAGTGTGGGGGTGGGAGACAGTGGCTTCTTAATTTACCCCATTTGTCCCATTTGTCAGGCGCTGGAACTCACATTGTGAATGTGGACGGGAGAGCTCTCCATACAGTCAGCTGGTTCAGTGATTCTTAACAGGTGAAGGTTCATTTCATGGCAAGCTTAATGTCTGGGGGCCAGGGAAACTTTAATTTCAACTGACATAATGATGCTGAGTGAGATTTGACTCACCCTGTGATGCATTTTCTCTCCCAGTGAGAGCAGCGGATTCATGCATGATGATCACCAAGCAAGGACACTGGCTAATATGTGGGTTTAGCCCAGGGACAGTATTTCTTATAGAGATTTGTCAATACAGGCTGTGAAGGACCTAATTAATCCTTCTGTTGAAGGGAAAAAGTGGTATTGTTAATTTACAAAATCCTTGAATAAAAAAACAGTGCATTCATTGGTGTTAAAGAGCATGTTGAATGTTATTCCTCATCATCTTAACAATCTGCATCACACTGGAACCCATTCGCTAGGAATATGTCTGACTAATAATAACGGCAATGGCAAATCAGTATGTATAGCTTCATATTTCACCACAATTATTTTTTTATGGTCCAGTGTGAAGGATTTAGTGGGATATATTAGCAGAAATGGAATATAGTATAACAAGTATGTTTTCTTTAGCATATAATCACCTGAAAATAAGAATCTTGTTTTTCAAATGAGCTGTTTATATCAACGCAGGGAACAGTTCCTTGTCTATAGAGATCGCCATATTGCACCGCCATGTTTCTGCAGTAGCCCAGAAGGAATGCACCAAACACCAGCTCTAGATGGGGCCATTCGTGTTTTCGCATAAAGCCCCTCCGCATCAGGAGCCTCAGAAAAACACATTTTTTCAAAAGATATTTTGAGAGCTTTTTGCCTTTAATCGATAGGACAGTTGTTAGCGTGACAGAGGGAAAGGGATGACATGCAACAAAGTGCCACAGGGCAGAATCAAACCCACAGCTGCTGCAGCAAGGCCTTTGTACATGGGGTGCCTGTTCCACCAGGTGAGCTGATTGGCACCCCCAAAACACAAAGCTTTTAATGTGACACTGCTTTCTTTTGTGTTTTTTATTGGTATAAATCATGATTCTGGTGAATTCTGGATAATTTGGATAATTCTGCTCCTGGTAAAAACCTCCACAACAAAGAACACTAAATCCCCCCTAAATCTTACACCCTTGACCTTAAACTGAAGTCAAATTAAATCAATAAATACATGTAGTGTGCCCTCAGAAAATCACAGTATCTTCACTTAAAAATGATCAGGCTAATGACGTACATCATCACAGGAAATTATTTTTGCGGAGGTCAACTGGAGGCAATTTCTTTTTTAAAATCAAAATTATTATAATTATTTTTTAATGCATTTATTAACACAATGGTCTGAATTTGCACCAAAATTATCAAAAATTATGTCACAAATCAGAGAAAAAGGAACATTCTGTGCCTGTACTTTATTATAGCTGGGCACATGACGAACAGTATATGGTGCCTGTGTGCATTAACATCATGGGGACCAAAATTAGAAGGTTAAATCACGTCCTTGAAATCTATCTTTCTGTTCCTGCAGCCACGCCTAGTCTCTGTGTAATTGAGGATTTCAGGGAGACTGTCAGTCCCAATCTGTTTTATCATCCTGCTCCTTCAGGAATTAGTATTCAAAGAGATTTTAATTTTAGCCTGAGACAAGACAGGACTTTGCCTTGGACGAAGAATTTTCAGTAACCTTTTTACCACAAATATGCACAGCAAGTGCTGCAAATTCATTCATTTATGTTCTTACTGAAATAAAAAATGAGCAGTCATACTGTTATTCAAGGGTTATTGTGCATCTGAGGTCAGGCAGGCTCAGTGCAGAAAAAGCATCGGTCAACAAAGGGATGAAGGGTATGCACACTAACTTTCTCTCTGTGCCTCTTAAACCCACACACAGACACACTTATACACTTAACACACACACACACACACAGACACACACACAACTTCTTTGACGCTGGGTAAATGGTCACAGGGACAGAGTATTCCCAGCAGGACTTTGTAGATGAGGGTTGTCAGCACTTTTCTCACCAGAGGGTTTAGGCCTTTCGTTCTGCTCTGGGATGGCTGAGTTTAATTGGAGAACGCTAATGCGCAGCTGGATAGCAGAGCTGCTCATGCCATGACTGGCTCTGAAAATGGGAGGGCGTGAAAGCAGGGGCTGGTGTGTGTCTGTGTGTGTGTGTGTCTACACCAGCTACTGCAGGCATCCCTCAAGATGCCAACAAATTTATTCATGGGATCCGAGCAGTTTGTTTATGAGCCGTCTCATTTACAAAATAATAGGCAATAATAATTTCAGCAGATTGATCCTGGGTTAATCCAAATAATTGCCAATTCATTATAATTTCACATTTTCTGGAAATAGAATTGACTTGTTCTGTCTATCAGCGGGGTGTAAACTGCATGCCCAATCGATCAGGTTATATGCGAAACGTGTTTTATCAAACAGACGCAAAACTGAGCAAACAATGTCGGAAAATATTCTGCACAATGGAAAACAAATTGGAAAACGTGTAACTATCTCACTGCATGATTGTGTCACATTTAAATGCTGGGAGAGGACTCTAAAGAATTAAAATGGTATAAATAACAGTGTGTCAGGACGAGTCAATATACAACATAAAAGCTCTATCTGGGAATTAATTATTTCTGGGTTGCTCCTATAAACAACTTTCTTTCAGTTAGTAGATGGTCCATGGAGTCTAATGTGTTTTTGTGTTTTATGACTGTTTTCACTATTTTATGGACCAATTATCAAAGAGATTAGTTCTGACAGACTCACCGAAGAGAAAAGCAATTCATTGATCTATGTAAATATTACTCAACTCTTCAGACAGATTGCTTTCACTCTATAATTGCAAAGAAAGTTTTGAAACACAAAGAATCTGTGCCTGTCATGGAGACTGGCTTGAATTTACTATCGTGCATGATTTGTGATGAAGAGTCAGTCTGTATTTCAGTGCCATTTTCATTGGAAACCTCAGCAAGAAAAAACACGCACTCTCTATTTTTAATGGATTTTCATCACCCTACTGTTTTAGATCGTTTCCATAAAAAACAGGAAATCTCTGGTTCACACTAAGTACAGTAATAAATATGGTGGTTGTGTAGACATGTAGAGCCTTGTTTCAGCTTTGTACCAGGTTGGTATTATGATAATGCTGTTAAGAGAGAGTAATGAACATAAAGGTTAAAATCTAAACACTGAAGATACTTTTTTAAACATCCTTTGAATCTGTTTTTGTTTCAAGTCTGGAGTGGTTTAAAAGCTTCCTCCACCTTTAAGCTCCCAGGGATGGTGCGTCACAGTGGAGAGCAGAGGTACAACACTCCTGGGACTCAGGTTAAGTCCCAGTAGAAGTGTCTTTAGTTTAGGAGGAGGAGGAGGAGGAGGAGGGGGAGCGGGGGGATGTCCTTGTTGCTGAGCAAGCCTGCTGGTAGGTCAGTTCAGATGACATGAACTTCCATATGCAGCATGTTCTCCTGCGAAAAGACTTTGTAAGCTGCCACAGAGACTTTATGAGCATCAGAGATATGTGGTAGTTAAAGGGGCGGCTCACCACAAAAAAACAAAAACAAAACAAAACTTTTCCTGAATGAAATGATAAACACAAGATAGCCTGTGGTAAAGGGACAGTTCACCCCAAAACCTTACCTGCTATTTATCAGTCTAGATCGTTACGGTGTGAGTTGCCGAGTGTTGGAGATACGGGCCATAGAGATGTCTGCCTTCTCCTCAGCATAATGGAACTCAATATCACTCGGCTTGTGGTGCACAAAGAGGCAGACGAATACATTTGAAAAACTCAACAGCAACGTCTCTTTCCAGATACCATGACCCGGTTATTCAAGATAATCCACAGACCTTGTTGCAGTTTAATGTAGGAACTATTTTCTTTCTACCAAACTACACCCGCTAATCATATCACTGCACAGAAGGCTAAGCTGTAGCATTAGCTAGCTCAGTGGTGCTAGGTGAGCTAGCAGTCGATCAACACTTCCCTCTGCGCCATGATATGGTTCGCTGGTGTAGTTTAATAAGAAGAAACTAGTTCCGAAATGAAACTGCTCACAACAAGGTCTGTGGATTATCTTGAGTACCTGGATCATGGTTTCTGTAAAGAGACATTGTTGTTAGGTTTTTTCAATTATACATTTTTTGGTGGTTTGAGCACCACAAGCCAAATGCCACCTACGGCCGATATCTCCAATACTTGGCATCTCACACCAAAACAATCTAGATCGATAAGTAGCACTACAGGTAAGAGGAAAAATATGTCTTTTGATTTTGGGGTGAACTGTCCCTTTAACACAAGGTTGGTAAGGACAGTGGTACACATAATGAAAGGGAGGCCAACACAATAACACAAAAAGCCAAAGTCTGTTATGATTTTTAAATGTCTTGTGTTTGTCATTGTTTTCATTTCCCTGAGCTATGGGCTCAGGAGTCAGGTGTACACGCTGTATTCACAGGCGGTATGTGAAGCATACACAGGCACTGAAAAGGGCCTAAACAGATGACAAATACCTAATCAGCTCTGAACAGGGCAGCAACACTCAGCCAGGTGTTGCCGTTAGTGTTTCAATAATACTTGTGATCTATTCATTTAAAATAGTCATTGTTTTATTGTGTGCATTCAGTCAGCTGCAGCGTCACGGAGCAAAAGCAGCTCATTGTTGAGAGCAATTTAAGGGGGATGAAAAGAACAGATCTCGCCCCGTGCTGTGAATGTACATTTTTCTTAGTTCATTTCACTGGTTTGGTCATGGCAGGAAGATTTCTCCAAATTATGTGCCTTGTTTTTTGGATGGCGCTCCAAGTGAAACATGTGTCGACTTTAGTCGCGCCACTCGTTGCCTGAGAGACAAAATCTGAGAGGACATGAATAAAAAAACTGAGAGTGAAAATGCAGAAAATGGAGTTTCAGGACTTTGATCAGAGGACCAATAAAAATACCACAAGTGAGGGGGAAAATATCTGTAGCCACTTTCCTGATCATTATCATGGAGCTGCAGCTTTATTTGGAGTGGCATCAGGACTCAGGACAAAGTAGCAGTATGGAATGGCTGACATTACAATTTCTAAGTTAAATGATGATAATGTGTTTTGCATAAATGGTGAAACGTTTCATGAGTAGGACTCACAGTTGCACACTCCTGAGAAATGAAGTGTCATATGAACTCAGTGACAGGTAGGCCAAAAAACACATAATTGTGTTCCAACAGTGGCTGGAACCCTAACAATAAAAATACTTAAAAGTTATGTCTTCTAACTTGGCTAGTTAATAATAGGTTTGTGGTCAACTTTCAAACTGAACTCATATTTGAAAGAAAGGTTATACAGTTGTACAGCCTAACAAAGCCACTAACAAGACTGCAGACTCTACGGCCAAATCCCAATACACCGCTTTCCCTACAACTTAACCCTTATGCTTCCATTTTGTGTGTTCATGTTTAGGGGTAGGGTGCCCCAGTTACTGTTTAAATAGAGGAATAGGGCAATGTGTACAGGCTATGTGGCCCTCTGAATGGATGTTTTTCAGAGGCAGAAGCAACAAAAGAAACCAACAAATGTATTTTTGTTATTAATAGATGTAAAAAAAAATATGATAAGCACTGAATTATCTTGGTTTAATGTCATTTTAATGTTTTGGTCCTTTTCTTTATGCAAGCATAACAAAATCTGGATGGCTAACTAGCTAGCTAGCTAACGTTACATTGTTGTTGCTGATATTTCCATGTCACATTCCTGTCTTTAATGGCATGTGATGCCCAGAAATTTAACTAAAGTCCAGCAGTAAGGTTGCTGCATTTGTTAACACTCCTCTAATATCAGTGCAGACTGGCCATAAATGTATAAAAAGAAAGCACATGAAGCCAGAAATGTTCAGCGGCATCATATATCTACCCGGATGTTCGGCACCTTTTCCACATCCTTGGGTCTAGGAGCAAGAATACTAGAGACTTCTGGTAGCTCTGGTTGAGGGCTACTCTTACTTAAATGGGGATAAAATGATTCAATCATTCATCTTTGCAAGACTTTCCAATTGTTATCGGACAGAATGGACCAAATCCTGCTTGTGAAACAACATTTAAAGGGGGCTGATTTACAGACGTCTCTTTCAAACAGTGTCAGTCCATTGGAAAAAGTATTTCTGGGCCCCATTGCACCACGTGACGGACTCAGAGGTTGTAATTCCACTGTCTGGCCACTATGAAAACTGGATTCAAAGACTGGCACACTTCCTGGGGGCCTCAGACTGGCAGAGTAGGTAGGAACAAAGGTTGCTAACGTGAGCCTACAAAGCACTGATAGTGGCCTGGTGATGAAGCAATACTCTTTTTAATTTGTGTGATCGATGGATAGTGTTAAACCTAAATTGTGAATGAATCGTGAGCGTCCATGCGTTTCTATCTACATCAGATAAATGGCTGTCATTGTGATAATACCATAATTGCATCTGTTTAGGTTAACACCACTGAAGACAAATCAGGATGGTAAAGTGCTGTCCCATTTCATAGGGAAAGACGTTAACAACTGCCCCTTATTATTCTTCTCTGAGGGGCAAAGCAGCACTCACACACCAGGGGCAGCAGTAAAAATAAGAAATGGGATTGGGCCTTAGTCTTGTTAAACAACAAGTCACCTCTGGGCACATTATCTTTTCACTTATTCCTTAAAACCCATATTTTATCTTTTAACATATCTAAAGTACATTAACTTTTGGAGGCACTTATAAAAAAAAATGTAATTAGACATCTTTAAAACATTTTCCTGATGGTGTAGTTGATTAACCTGAGCTGATAAAATGCATCTTAAATACTTTGCAGGGCTGAGGGCTGCAGGAGCGACTGTATTACCGTCGCCTTGGTGGAGTGTAAAATTAAAATCGTCGTCATTACACCTCTGAGGATGCTTAACATAAGAGTAAGAGCGTCTTTTACAGTAACACATTTTTTATTATGGACAACCCCATGTGACCTCAAACTGTACACATTGAAAACAGATAGAAAACAAGAGCAAAGGAATACATATTTAAGCCATTGAAGCCATGAACAATCTGTTTATCAAAAAAAGGTTATTAGAAATAACTATGCATTAACATACCATGGTGACAAAACAAAGCACTTTTTAGTTTTTCTGCAGGCTGTGACACAGGTTAGGTTGCTGGGTCTCTTTTGACAACAACAACAACAATACTTACTGAGCGAACATTTCATAATGTAACGTACACAGGAGAGTCCACTGAATAGAGATCTGAAATTTTCAACACCAGTCATCTGATGTTTCCCCCTCTTTTATATCAGTATGTGGTTCTGTATACAAACCGGCCTCAAAGCTACAAGCTAGTGCAGCAAAAAGCCATCTCACTGATCAATGAGTAAAACTCTCCCTCTGTATCCAGCCCAATGAATTGCTCATGCATATACAGTATGTCCATTAACCATTTAATCGCTGTAGTTTAATGACTCGTGGTATTGGTTGTCTGTGTGCTTTCCTTGAAGCCATTTGGATTGATACATTTTTTCCAATTCCTAGCTTATCGACAGCTCGACTATTCACAGTGGCAAAGAGTTTCTTCCAACGCAAGCTACCAATCCAGAGGTTAGTGAGCAATTGTGGCCTATAAAATCAAAACGACTGTTAAAAGGAACTTGTATTTGAATAGCAATGTGATTCAAAAGAAAAGTGTTATGAAACTCATCAACTCATGGGGCTGCATTGTGACTACTGGAGGCCTACTCCACTCCAAATACAATACTTATTAGCACCAAGAAATATGAGAATTATAAGCCTTAAAACTTAGTGATCTAAAATAAAAAAAATCATAGCAGGCACAGTGAGATCATTTCTCAATATTCTCCACAGTGATTGTTGTCTTTAATGCTGCGTAGCTGCAATTTGTATTCTGTGATTTTACACTGTGTTGAATGGAGTGGCATCACATAAGAGGCGCTTTAACAAACCCGCTTTTGAATTTACGGCCCATGGAGGAACATATTTTAAAACAAAAATCCAGCCATATTTCATCCTGAGAGTACTTTGATAGAGGAAATGTTGTAGAATTCCACTCGCGGCTCTGTTAGGAGGGGGAAAAAACTGATGGCCATGCATGTTAAAAGCCTATGTGCCATCAAAGCCCCTTGGGCTACAAAGGGCTCTTTTAGCAAATGGATGGCAACAGCTGCAAACTCTGGGCTGTTCTTAATGTGCACGGTGCAGATGTCTGCACTTGAGTCCCACAGTCTGAGACAGATCTGTCTGGCTCTACACTGGGCCTCTCTCATCATATCACTGTAGCTTCATTAAGCACTGAACTTAGTACCAACATCTGCCTGACAGTTTTTGCTCTCCAATTAAAAGAAGAAAAAACACTAAAAGGTACAGTAATAACCATGGTAGACCCTTGTTTTATACTGCATACATCCCTTTATCTATGTTGGGTTTACCTCATGACAAACGATTACTACACTGTGACCCTTTCTGCGTTTTTAAATGACCTTCTCTCAGTGACGGAGGCTGTTTTGGCAACGAAAATGTTGTAAATCTTTTAAAATACCTTCCACACCTGCAATATATATATACTGTCTCATTGTATTGCTTTACTTTTGCTCATCAGATTCATCTCATGCTCAGGCATGATGCTCAGACATGAAGACCAGAGCAAACAATGGAAGGAAGCGTGGATGCATCCCAAGAGATATTCATCCTGTGTTAGCACTTCAGCTGCTTATGTAGCCTTTTAATTCTGAAAACCAGATCGACAATGAAGAGAAAATTGGCTGTTGCTCTGTCTTAAACTGCGGCTCTGTCTAATAGCTGGATGGGAACAGAGCAACACCAGGGTTTAAATATTGACCTAACATGATCTGCACTTGTTAAGGAGAAGTTTATTTGCAGAACAAACCTCTTGAGTCTTACACTTGAGGCTCAGAGGAAGTGACGAAGCTGAAAAGCAAATAAGCACCTGCACGAGGCGACAGCGATACATTACTGATCAAAGCTATTGGGCAAGTGCTGCAATTACCAAAATCAATACACAGTGCTAAGAAATGTGTTGCAGACTACAACCATATTCAATCAGATAACACGCATCTATCCAATCAGTGAACTGGGACAGAACATTGTTGACTATTGAACTCATTTAATGCTTAAAACAAATACAAGTTACTTCACTGGGTCATCACAATTGAACAAGAGATTTTTTTTTTCATATTTGTAACACCCTCAGAAATATACATTCACATGGCTGCATACAGACAATTTCTCTCTTTTGATTTTTCTTTCAATAACATTAAATCGACAAACTGTATGCATCACCCCTTTGTATGACAGTGAAGCCGCTAGTGGCATATCAAAAACGTACCGGAGGAGCATTTCTATGCGGGACTTTGGAAATAAGCTATGCATCAACTTCATCTACCCATCATCGAGTCTCTATGTTTGCGATCAAAATAGGTATATTTTACATGAACAGGGTCCCTACGCAGTTGTCCCTAAATAAATCCCAACTATAATCTCAACCGTATGTACAGTATTTACAGTGGAATGTTGAACATACTGAATACAAAAAGTAGATTAGGATGGAATGAAGTTACAGTCAGTATTACAAAATAGAAACTCATAACACCCCGACAACATGAAGACAATGTTTACATCTACCAGTATACAGAATGCCGACTCCGATCTGAAAGGTTTTTCTTTCTCCAACGTGACTGAGAAGCAAGTGTGGCAGTGGTTTCATAATGGATGCAGAAATAAAGTGAAATGAAACCTCAAAGTTGTGCTTTAAAAAGGGGGGTAGGGTTGATCTTTGCTTTGGGCCAAAGTTACATTTTTTAATTTAAATTTAATCTCTTCTCACAAGATGAGCGTTTCAATTGTTGTGCTTTGAGAAGTCGGCGATGTGCGACTAAGTTGCAAAAGTTTCATCTCTTAAGGACTTAAAACTACCCAGTAATGACTGGGAAAAAAAGTGCTGTGTCACCATTAAGCCATCATTAAACTTTCAAATGGTAATGAATGCAGCTTTTAAGAGATCAGTTGATTTAAAGATCAAGTACAGACACATTGGTAGTATTGTGCTGGAGCTCAGATGGAATCACATGCCCACTACACTAACTACGATTCACTGCAAGTGAAGAACCAGCATTTGTCTGATATGAAGTTTGCAGTCCATGTCATATTTCAATATTACTCATTATGTTATTCTACGGCATAAATAACTTAAACGATGGAGCAGCAACTGTTCAGACTACCTCATGTCTCCCGACTCTGATAGGCACTGAATGCGAGAAGAAAAGATAGAAATATGTTTTTCACACGTTTGTTTCTATTATGCAAACTGTGGATTTAAAAAAAGTTACAGCAAAGCAGTTCACCTGCAGGTGAACAATAAACTAAAGGCAATAAAGTGTGATTTGCTTTTGCAATTTTAGCAACCCTGTGACTGTCATTTAGTTTTCACACTATCTGTTGCAACCTCAGGTGTGTTCTCAAACGGTTGTAGATACACTGAAGAAAAAACAGAAATAAGGCTGTAAGAAGTGAAACTGAATTAAACTGAAATCAACAAAAAATGAAACTAAACTGAAAATCAACAGACTTTTAATAAGAACATGATATTCCCCACTTTGTAATGTCAATTTGTCTTGAAAATGCAATATATAAATTGAGGCTCATGATTAACATGCTCATCTAAAAACATACAGTAGACAAGCATGGACTGTAAAACATTCACATCTCAGCTGAAAGAGAGATCTGCTCTCCTAGAGATGCTATTTTTTCATCTTTATTTATATATTTATATAGATATTTATATACTTTTTTTTAGTGTGTGTTAACTGCAACGTTGTTCCTGGGTACTGTGTGCCCATAAACTCAAACCTCTGTCAATACTGACAACACTGACAAAGTGTCGCCTTTTGAGCTGCAAATGAGGACATATGCACTGGAATTGATACAGAAAAAAAAGCATCGTACGCACATTCACTCCCAACACAAAAAACATGCATAAAATAAGGGTTAATATAGTATTTATATTGTTCAGAGCCAGTCAGATGTGTCATTTGTATCCACGGATTTACTCCTTTGCTTTTGTTTTATCTGATATTTCACATTGAACTTTTTTTTTTTGTTCGAAGCAAATGCATTTTGCGGATTGTGTAATGGACCTCAACGCTGAGGAGAGAAACAAGTCACTTGCTATGCTAGCATCCACTGGCACTTATTAACAGTGATTCAAAAAGCCAGGTATATATAATGCCTTCTGACAGCCCTACTGGCAGATTTTGATGGCAACATTAAGAGAAGGACAACCATTCATTCCTTTAAAATCCCCCAAACAGCTACCGAAATTCATTTTTGAAAGAAAAAGAAAAGATGAAAAAAAAAAACCAAAAAAAAAACATCATGAAAGCAGCAGGTGACTTTTTATACTCCAGCATGGCCACCATCATATTTTCAATTCCCTTTACATGTTAAAATGTTGTCTAAAAGCTTCTGTTGACATTTTCCTCCTATCCGTGTCCTTTGTGTCCATGGACGACTCCTCATAGAAAATGCTGTTGGTGTAAGCGAGGGAGGCTTAGGCCAATTCTTCAATACACAGTCACATAATTATAAGGAGAGACAGAGTCATTATTGGGAAACTCCCCGGACACTTTTCTCTGACATCCATTTGATAAAAGACAGGTTAGAACAAAACATAATTATGACAACTCAACACAAAAAAACAGACATTTCATTATAGTGGTAAGATTGAGAGCTCGCGTACACAGGTCAACCTGTTCAAGTCGAGTGACAATCGTGACATTTCAGAGCATGACTGAAGGTTTCTGTGGACACTGAGACTCACCGAACCTTCTCTGGACGTGATTGTGATGCACCACTGAAAAGTAGTAAATTGTTGCAGCCCTTCTCTCCCCTGTTATTCTGATTTACTGATGTGGAAGCTAATTTAATGTAATTGAAATTCTGGGCAAAAAAAAAGAGGAAACACTCAATATTTATCTGCCACATGGCTCAGTAGACTGACTCCCTCTCGGTGAAGAAACAAACCAAGCCTATAAACACAGGAGGGGGGTCAAGAAATACTAAGCATGTCTTTGGAAAACAGCAATAACACATCTGCTTTTAATGCTGTAAATATACAAAAATGAGTAATTTCATGGACACTAACCCCAGTGAGAAACAGGAGAAATGATACAGGTGCTGTATGTCTTTTTTTTTTTCCTTTCTCTGAAACATTTGACCACAGAATTACAAACACTTACAACTCCACCTGCGATTATGTCAAACATTTAACTTTCAATTCTCTGGTCACTTAAAAATCATACAAAAAGACATTATAAAAATAACAAAACGGCAATGGTATTAAAAAACAAAAACAAATCGCACATCCAGTGTAGGACTTTCACAAGTGTGCTCAGCAAAACCTCAACCTGCAGTCTCTTTTTATACATTTAATACATTTAGAACATGAAAAAATACACAAAAAAGAATATTACACCAGTATTAATCAACCAATCACCTCCCTGGACTCGTACGTCAGTGACAACGAGTCCATTTACATACCTTAGTTTGTATTCTTTGCCCATTCACCTGATGGAACTGATACCAATGTTGTCATGTTGAGAAGTTGGTGTTGCTAGCACTTTAAATAGACGCTTGATTTTCTAATTGAGATTAGTTGGATGGGGTCTGATGTGGGGGGAGTCAGGGGGAAGGGGGTACTAGGTTGACCAAAAGAGGAGTGGGACAGTGAAAGGTGCAGTGTGACGAATGGGAGGGCGGGGTTGTGATGGAGGTGAAGGGTGCAGTGGAATGCAGGTGGGGGACAAAGGGTTTGGTTTGGTTGTTGCATGCCACTACACATACCACTCTTTCTTAGAAATGACAGAGCCGTCGGTTTGAGAGATCATATCATCGGCTATCTCAGGTTCAGGGTCATACTGGAAAGCCAGAGTCCGCTCGTCATAATCTCGGCTCTCCCCTTCGTCCACAGTGAAATAGGGCCTCTTCAGGTCCTCTTGCTCTGCGTCAAAATCGCGCTCGCTCGCCTCAAACCCTCCGGGGCCACCGATCTGTGAGGGTTTCTTCTCGTCGTCCGAGTCGTCCGGGTACTGAAGGTTCTTGGGGATGGGAGGGTGGGCGGGCAGGCCGCCGGCCTTACTGTACCCATTACCAAACACGTGTTTCTTGGTGCTGTAGTCTCCTTTGAAGGTGCGCTGGCGGCGGCGCAGGAATACGAAGAGCAGTATGGCCGCCACGCCCAACAGGACGACTCCCCCCACAGCGCCCCCGATGGCGGCACCTGCATTGTGCTGCTCCTGCGGGATCTCATGGCCCGTAGGTGTCGGGTTGTTAGGGAATTCTGGGTAGGAAAAGACAGATGGAAGGGAGTGTGTCAGTGCTCTGGTGGGAGGAGGTGCATTTGTGCAGGTGCAGTTTTTTTTTTTTTTAGGAAAGATGAAGTCAGGGAGACAAGGACGGAAAAGCAAAGGGAAAAGGAAGGACCCCCAGCCCCATGACAACCCCCCCCACCCCCACCCCTGAGGAGCCATAGCGAGTGTGGCTCAGTCATTAACAGTCACATGCAGTTTCAGACAGAATTATGAAATAAACAGTCAGTCCAGTGCACAAAACCATCAGAGAATAAAATGACTGAAGAGATTAAAGTGAATGAACTTTGTCAGCATGCATTAACCATCATTTCTTTTCTGTTTAGAAGGCGGAAGAAAATGACACAATTTAATAAACCAACTGTGGAAGAATTAATTCACATGGCCTTTCAGTTAATACATTCAAAGTCAGCATATCGACAGTCAAAGTAAGCATATCGAATGATATACTGTTGTAAAGTCCAGCATAAAAAAGCAAAACATGACATATAACCATCTTCATCATCAGTGTAGCGGTAATGAAATGAAAGAGCACTGCCAGAGATGATTATCAGCAGCCAAGCATACACAGGCACGATGCATCAAGAGAGCTGATAAACATTCAGGCAGCAGAGCAGACAGCAAAAAAACTGAATATGCTTCCAGAGAAAAATCTATATTATTCAGTGAAGAGAAAAGTATCAAATGAGTCAAAGATGTGCTCTAATCTAGAGAACAGAGTGACAATGACTAATGGTGTGCTAGAGACAAACAATAACTAATATGCCAGAGTCTGAAGGCTGGGATTTTGCCTTGCAAGTACAAAAACAGATACCTTGTTTTAGATTCAAAGCGGCCATGATGGCAGCATATCTGCAGCTAAACTGAAACATCACATTCATTCCACCATTTTAGAGAGCCTCCTCGCAGGAAGATAACAATGCTCATGACAAGCGCGGTTGTTGCTTACAGTAAATCTAAGTGTTGAAAACGAAGTCCCTTACATACATGTCTTCACTTAAAAAAATAAACTGTGCAAAGCTCCTTGAAACGCAGAGACAGAAGACACATCCATCTGAAACGTGATCAAAGCCTGAAGGCGCACAGGTAGTGCTTGTCTAAACCAGCACAGCAGAGGCACCTTTAACTTCAATGGCAAATGCTGCATCCTCAGCAGAGAGGAGGTGGTGATGGTGGTGGTGGAGATGGGGGGGG
>NC_065507.1:32099196-32266770 GCF_006386435.1 Epinephelus moara | reverse complement strand
GGGGGGGGTTTGCAACAAAGAGTTAAACCATCTACCAAAACAAATGGTGTGGGAGAGGGCTGGGAAAAAAAGGAGAGCCAAACAGCGAGGAAGAAAGGAGGGAGCTTCCTGTTCACGCAGGGCAAACCACAGAAACGACGAGTCAGACAAGATACAGAAGATTTACTGCTTTGATGCTATTTCTGCCCACTGTCCTACTGATTTATTATAATCCTATTATGACACATCAAAATGTAGTACGCACAGATCTGAACATGTGCTGTCTTCTCAAAGAAAATATCCGGATCCGACAAGTAGTGAAGCAAACAAGTTAGATTTATATATACATATAAAAAAAATTTTTTTTAAATTGTTTTTGAACACACATTCATGCCAATAAACACCAACATGTCACACCTTCAATGCAACACAATTAACAGGGAATATATATGCACAGATTATCTATGGAGACGTGTGAGCTGGTGTCATGAAAAGGCAACAACTGGCAGATAACATGGATGCATCAGTATCACCCCAAACAGCAAACTATGAAATTCAGTGTATACAATTATGATTGATGTTCATTGGAAACTGATCATAATTGAGCCAAAATGAAGGTTCATGTTAAGCAATCCTTAAAGTTCCTTGGAGATATGAAATTCTCTGCGCTGCCTTGCAGGAAGTCAAATAGACTCAAATCAAAACATTGCTACAAAAACCAGCCAATCCGACAACCTCTGCCATCCTCATCATGCCAGACACAAAAAAAGACATTTCCCCACATACGCAGAAAATGATTATTTAAATTATTGCCCTAAACTGTTAAATCACATCTATTACACTCGATTAGTATGGCTTTTTAGTGGAAAAGATAAACCTCTGCATACGTCTGGTAAAAAAGGATGGTACAGGGCGAAGTAAAGAAGCTGCTGAAGCCTTTCTTTCTCCTTTAATTACAATGGCACCCTATCAATCCAAAGGAGCGACCTCCCAAACACAGTCGCTCTCCTCAGCTGCTCTTCCTCTGCACCCTCTCTCCCAGGGACGACAGCAAAGCTCTCCAATTTCTAAAGCGTTGCCGGGCACAGTCTCAAATATCAGCTCAGGTTTTAATCTGACCACCTAATGGGATTATTCAGACACAGGCCTTCATTACACACATGAATGAGAGAGCAGAGCCAGGTCACCCCTGCTCGAGAACACATCCTCCCACCAAGTCCAAAGAGGGGTGAAAATCCAGAGGATTGAAGGAGTAGAGAGAAAAGGGAGAACGTTCTCCTGTAATCCTCTCCTCTGCCATTAACTGCCTTCCTCTGCTAGGATATGTCTTCCCTCTCATCAGTCCCCTTATTCAATCTTAATTAGGCAGCCCTTTGCTTTGCATTTCTAAGGTTGCCAAGACTCAATGTTTACCACTTAGGGAGGTGAGAAACACAAGGCAAGACCATTAAAGCTACAGAATGGTGGCAGTAAAAGAAGAAGCAGCGAGCCTTCAAAGGCGCCCCCATCACCTCCAGTTTGACAGAGGATCAAGTGACACCACCTCTTGACATCTATATTTGAAGAATGTCAATACCAGTGATTGTAGAATGTGCTACAGTCCAAACAAACCAGACATGAAAGCAGTTGTAAACATTAAGGTATTTTTGTGGGTCTTTGGCCGGCAAATCCACCTTCAAGGCAGCCTCAGAAGTCGCCATATTGAAAAGAAGAGTTTCTAAAGGAGTTATTAAGATGTTTTACCAGAGGAATGGAGCGGAGGTGTATTGAAGTGCTCAGATGGTTCTGCCTCTGTAAATGGGGGTACTTTAAAAGCAGAGAAAGACGCTCAGAAACACCGAGAAACGTTGAGCGGATCACTTCAGTGCCGTGGAGGTGCACACTGCTTTTATTTTGCAACTCAAAGAGGTGTGTTGGCAAAGAGAAGGGCCTGTTCTCACTGCTTTATCCGGCACACTTCTGCTCTGTGCTTATCCCTCCGCAAGATCACATCAGAACACCACCTCCCATTCAGCCCACTGGCCTTGCGCATCCACGAAGATAACAAATATGGCTAAAAGATTTCTCAATCTCTCCAGCGTGGCGGCTTTGTTTCGTCCGTTTTCTCCGTGAATGTGGGTATGAGGAATGAGAGTGGCTATGGTGCAAACTAATCACATTACAGAAACACTAATAATAAAACACATTTGAAATGGTCGGGGTACGTAGGGGTGTTTGACAGCACGGAGGAGGGAGGAGGCGTTCCACCAGCACGCCGTCGCTACCGGCAACACCTGCCAACAGATAGATAAAAAAGACCTCAAAGCAGCACAACAACAGCCCTGATACTGTTCCAGGCAACAAAAGGCAGTGTCTATTAACACCGCGCTGGAAATATGCAGATAGCTGCGTAACCTTGAGTTGCGACAACTAAAATGTACTATTGAGATTAATAGGTGCCAAGATGTGCTATGAAAGGCTATAATTCAATCCAAAGGCATGATAGATTTATACAAGTAATGAATAACATGAAATACTGCAGCTATTTAAACGCCGCAACCATGCTGTTTTGTATTGCATTAATCATACTATTTTGAACACTCAGATCTGACTTGATCGAGTGGATGATTTACAACCTCTAAACATTTTAGTGGCGAAATCTGTTTCCTTCAGAACTCGATGAGTGTTCCCCCTCTGAGTCATTTGTGTAAAACAGAAGTGAGTCTTTAAGAGAAACAAACGGTAAACAAATGTGGCACACTCGGAAAAAAAAAAGAAGAAAGTAAGCCTGACATCTTGTTGTGGGAATGACACATCAGGTCCTCGGTAGATTTGTGGCTTCAGAAACAACACACATTTAGGGTTTTGTATTTCAGTGTAGGCTATAGTACAAAACAACCAGCAGCAGCAAATGTTCAAAGACAGTGAAGGAGAGGAATGTGTGAAGCAGAAGGGGCTTTAAAGTGAAAGAAACTGTATCACAGCTCTGTCCTGCAGGTACAGTTTCTGGGTGTGCTCCAGTCATGTCTGCACATGAAAAAAAGGAGGAGAGAGACAGGTACAAAACATTCCTGAGTCTTAGCGCAATCACTCGGACAAGGTGTTATGACAGGGGCTGGGAAAATGAGAGAGGATTTCAAAGAGCGGTACAGGGAGTGGTGTTTTAATATGACTAAATGAGGAACAAGCTGCAGACAACAGAAGATGAAAAGAAAATAGAGGGCTACTGTGAGAGTCTGAGGAGTGGCAACAAGGAGGAAAAAAGAAGATGGAGCGAGTGCCTTTGAGAAGCCGGGGAGTGACAACGTCAAATAAAGAATGGCATCATGAGTGAGTGAGGATGGGGACAATCGGGGAGGACACATTAATTCGGTGATTCCAACGATCCTCATTACTCCCCTGTCTGAATTTGCCAGTGGTTGTGAAGTCATGGAAATGTAATGCTGCCACAACGAATAAAAGCTCATCACTGACAGGAATTTAACATGCTGCCCGGGGAGCCGACACCAAGGCAAAGCTCTTTCCCCCACTATCGCACACTCGCCTTCCAATATCTACCATTTCTTTCTGTTTGTCAACACATTTTCTTTCTGGCTATCACTGATTTTACAGAGGCATAAGCTCGCCTCGTATGTAGGTAAATGCCACACACCCCATTAAACCCTTCAGACTGGTAATGCAAATTCAGTTCCCTGTTAAAAAGCGGATGGATAAGAGGCATGGGATGTGCCGGAGGAGATAACGCTGTGAAATACTGGCATCAAAACGCTGGTGACGTCATTTGGGGCGTGTTGTGAACATGCAACGACTCGCGGGACGGTCCTGTCAGAGAGAGAGCAGAAACTGCTTCATGTTTTCATCTCTCTAGAGCAGAAGCAGCACATAAGCTCTGACTTTTTTTGGGCTAAACTGATGACCAAGGACTCACAACACTGACAGTCACTGAATTATGTTTGTGGTGGTTTGTAGTTGAAATTAAAGTCATTTCAATGAGAAGCATGACTTACGTCAGTGGTTCCCAACCTTTTTCCTTACAGAACCCATTTTTTCAGTGAGTAAACTAACACCTGACTAAGTTGACATATTTATGCACATTTTATATCCTATTCAGTGCTTAACATTAACAGTACAGAACAGCTGATAGACTTTAAAATGAACCCAAATAGTGACCTCAATAACAGCAGGATTATTTCCTGTGAATATTACAGCAGAGATGAGTTTTCCTGGTATCTGTAGTAACTTCTTATACAGTTCTCAGTATTGTGTATTCTTATTTTTAACAACCATACATGCTTAGGCCCTGATCACACAGAAAGCGTTTAAGCAGCTGGGGGCAGCTTTTTGTAATTGTTTCAAATGAGAGTGATGCTTTTTGCTTGCGTTTTTTGTGTTGTGACCCACATGGTGAAAAACATGGTGAAAAACCTGTTTTTTGTCATCTTTTTTCCCTACTGTCCAATCAGATGATTCGAGAGGCGTCCTTCCCTGGTGGTCACGACAAGAAGTTTACAGTTGGTAAACAAAGGAGGAGAAATTTGTGGTAGCAGTTGCTGGGTACCCAGAGCTATAAGTTTAAGTTTAAGTTTATTTACTTCATTAATCCCCCTGAGGAGAAATTCAATGTTTTCACTCTTGCTTGTCAATTACACACAGGTCCGAAAGACACACACATGCACAAACTGGACCTATACATGCACAAAGTGGAGAGATGTCAGAGTGAGGGGGCTGCCTTGGTCAGGCGCCCCGAGCGGTTGGGGGGTTCGGTGCCTTGAACTGGCACCTCTCCAGCCACCAGTCCACGCTCCATATTTTGGTCCGGATGGGGACTCGAACAGGCGACCCTCCGGTTCCCAACCCAAGTCCCTATGGACTGAGCTACTGCCGCCCGACGATAAGACAGCAGGTTGTCAAACTGCCACAGAGTCATCCTAAAATATGCCTGGAAACAACCATCATTGAGGCGAAGCTCCTGGACCACCTGGGGGTACTCCCCATCTTCCACCCTCTTCATCAGGGTCTCATGTACCCACACAAATCTGCGTTTCCTTGTGCCCAACAAACCATTTGTTGACAGGCTCTCACCCTCAACCAGAGATACAGCAAGTACCCTCTGCCTCAACATTTTAGGAATTAGCTACTAATTACTGTCAAATAAATAAAATTAAATTAAGAAAACCAATGGTAGATTGATTACACAGGAAGGTTAGGGTAAGGAGGTGATGGGTTGGTTGCCTGGCAACAATAAAAAGCTGTAGCAAGCATTGTTTTTTACTGGTGGCATTCAATTAAAAAAAGGCAGTGTGGTGCGCCTCCCGTTTTGCAACCTGCAAAGCGCTTTCTGTGTGATCGTGGCCTTGATAGGCTTCTTGTTTCACAAATTCAGTGTTTTCCTCTCCCTGACATTTTGCCAATTTGCCCACGTTTTTGTTTTAACTGCATTCTTTTCTAACACTGAGGCTGTGTAGCAGAGTGAAGGCTCTGTGAATATGGCTTGTGTTGGGTCCTTCAACATGTGAGATTTTGTGAGAAGTTTATATCTTGGATAATAATCTAAACTTCAATAATAACCATTCCAGTTGGTTTTCTTCACAGAGATATGGGCATACTGTATTTATTTTGTATATTTTTTCTTACAACAAATTAAATCAAGAAGGGCAAGCGACGCCCTGTGAAGCTTTGGTGACCCTAAGTGGGGTTGGGACCCCTTGGTTGGGAACCTGTGACTTAGATGACAAATTAGAGATTCTACATCAATACTGTGATTGAAAGCACTGGAAAATTTAAGAGAGCATGTTTTGTGCCCTTGTTGATGTATTATGGTCATTTTGTGCTGCGGGGGTTGTAATAATCATTCCTAACATACCTTTAATAAGCAATGAATATTTACACTGGGATCTAAACACCAATGCTCTTTTAACAATCATGTTTGCTCATAAGGTTGTATTATTAATGCATCACTACATTTCCCTACAAGCCTGCATGTGGCTGCAGTGCTAAGTGGAAGCGCCGTGAGGACGAGTTATTGGGTCAGCAGACATGCAGCAAACAAATCTGCATGTTAGTAGGCGATAAGCCAGGAGAGGTCGGGGCAATGTTTGTTCACTGCACAGTCCTACCCTCAGCCTCTCCTCTGCCGGCTTTTTTCCTTGTTGTTTTTTCGTCTCCTTGTTGTTATTTTGGAGCTGTGTGTGTAATGAGTGAATCACCACACAACATCAGCAGCAGCAGCAGCAGCAGCTCTGGAGCCAGTGGTCAGACCCTGGGACAGCGTCTGACCTACTTCATCAGGCTCTCAGGGAGGCGTGACAGATCCAACACCACACGGGTGGACAGTGAGGAGGAAGAGGAGGAGGAGGAGGACAGAGGAGCAGAGCTGGGCCGAAGGGGCTCAGCCAATCCCCCTGCTCCATCTGTCTGCCACATCCCTCTCCTCTGCATATCCTCCGGAGAGCAGAAACAGCTAGCCATGCAGAAACAAATGTTGAGATAAATCACTACGATCTCAGCTGCTCTGCTCTCACATGCTCTCCCCTGGTGACATTTCCATTTCACTCCCACAGCCGGGCTATCTCTTTTTCTCCAAATAAAAAAGACCCCTTTACACGCTGAACACCCCCCTCCTCCATTTTATGCAAAATGAGCTGCAGCCACAATGTCTTCCCCCTCAGTGCTCTCCATGGCACAGCGCAGCACAGCAGAGGCTTTATGGGGCGGCCTATGGTGTGCGAGCAAGGGAGCGGCTCATGCTAATGTCTCATTTGGATAATGAGGTGTATTCTTGGCAGGATGTGAGCAGCAAGCAGCCCCTCCTGTAGTGAGGACGTGGGGACGAGTCGGTCGCTCTATCAGCCTGAAGACCCAAATCATTTTAAGTTTGTAGGCACCTGATCGGGAAGTTCAAGGGTGATGAGAAGCTAGCGGGGAGAGCAGGAGACAGGACACTGAGTACGCTCCTCAACCTGCCTGACAGCATGTGTCTACTTGAAGTGAGGGTGCAATGATATACAAGATATGCGCGTGTGGCCTTTGAATTTATGAATAATGCAGGCGGCGATGTGAGAAGGCGACACTGCAATGTGCTATAGCGCACAGATTGAGACAGACTCCACCATGACAGGCGAAGACAAACAAATTTCACATTGCTGGGGGAGCCTCTGCAAAGCTGACATCATAATGTCTCTTGTCTCTGTCAGAGAAAAGAAAAGAGACAAATGGCTGCACGGAGCCGTTCTGCTGTTAGATGTCAGTAATATATGGTGCGATACTTGTTTTATTCAAGGATATTCTCGCCGCCGTCTCGCAAGTTTTATCACACGGAGCCATCACGGTGAGAGAACTGACAGACCTCACAGTGATGGAAAGAGCAACATGTCTGGTTCTCAGCTGATAAAAACAAACTATACCGTCAACACCTACAATTATTTATAGTTTGCCGGAACCAGTTAGGTCACTTTATAAAGCTACTAACTGTTTTTGGGTTTGGCAGCTCCTGCAAGAAATTGTTGAAGCATATTTAGGACTTTTTCAAATCCAATTAAACAGTTTCATATTCTTAAAGGTATGGTGTGTAAGATTTAGTGGGATTTAGCGACATCTAGTGGTGAGGATTGCAGACTGCAACCAGCTGAAACTTCATGTGGTTAGAATTCCCTCAGTGTTCATTGTTTAGGAGGATTTTACCCGTGTTTCTCCTATGTTTTTTGGCTTGTCAGAGAAGGCCTGCTAGCCTAGCACCTGTTAATGTGTGCTTACCCTTTTTTCTCTGACGACTTAAGATCCAGACATTTGAGAGGTTTTTACTGGGAGTGGAATTATTGCAAAGGTCTCTTCCTCTCCAAAACACACAGACCCGTTGATTTAAAGCCGTAAAGATACAGAATAAAGCAGTTTCATGTAAAAAAAAAATAAAAAAAATCAAAGCCAAAACGCAAATGGCCCTATCTAGAGCCAGTGTTAGTGGGCTACTGTAGAAACATGGCGGTGCAACATGATGATCTATATGGATGAGAATCGCACCCTATGTAGATATAAATAGCTCACTCACAGGTGATTATACTGTGAAGAAAATATACTTATCATATTTCATGTCATTTCTGCCAATATATCCCACTAAATCCTACATACTGGACCTTTAATGTGATATATTTTTCACTGAAACAAGACAGTGAGGAATCAATCATAAGTACCAGTTACGGAGGGAGAGGAAATTAAATTTGATAGGGCGGGAAGAAAGGCGTGACTGTTTTTCAATGTTTTCCGGAAAGTGTCCATTTCAGGGCTCTTCAAACCCTCCATGTCCCAGCTGTTCAATTCTTTAGAAAAGAAAGGAAACCAGAGAGTCATTTTTAGAAAAATATCTTGCAACACGTATACTAATGAGACCCATACCTGTCTCGTAAAGGATACAGGTCTAATAAATGTCATCCAGTTCAAGTCGCAATAAGTTTTTCGGACAATTAAAACATCTAATGCCGGCTCAGAGTAACATCTCCTGCTCAGTAATTTAAATTTATGCTGAGAAAGCTCCCTTTGCTCCTGCCAACAACCCGCTGCTGCTTTCCTGCCAACCTGGTGGCAAGCATTTGGAATCATTATATAGACACAGCTAATGTTCTCGGCAATGGCCTCATTTGCTTGCACTGGTTATGTGGAGCCAAAAAAATTAAAGTAAGATTGGTAAATAAACAGTGAAAAAGTCCACGCTGGTACTTTTTTAAGAATGTCAGTCCCTTTCACTACCTCTGCATCTAACTGTCTTTGCTTGTCATCGTAATGTAGGACTTGGAGGATAGAGGAAGTGACAAGCAGTGAACACCACGAGTTGACACAGGCTGTTACATGGAGTCATGTAAACAGCATCCTGCACCCTCTCCCACCTCTGCCTCTGCACCGCTTCCAGTTTCTGTTTTCCTGGGAGCCCATTTCTGGAATCCACTTTACCTCTTCAACTAAATTCCAAAAAAATCAGACCCACTGAAGCATTTCCTTCGGTCACATGGATATCTTTATTTATTTATATTTCCATTGGACTGTCTATGTTTTATTCATCTCATTTTCTCCATGTGGGTAAGATATTTCCCCCACCTCTTCTCTCTCAACTTCATTTTCTCACACGGGAGCGAACTATTGCTTGTTCAGGCGAGCGTGAACAGATGTCTGCACCGGTTGCCTGTGCTTACAGAAGGATCCATCCTCACGCTTTCTTGCTAAATTGATGAGAACGCTCTCACTCCATCCAGTTTAACCCGAGTGGTAAAAGCCCCTGTAGCAAAGCTGACTGCACCTCTGCTCTCAAAAGCAACTCACCGCCGCAGCTCCGACAAAAGAGGGAAGAAAGTTAGTGCTGCTGGGCCATAAGTGGAATCACAGTAAGGTTCACATTCTGGCTGACCCCGAGCTGATCTGATATTATCCTTCACAGCTGATCCTGCTAATGTGGCAGGAATTATGCATTGTCTTTGACTCGGTCCAGCCCCCGACTCACAAAGATTAGCGCCGTTGTGTGGGAGAGTCAAGGTTAAAAAATATCTAATCAAGTTTAAAAGATTATTCAAGTGAGTAAACAAATTAAATCTGTAGTGAATGTGCGGCTTCACTAAAAGAAGTGTTCCCACAAGTCACAAAACTGTGCATCGCCAAGGAAAAAACCACACACATCTACTTTCTCAGGGGTGATAATGACATAATTGTAAGGCCATCCTGACAAAATGGCCATTCATCACGTCTTATTATGCGCCGGGAAAGAAATTTAAGATGGCAGCATCGATTTGTTTCGAGTGTGATGGTGGAAAAGCTGATTATCTTAATGAAAGACTGATTTCACTCTCTTAAGTTGGGGAGGATCTTTGAGGTTTAACCACATTATTCAGCTCTCTTCCTGCGGCTTTCTCAGCTGCAATATTTCACAGGAGTCGCTGGTTGACTGGCACTCCTATTAGATGGTTAAAAGCTGCTGAGATCCAATCGTCAAAAATAACTTTCATTGTGAGGCTGTTTAATTGTCTCTATTTTTTAACATGGCCTCTGATGCCCGTTGGTAATTCGCTGATTAATCAGATCTGACGACTTGTCAACTTTCCCTAGGGAGATTTCTGAACTGAATGTGAATGAGAGAGGTGTTTGCTTAGAGGAGGCCCATTACATGAAGCTCATCTCTCTCACCATAGATCCCCTCCCATCTTCTCTTCTCTCTCTCCTATCCTTTTTCCCTCAGACTCCCTCTTTCACCTCTTTTTTTCCCTGAGAGCGAGGATTGATTAAAACAGGAGAGTGGTTCATTAGATTCTGACAAGCGACACCATATCTGCAGAACATATGTCCTTGGAGAAAGCCGTCCTAGCCCATGTGACTTACCATAGTCGATGCCATCTCCACAGCAAACACTATCCCCAAACTAATTGAAACAAGGTGCTCTGTGGCCTCGCTATCTGCCGAGGTGACAGTTATGCAGCTCCCACAAATCCGTCCATGAAAACTGAGGAGCTTGATTAAAATGCGCCTTCCTTAAGTGCTCCATCAGTGTTGTTTCCCAGTGTGAGAAAATAGCTTTTCTGTGATACAAACAAGTTGTCATGGATATTTTTGTCTTCCTGACACTGGAAGCAGGGTTGTCTCCCTGGCAGGTGTATATTGCAGTGTCAATCTAAAAATCAACTTCAAAATGAAAACAAAAAGCACTTCTGCCAAACCCATGCATAATACAGCTAGTAGTACTGCATTTGGTCTTGATAGTGACAACACTATAGACAATGGTTGTATGAAGTGCTTGATAAACTGTTTAAGTGTCATATTTGTCATTACTCGGATACAGTTTACAGCGGGCTAAAAAAGGCCAGAGTTATTGACTCTAGAAGCACAGGACTCTCCGAAGTGCCTCGAAAATCCAAAACCATTAAACTGTGCCCTTTAACAGGGAAAAGAAATAATAATTTCATGCGAAGCACTCGTCTAGAAATAGTCAGCTGCGCTGGCTCTGTGAGCTGTTGAACAAATGTACTGCATCTATCAGCTTGGTCACCTTCCTTTTCTGCAGAGAACACTTAGCTAGCATTACCGAGGCCCGATGCTGCAGCCTTGAACAGCAGCCAGCAGTGGGCTCTCTCACCTGCCATGTCTCAGCTGGGCCTGTCTGAGGCTGTTGGGAGGCACAAAGATGCTCTTTGAAGTTAATGAAGCATCAGCATACTTCTTTACCTCCGCCACCGGGTCATTATGCACAGACCCAGTGTCAAGGCTGCACAGAGCACTTCAAAGAATTAGAAGGAAATGCCATGCCCACCCTCAAGTTCACCTCTAACAGTCTTTTATTCTTCATAACTGATACCAAGTCTTCCACGAGCTGATCGACATTCACAGAAATGTCTCCTAAGGAGAAACATTTCTTCTATTCATGCCCTTGAAGCATAATGATGTTCCGTGGTAGTGGAGATTATGCTGACAAGCCTACATTATGACTGGAATGGGCTAGCATTTCACAACATCAGCAAAGAGCATTGTATGATCCCACTGTAACATATCCATGTTGGAGCTGCATGAGACACAAGGGCAGAACAGCTCTGTCCCTGTCTGTACATGCTGCTGCACTCGTCTCTGCAACCTAAAGCATCAAACCATACTAATGTGTAACAGACAACTTCAGCTGTTTGCGAGCGTCTGCAATTTGACTGGGCGTTTGTTGGAGCTCCGAACTGCCCTTTAGCTGGCCCCCTCTAGCTTGTCACTGTTACTATGGGAACTGGCAACATGCTTTTAAAGCTCGTATGGGACCCTTCGGGAACATACCCTAAACAGATTCAGGACTTTTGCCATCCAACAATATAGAACACCACTTGCAGCTAGAATCCAGCCAGTTTCTTACGATGGAGGAGACAAACAGACCACCAAGTGCCTTGTTTCATTTAATATTCAGGATATGTGTCGGCATGATGGTACTTAGTATAACTCCAGATGTCAAGGATGGAGTTCTTTCAGCTGACGGAAAAGTGACAATCAAGTTGTCAAGTAGAAAATGTGAAAACCATTTTCTCAAATGCGTAATTCCTGGTCTCTGAATGACCTGAAATAACTAAGTGTATTAATTACTGTAAATATGCAGAGTGATAGTAGGTAATGACTACCTCCTGCTGAGAGTGTTTTCACAGCTTTAAATTCATTCATTACATTTCTTTTAACCTGCTGCTGAACGACCCTGCAAACTTTTATATGGTTTTAGATATTTAAAAAAAAAACAACAGAAAAAAGAGGCTCAGATTCAAATTTTATATTAAGACAAATTGAATTGAATGTGCTCAAATTATGTACCCGCACATTGTTCACCTCACTCACTCAATAAAATTATACGGACAAATGATGAGAATAAACAGAAAGACTTCAGGGACAATAGCAATGCGGTTGTTAATTTAAGCAATCAATGAAAAAGCAGAAATAGAAAATGACTTTGGTGCCTTTGTTTTGCCTTTCCAAAGGGATACAGTACTTTATGCCAAACAGTACAATCTCCCTGGAACACAATTACTCAATACAAGCTGGTGCAGGGTGATTTCCTGACAGTAGATTACTTCCTCACTTTCCTGCTTGATAAGTAAGGGCTGTTCATGCTCCTTAGAGATTTCTATTATCGCACTACTAACCCGCCTACTTTGGATGAGCAACTTCTCACAATGCAGGTAATGACATCATGTCCCTACAAAGCTGCATTGTCCCAGCCTTACCCTCACCAGCAGAGAAGAACACATTGGAAGAGAGGAAACAGGAAAACAAAAAAGATATGCGATGATACTGTAAGGCACAGCTGTTCACTTCACACCAAGCGCAGCGTTCCCAGAGACATAACATGAGTCAACATGCAAAGCAATGCAAGTTAGAACACCCCCACTTCCCAGAAACCAAGCAGCACAAAGAGTAAAGGGAAAAAGTCTTTCCAGTTCGACCAGAGCAAAACTGTGACAGTCTCCCAATACCGCACACACAGCTGGGACCAATAGAAGGTCCCCACATTAGTAGTACGTATAGCAAAAGTTAGATCTGGTATATATTGCAGCAAGGGCTTTGACTGCAAAATACAGCCTCCTATGGATAAGAACCCAGAGGAACCACAGTGCGTGTGTGCCAACGATTATGTGGAAGGCAAGGGAACTGAATCAGTTTTGTTCAGCATTTTGTTTTCCCCAGAAGACAGAAGAGACAAAAGAAACGAACGCAGAGCTCGACTACAAAAGAGGCACGGGCTGTTCGGAGAAATGTGAGCGTGATGCGAGCAAACTATGATCAATACAGTACCCTCACCTCAAACCCCCATTTTCCTTGATGTTATTTTAGGCGCTGTTAATAGACCTGCTTTATATCGCTCCCACACATGCACCGGGGTGCGTAACAGGGCAAGGTGGAAGGGGGCGGCTGTTGTGTTCTCACAGTGTGTGTGGAGCTCTGATACACAAACAGAGGGTTTTTTTTTTTCCTCCTCTTCTAACCTGCCACACAGTGCAGCAGGGACCCGCACAGCCGGGGCAGGGGGGAACAGCATCGAGAACAGTCAGGCAATCTGCTACAATCAGCTGGTCTGTGCGCATGCATGGATATTTGTGTTCACTTGTGCTGACGGGGGTCTGATGGTTCCCTGACTAAATTTTTAGCAGGGTACTGTATCGATGCAAGCCATGCCAGAGTTACTGAGGAGACGGAGAACGGAAGCGACCGCCTTTATCAACCTACCTGTGATGTTGACGTCCACGATGCCAGTGCGAGTCCCGATGCCGTTGGTCGCGTCACAGACGTACGTACCGGCCAGGTCGTAGGTCACTGGCCCCTTGAAGAACAGGGTGTTGTTCTTGATCTCCACATTACTGGGCAGGGAGCCATTCAAGCTGTGGTGAGAGAGAGAGAGGCAATAATACAGACACCATAAAAAGGCAGAATTACACCAGACCACAGCAGAAAAAAAAAATCCCTCTCCCAGGAGCAGCAAAGCAATTCAAGGCGCATGAAAAATACAGTCTCTAGTGCCAAACAAACCTGGATGTGTGTGTGAGGGTGAGATAAATACCAGAAATATTTGACAGCGCTATATTTCAGCCATCATCCATCAAGTCCAAACAAAATTATGAGGACAGGGAATCCCAGCAGGTCCAAACAGGTAAGACATAGCTGATGCCTGAGGACACAGGCTTTTTTGGCATGTGGAATACAAAACAGACAGTGGTAGAAGGAGGGTGGGGGTGGTGGTGAAAGGGAGCCGCTTCTTTCCTCAACTACGGCGCAGCTCACATGGCTGGACTCAAAACTCAGGGGAACTGTCAAGAGAGGCAGCTGATCAAGCGATAAATGCAGAATCTACCAAATGCCGGGCTGTCAATGAGAACTGGAGCCCGTCTCTCCTGCCTGAGGTGTTTGTCTTCATGGTTCGCTATCTCTACCGCATTCAGACATGCTCGTGTCCTTTGATCAGGTCAGCACACTTTGAGGTCACGGATCACGAGCACACCAACCCTCCATTCTATTATCTGGACCCCTTTTATGAAGCCCGGAGGCTGTAGAAAAAAAAGTATCAAATTTCGTGACAATTAGCCGTTTCCTGTTGCCTTCCCCTCGATCAGCTTCATCAGCTGCTCTGAATGGATTGAGCTTAAGTGGAGCTACAAACAGGACTGTGATAATATTAAATAGCTCTCCAGTCTGTCCAGACTGTGTTGAGCTGCTGGGTGTGAGTGACATTGCTTTCTTTAAACAATAAGGACACTACAAAGACTCCTTCACTCCTGGACTTGCTCTCCGTCTGAGAGACACTTTGAGATCTGCTGGTGTGCGAGCACATTAAAAACAATGTAATGCTCCATTTATTACAGCCGGAGAAAAACAAAATGACATTACAGAGAGGGAGCAAAATTAGGTCTCACACTAACAATGGCCACACATCAAGCACTTGAGCTGCACTAAACAGGCTTTCAACAAGGCTCTCCAGTGACGGGGGACGAGACACAGTGACGAGCTATTTGTTAATTAATCTATCATGAAATGTCAATTACAAACAGCTGATCCATACATGGTTAAATGCATATTGTGGAGCGGGCGTTTAGTACGAGTCAGAATGAAAAGCACAGAGATTTCTTTTTCTTTAAAGCCTCCTTAGTTCAGAACAAAAGCAACAGAGAAAGCCTATGGTCCAGTTGTTTTTCATTGGCCACCTTGGCGACGCATTTGCAATGGAGCTGCAAAAACCCTTCAATACAGTATGTCACGATTCAATAATCAGTTGCCTTGTGAGCCTCTATCAAATGCTGAGTTCTGCAAAGCCCAATTGATTTGCTGCAGAAATGAAAGGCTGGCAAACTGCGATTCACCACAGATTCTGTGGCGACCAGAGATGTCTGCATTTGTATGAGACATCTGAATGTGTGTGTGTGTGTGTGTGTGTGTGTGTGTGTGTGTGTCTGTGTGTGTGTGTTGAGCCTGAGGGCCAGGGAAATGAAAGGCTAACAAACAGCTTGAGAGTGATGCAGATTCTTTGATGACTGGCGTGCTTGTGTGCACGCATATATGTGACGTGTGTGTGTGCAGATGAGTGTGCGTGGAGGGTTGGGTGAGGGGACTCAAGGACACTATTTCCATCCACCTGCCATATTAAGTGCGCGATCGTGTGGAGGTGGCTTTAAACTTGAATACAGAAAAACAGACCTTACGTGCTTAAAGGACTAAATGTAAAATGTTTTTGTTCTTTGTAATCAGGTTTAAAAATATGACAATTCACATTGGCGACAGGCAACTGATTAGAGGAGATTAAAACACTCTATTAAAAGAAGAATCTGAGACTTTTTGTTCTGGACTTCAAATTAACAAATAAGTAGCATTACATGACAGCATCTTTAATCAAACATCCATCTGTTTAGTTGGCCTGAAAGTGTTCTTACATTCATGTTTAATATTTGATGTGTCTTTGAGGAGCCGCAGACAACATTAGGGATATTTACTAACTGCTTATGTTAAATACAAGGGCCATAAACCTGACTTAAAGATAATTCAAAAGCACATTAAGTAATCTCTGCGTTTTAGCCGCTGCCATTGTTGACCGCAGAATTGAGCCGACGCTTCCTTTACGGTGGCCTTTAATGGACATGAATAATAGAATCACATTTTCACAATAAAGATATGTAAGTTGGCTAATTAGCGCTGAATTTGAAGTAATCGCACTGCAACATGTCGTGATAACAATAACACTGCTTTCTTGTTTATAGAATCCCATATTATCTTTGACTAACTGACAACGCATCGTGGATGGAGAGGATGTGCGTGCGTGCTGGAGTACTGCTTTTCAGGGAAAGAAGAAAAAAAAGTCTGAAATTGCAGCACACAAGTAATTGAGTTCTTTGTGATCATAAACAACTCCACAGCCTCCCCTTCCCCCACTTAGTATTCTTGCGCTCACTGAAAACTCCATTATGCACTTAAAACAGACTCAACAAATGAGCATGGCGAGCGAAGAATGCCCTACAAACAAACATTTCAAAAACAAACAATAAAGTTCAAATAGGGTGTGTCCTTTTTTTAGTCGACTCTCTGTTATTTCGCTACAGCTTCCCATTAACCCATTTTGAGAAATAGCTCCAGCATTGTGCTCTAAGAAAAAGGAAAAAAAAAAATCAAAGATGCTCAGATGCTTTTTTCAAGGACTGTGTGTGTGTGTGTGTGTGTGTGTGTGTGTGTGTGTGTGTGCCGAGGCTTTCTGCACACTCCACAAAATGCAGGGGAACAAAGAAAAAGTCCGATAGTAGAAAATAAATATATTTATTTTTAACATTATGGCTGCTGCAATACGCCAAATGAATTAGAAAAAAAAACAATGCGAACCTCTGATCTCATTCAGTAAGATAAATACTGCACGATTGATCGTCTGTGGAAATAATGTTGATCTGTATCAAAGACATAAATATTTATTGGATTTGGCTACACCTCGTGTGTCTGTGTGTTTGTGGTGACGCAACCCTGCCGGCCTGTTCCGGATCCTTCCGTCATAGCCTTGTGCTGACCTCCACAGTGGAGCCCAGGGGAACCTTCACAACAGATTTGGCATCTCATTTTCAGTGCAGCAATGGCCGTCCCCTCCTATCTGTCAGCACAGTGCCCTCGTCTTTCTAGATCACATCTCTTCACCCTCCTCCTCTTCTCTCGCTATCTTCCCCTATCTCCCTAAATCTCCCTTTGCCTCTGAATAAAAAGAAAAAACTCCAAGCAGGTCAAATCTTCTCTATCTTGTCGTCTTCTTTTGCTGCTGCTGTGTGTATCAGTGTTTCTGCCCTGAGAGCTAAATCTATGCGTAGGAGAAAAAAAAAGGGAAAAAACTCCCCATGTCTCATTAAAATCCAACAGTGGCCCGTAGAGTAGATACAATGAGGGCACAATGGTCTATTAATCCACATCCACTCAAGTCTAGTGACATATTTCTCAACCCAGCCTTCACCGAGCAATGGCACGACAAATTGCTACATTTATCTCTCAATTTTACATATAATACTTTCATTTAAAACCGTAATACGCTCAGAAAAGTTATATTCAAACAGCTGCAACAGTTCCTCTATGTATAACATTTTGTTTTGCATCCGGCATCAAAATGCAGAGTTCGATCAGTGCAAATCACAACAAACAATCCTGCACTCGAGTTGTGTCCCTTCCATGTCTCAATGCTTATATTCAAACTACATCATTTCCGCATGACCAACTTTCATGCAATTACTCACAGCGGATCAAACCCGAGGTTATTTGGCGATTCCCCCGAGGCCTTGAAAACATGTTTGTATCTCTTCTTGCTCATGTATTTGCAGTGATAGTCTGAGGCAGAAACACTGATGTCAGCCCAGCGGTATGCCGACCTAATCCACGTCTCCTACTCCAGCTCTCAGTTTCAGCCCCCTGCTCGGTGTGTAGGGGACAAACTGCTGCCATCCACAGAACACAACAGCACTAACAACAACGCTTTCTTACCCTCTCTACCTGCATGCTGGTCCTCAGACTTCAAAGCAAAAGCCCCAAGTGCAAAGCAAAAACGTGTTCTGTTTGCATTTATCTCCCAGTATCTGTGACCATCAGGCAGATAGGGGTGTGTGTTGCAGCCGTAATAGGACCATTGTGCTCCGCCTCGGGTCCAGGTCTTATCTTCATTACACGTTTTATAAACAAACAAATAAGCGGAGACACATTTCTGGAAAGGATGAAGGGAGCTGGTGTGTTTTTATCTTTGAAGATTACTTTCTCCTATATATACATACACCTTGAAACAAATGTTGGAGAAGAGCAGACTCCATTCCAGTGGGCTGTTCTGTAAAATTGCCTTCCTCTGCTTTAGTAAGCCCTCCACAAAAACACCTCTTTTTTTCCCCAGTCAGAAACCTAACGTGAGAGAAACAACACGTAGCAATGCTGTCTTGTCTTTGGAGCCTTAAGGGGTTTTGTTAGGGTTTAGTCAGACTCACAGTTTCCACTGGTAGATCGTGACAGGGGGGTTAGCATCAGCCCTGCAGGTCAGCTGAACATTCTGACGGTTCAGGTACCAGTTTCCATCGAAGCCCTCAATCTTCACCTCAGGTTCATCTGCAAGGAAGGCACACTGAAGTCAGTCCATCCCTTCATAACATAATCCAAAAACACTGTGTCACTATACCTCTGTTGAAGCAATGCAACTATTGCTAAAAACTCATGAACATTTCTTCACATTTTTTTACTCACCACTGCTTACTACGTTTTGATATTACAGGTGTCAGAGGTTAATACTGTTTTCACGTGAAGACAAAGTACAATATATGGGCACTGTCACACATGAGCGAATGCAGGAGAGTGACCATCGCCTGCTGAGACAATATTCCTGTTAAATGTGGGCAGTCCCTGATGTGACCATGGATGTATAAAGAGAACTGGGTACAGCGTTGAAAGCAGGCCCTTGTTCATTTCTATCAAAACTACTCAGTGGTGCATGAAGCGAAGGAAGCTCAATATCCGTGGTATGAAATAACCTGGATCTTCTGCATTGGGGGCCCATAGGGCAAGAGCACTGGAGACTTACAGCAGCTGGTGGAGTACCTGACTTCCGAGTTAGCCGAATGGCTAGCTTTTGGTTAAGCGCTCTGCTAACTTGAATGGGGAAAAAATAATTTTAATCATGCAGCCCTTCTGGACTGGAATGTTGGCAAAATGGCAAAACGTCTTTTTAGGGTCCCATGGAAATTAGGGACGCACCGATCCGATATCTGGATCGAATATCGGCCCCGATATCATCAAAATAGATGGATCGGGTATCAGAAAATGCAACCTATACCTGAGGCGATCCTTTCCCTTTAAATCTATTGTGACGCAAGCTACGTCAGTAAGTAGTTCATTCATTGCATTAATGTTCCTGATCTTGACCATTAATGTTATTGATAACTATTCCTACATTACCCCACAGTGCAGTTTAGGCTGGAACATTTGTATTTTTTTTTTTTTTGTTAAAAATAAATAGGTCATCATTGCATTGATCTGTTTCATCTTGTTTCATTTTATCTTAGGAAAGAACAGTGTAGTCATCAATGTCTGATGCTTCTAGTCTTTTCTGTTCTACATGTAAAGGTATATAGCTTTTTAGGTCAACCATGGTATTGGATCGGTATCGGGTATCGGCTGATACTCAAAGCCACAGCATCGGGATCGGTATCGAAACTGAAAAAGCTGGATCGGTGCATCTCTAATGGAAATAGGTGACAGAACCAGGCGGTGCAATTCCACTTTTAGCCACCATGTAAAATTGGCTTCAAAGCCAGGTACGGAAAGCTAGCTTCTTAGCTAATGTAAGGTATAAACAAATATAATGTTATTGGTATATTTTTCATCCCTGTCCCCCGACCAGCCAGCCAGGCAGCAACTCTCATGTGGGTCTGTATTTTTCATGGCCAGTATCATACAACATTGGCTGCTTAAACATGGCAACAATCAGTGTCTACTCCACACACAGTTCTTTGCTCTTGGTTGAGGCTGTGACTTATCTGGTCAAAGTTCAACAAAGTGAATGTGACAGGCTGAAACTTATGTTTTATTTGCCCTTCTCCTTGCACTGAATAGAAGCTAATGGGAGCCAAATATTCACCAGTGTTTCACCAGTGTTAAATTAGCTCATGTGTGACCGTGCCCCACGTATCATCGAACACACCCCTAAGACACTGTAGGTACCCACGAGAATGATATCTAACAATAAAGCAATGAGCTGCTACATCTTCTCAGCACAAAACTGATTAAAGAGGCTTTGTTCATGCATTATATTTTTTTGTGATTTAAAAAAAAAAGTAGAGTCGTGAAAACATTCTTTGTGGAAATTTGGTTTTGTTGCAATAACATTTTCTCAGTGGAAGTCTGGTGCATACTCAGCAGCTCATTTGCTTTTTTTTTTTCTCTCTTGACTTTATACAACTGGGAAAGTTTCTGAGCTTCGTTTGCAAGAGGATCATGTTTACTGTAAACTGTGGAGATCGGTTTACTCTTGCAGCAGAAAACATTTGGGTGCATGGGAACATGAAATCCAGGTGAAGCTAAGTTTAAACCACCTGCTCATTTAAAAAAAACAAAAGAGGGACAAAGAAAAAGTGATTTTTTTTGTGAATATTTAAGGCTTTTGTATGTTATAAAAGGTAGTTGATCGTTGAGCCTCAGTCCCAGGTCTTCAAATAAAGATGATTTTGGTTGGTGGTTGGACCAAACCATCAACCTAAAGTGTCAGTATTTGAAGATCTAGGAATGAGACTCAATGATCAACTATTTTCTCCCGAGTTACAAACAGCACTTTTAAAAAAGAAAAGCCTTAATACAGGAGATACAGGAGTTCTTACATTGCACATTGAGCACCACGCTGTCTGTGATCTTTTCATTCCGGTACGTCACAATACACGTAAGCCTCTGTTTGTGGGTCTCGCGGCTGGGCACCACCACGTAGTTGCTCCGTACCGTCACCGTCCCGTTTTGGTTGCGAGTCTCCTGGAAAGTGGCTTCGCCCTTCAATCTGGTCTCCCATTTGATCACACTTGGGGGTTTCCCATTAGCTGATACACAAGTTGCAACAGTCATCTTGCGTTTCTGGGCCCTGGCTACAATCGTGGGCGTTGTCAGGGTCATACGTGTCATAGGCCGAGCTGTGGAGAAGAGAAGACAAAGAAACTTAATTAGTGCTTGTTAAACAGAGATCTTGTGATTTTTCTTCCGGTTTCCATCTCATTATAGTGTCTAATTTTGTCTACTTCACAATCAGCTATTCAAAGTAAATTAACCTAAAAGGGATGTGAGATGAAAACAGCAATGTAACTCAAATCAGGCAAAGTTTTGCCTCTTCCTTTCCTCAAACCCAAAGCAGTTGTCAAAGCTCTTACAGATGTAGAACCCACTTGCCTACCCAAATGCACAGTCATCCAATTTGAATCCTTTGTGAATTGCCAATTAGCAATCTACCCTTAGTACATCAAAAGGCGGGCTTGAGCCTGAGCGAATGCACAAGTGAAAGAGATAGGCCATGAAGAGGCCTCTTTGAACGTTGCCGGTTGGTTATCTGTGCACAGGTTCCTGACGTTCACTGAGCCGCAGAAGCCTAAAAAGACCTGGGAGGCTCAGTGACACAAAATGGGGACTCAGAGCTGACAAGAAGCTCTGGCAACAGGGACTACTTAAGCCAAGTGCTCTTTCTTTTACTGAGACTTAATGGAAAACACAGCAACACTTAATTTCTAATTAGATATCTAATCAGAGTCAGCGCACAACCTTTTCAAAGCTGCCTCTTGCCAAAATAAACTGCATCTCAGGCGCCGCGTTTTTTTCCACAAGATGAGATTATTCAAGCCAAATTACACACTCTGAAGTGGCCTTATTGATTTACGTCCCACCTGCCATTTTTATTGACTGCTCTCTGCGGTGGTTTCCTTTTTTATAAAAGCCACATGGGCCGATCTGGGACTGGAGTTAAACGACACATCACCCCAATCATCACATCATGAATATGTCAAAATTATTTTCACTTCAGCGTTGAACATGCATGAACAACAAGGTCCTCAGTGGAATGATAGCCTTGTAGAGTCAACCGTGGATGGCGGTGCTGTTCACCAATCACAGACTGAGAGTCTGAACTGTAAACAACTTGATTACAGCAGCAGTTCCAGCAGAGAGAAACAACATCTGGTTCGAGGTGTTCTAAAGATACTCAGCCTACTTTACAACAAAGCCTGTGGCAATGTAACATTGAGGAGCAGAGCTGTAAAAGTATTGTCTTTAAGCCTTATACTAAAAAGGGGGATGTCAGTTTGACCCTGTGCTATTTGATTTAGAAAGATGGGTTTTTTTTTTCTCCGCCTAAAGTCAAAGACAAACCAACTTCAGGTGACAGGTTTTACAGCCCTCTGACTTCTCTTCAGGCCACCAATAACTTGTTCGAGGAAAGAACTCCTAACTGAGTCTAAGATTTACAATCTGATTTCTATTCTGCTTTTTTGGCTCAAAACATTCTGATATATACTTGATTCACTGCAACAATTACACACTCTCTTCTGTCCGATCCATCTTTGTTCTACAACATGTGGAAGCTTGAAAATAACCAGTTGCATATGAAGGGCGTGTGTCCACATTGTGATTTTCTTTGGCAGAAAAGCAGTGGCAGGGTGCTGTATGGGGGTTTTGTTTCTATGACAACAGTATCTTGACATTAACGTTAGCAAGGTACCTAACGTAACACTCCAAGAACAGAGGGTTTAACTACACAGGTAACAACACCCACCAGCAGCATTCAGTGTCCGGCTGACCTGCTCCCACAAATGGGCTTTTCTGTGCTTATAGTCATAGTTCCTGACTGACAAATTGCACAGCTCATAATAGATGGTGGCTAGAAGTTGCAGTGACATCACCAGCGCCTTTGTGAAAAGTTCAAAAGTGTTCCACAAGAGGCGCTCCGAGTGGCCGCACAAAAAAGCCGGAGAGCTCTGAAAAAACTCTCAAAGTGGCCAAATGTGGCCACATACACTCTCTCCTCGTTAGGAACAATTGAGAAATGGCATCAGCGCTGACAAAAAACCCAGGTATCAAAGTCAATCAGGTTGTGGCACTAAATATCAATGCATTTTCTGATTTCCAGCAAAAACTATGTATCTAAAACAAACTGAAGGATTATGAATGGGCTGAGAAAATCCTCCTACTTCTTAAGTTTAATATCTTTTTTTGGAAAATAAATCAATGTCACAAAGTTACAACAGGGCGTTGGGCCGTTGCCTTGGCTCATCAACAGTTGATGTTTGAGAGAACCGTGCTTTTCACAGGCAAACAACATTTTGTCAATATAAAAGACACCCGTTAAAGTTCTGAAAAAATGCTGATGTTACTTTTAAAGGGTGCAGCCTTTAAAGTTTGTAACCTCTTGAATTGACGAGACAGAAATTTATGTTTATACATTCAAACCCTATGCTGTATCTGCAACTACTGTTCCTATTGAGACAAATCAGATGTAGATAAAGAAGAAAACAAACTGCATGACTACCAAAGAGAACAAAGTTTAGATTAAAAAGATTCAGGTCTGAAGAGGTGGAGGCTTTGTTTTCGCTGAAATACAGGAGTTTGCCAGTTTTATCTTTCATATTAGTGTTAATCTCCAAAAATGTAACTTGTGTTCTGTACTTGTTCTTACCAAATACAGTGAGGTTGACCATGTTCTCCCGGTTTCCTGCAGGAAATGTTGTATACTCGCAGATGTAGGCAGCTTCATCAGACAGCTGCAGGTTGGAGAACACGATGGTGGTGTCCTCCAGCGAGGGTGTACGATGACGGACCGCTGCCTGCTTAAAGCTGACCCGCTCCTTAAAGGGCGGCAGGACGGACACGCCGAGGGCCGGGTTGGCTATGGCCACGTTCTGTTTGGTGCTGTTGAGGAGCTTCTGCCAGGTGACCTGAGAGATCTTGACTGGCGGGTTACTGTTGATGAAAATGCAGCGCAGTTCCACTTGTGAACCCACAAAGCCGGACTTACTGGAGTCCATCTGTACCATCTGCCCGTTGCCAGCTAGAAGTAAGAGACAGAAAGAAAGAGAGAGGAGAAAAAAAAAAAGAAAACATTTAATTACGATTAACAAGTGTCCAAGGCCAAGCAAAGCACTCTAGTCAATAGCAAGTACATGCACTGAAAGTCAAGGAGTCCATTCAGCCTCCTAGGCAGTACATGCACGCACAACACCCACAGTCAACCTCGTGGATTCAGCCACTCACTCCCCATATCCTACAGAAGCAACGTCTGTAAGGAGCTGGTACATGGTGGTGGTTGTGTGTAAAAGCCGGGGGAGTTATTAACATAATGGGCAGATCTATACACCCCTGTCTTTGTGCACGAGGGTATGGTTTCTGATGAGATGGAAGGGCCAGGCGAGAACCAATGCATCACTAATGAATGAGTACAAGGGCAGCGAGTTGGAGCCAAGTCATCGTCTGCTGCGCTCCCCGTCCACCTCCCCAGCAACACACTGGCTAGCCCATTGTAATTTTAATTACTTTTTACTCACAAATACTTCAATGACTGCCCGGAGCTCCTATTAAAAGAAACAATGTGGAGTCCTGTGTAAGCACTCAAAACAATGAGAACACACACATTAGCTATATAAAAAAACAGCAATTATGCCCCTCTCCTCTACTATCTTAGCCTGTGGGGAATTTGGTAAAAAAAAAGGTCAATTACAAAGGACAGACCTTCTGTAAACTCGCCTGTGGTTTAATATTTCATGCATATGTTGACCTCTTACTAAACTCCCTCCTTTCTCATGGCCTTCAGCTTTCTACTTACTGCATCATATGTTTGCAGCCTGTCCCTTTCAGCCTGCCTGCTTTTATCATGTGCAGGGGCATTTAACTGATTGACAAAAATTAACTGAACAATTCTGATGATCAGTTTTTCACTTTAGTCATTTAATAAGCAAATATGCCAATCATTTGCCAATTCCTGCCTCTCAAAAATGAGAATTTGCTGCTTTTGTATCACTGTAAACTGAATATCTTGTCTCTCTTATGATATTTTATGGATTAAATAATTAAATGATGAATCAAAATATAGACCAACAGATGGATCAATATTGAAAACAATTGTTGCAGCTCTTCTCCCATCTCTCATCCTTCATTGTTCCTTTAATCCGAGTCTTAAGTAGATCTGCACAATTAATCAAATTAACATAATTGAGTATTAACGTTTAAAACGTGTGCTCCGATCATGGAAAACTCTGCTAAACATCAAATCAAGCGACTCCTAAACTAATAGGCGGATGCTTCTGGGGAGCTGACATGCCGCTGCACGTGCACCCTACAGCAGCAGCCTGTGAAACACTGTGAGTGTTGCAGCTGCAGACCGGCAAAACCAAAAATAAAATGTCTCGGGCAGAAGGCAGAGAGCTAGTCCCTCTAAACGCATCATCATCCATTGTTTTGGTGTATTTCTGGTTGAAAGCAAGTGATGTTAAGCCAAGACAAATCATATGCAAAAAGTACATGAGTCTTGTGACTGCACCACAGGGCAATACCTCTAACTTGTTAAACCACCTATAAAAAACCCACCAAATTCTGCAGTACAATGAATACATGAAGGGCAAGAAGACTAACGTCGCTAATGTTACCTCACTGAATCCCGGCTGCAGTGTCAACTCAGACATCCATCGCAGCGATGCCATACAGCATATTACTGTATCCATCCAGCTTCCAAACACAGACTGTAATAACCAATGCAATCACATTCAATTTGGCCAAAGATATGGGTCCAATAAATACTTTTATTTTAAATACTTATATTTTGCTTTTAGGAGATGCACTGTGAATAAAGCCAGTCTTATTTTGATTTGTACAAGAGTTGCACATTAGCAGGAACGCAGCACAACAGGGAAGTAAAAGCAAGGCTCTATTTATTTAAATATGAAAGTGCAACACAAATATTTTGTCCCTAAAATCAATGAATAACTGTGATCTCAATACTGATCAAAATAGTCTTGATTATCGTCTTGGCAATAATAGTGCAGCCCTAGTCAAGAGTGCAGAAAAACAACGACTTTCATTTACACCTGATCTGGGCTCTGGAATGACTGCAGTCTGAACAGATGTGTCATTGAACTGCTGCAGGGCTCCAGCATCCTGTTGTCTCCGACACATCTTTGTTATCTCCGGCTCTGATTTATGTTCCTTTCCAGGTGAAGTCTGATGATGTCCCATTTCCCGGTCCGACAACCCCTGGATGGGGCCTGTATTTACAACCAGTCACAGCTATAATTATCTTCTATGGATAGACGGAGACCCACAGGAAGAAAGAGTGAAATTCCTCCGTTAATCACACTGGACTCATAAAGCCACCAGTGAATAAAGTCATAAACGGAGAGAAAATATGTTGTGGCCTCAAGTGGAGGACTGGGGCCTACATGCATGCCCCACAAACAGAGCAGCTCTTTAGCGCTGAGTAACTGCATCACAATGATGGATAATCGCCGTGCTCAGAGATAAAGTTTCCACAGGGGGCTTTAAAATGTGTAAGAATACGTGAGAGAGAGATCCATTTACGTATACACCCACTGAATAAAATATCTGATGTACTCTATCTTCAACTATACATGAATGTGAAGCAGTGAGGGGGGGGAGATGTGTCTCAGGGCTGTCAAACTGTCTAAGCAGCGACAGCGACTGCTATGAAGATGTTTCTTATGAAAAGTGTAGGTAGTCAGCCGGTGGACACCGGGGCACAATACATGCACGAAAATAAAGAAATAGTTGGCGCAGACTCTGGCTAGAAGACCATTACGATGAACATTGTATTTCTCTCCATCTTGCACGGCGGGCGCACAACTCTCTGGTTGAATGGCTTATGCTGGAAAGCAGCGCATTACCAGAGAAAGGCAATTTCTATCCATTGTTATATACTCTCACTCAAGTACAGCCTCCACCGCCTACATCAAATCATATAAAAAAACAAAGTGACAACCTTTTGAAGTTACTGAGTGCACATCATCTTTCATTTCCTTCGGACCACATCAGCAAGACCCTCTCTATAGAGATTTAAACTTGGGGGATTTGACGATGACAGATTGATTTACTAATACAGTTTGACAGGGAGGACTGGCAACCTTGTCATCTGTACCTTCAGAAACACCTGTGTCCTTGTGCACCTCGGGGCAATGCTTAACTCCATTTTATCACAGCTTAGATTACCAGTTGTGGCAGCTATAGTATGATATTTTTTGAAATAGCAAACACAATTTACTGTGTGACAACACTAGTTAAAGTTTAATCTTAAGTTGGAGCGAAGTGTGTGTGTGTGTGTGTGTGTGTGTGTGTGTTCAGGAGGGCTGTAAAAACTCATAAATATGTACCTGGCCAGACCTCATCCACTTGAATGCTAAAACAATACTGGCAGGGGCTGGCTGTGTGGAAAGCTGCAGCCCCTCCCTCCCTCCCTCTGCCCTTCCTCCTTTGAGTCTGATGCTCCCCACTCAGATTGAACCAAATAAACAGCAGCTCACGCAAATGGAAACCAGAGGAATAGGCATAATTACACAGCCACAGAGCCCAAATCCCCTCCGTAAAGGACCGGGGGCGCCCACGGGGACCCCTTTCACTCAAGGACTGGAGGAGTCCTTGGCTGAGCTCACAGTAGAGCTGTAATTACAGACTACACCACAGAGCGGCAAAGCCGTAGAAGAGCAGAGCCATATACATGCAAGAGGCATTAAGAAGGTGGATTTTGTGGGGGTTATGAGAGCCAGTGGTGCAGAAACAGAGGAGGGAGAGGAAAAAAAGATAGGCAAAGTAGTGGAGATGCAGAACTGGTGAGAGGGAGACAAAGAGGAAGGCGGAGCTTAGGGGAGATTTGTAGGTGTGCTGCGGGTTTGAGGCTGGCTGGCATTGTCGCTTATGCTGCTGCTGCTGCTTTGTTCTCACACTGACAAGAGGGTGACTTGGAGGGGGGGGGGGGGGTAGTCATGCTCTAATACACCTGAGGCTAGACACTGCCTTGAGAGTTGCCAGTGGAGAGAGGAGTCCTATTTCTGGAAGGAAAAGCAACAGGACAAACAAACAAAGTATGCCCAAGCTGGCAAAATATTAAAAAAAAAGTGGTTTGATTCACACCAGGTGAGCTGACTTGGATCAAGGGGGACATAAGGGGCACTATTAAAACAGCTGCTGTACCGTCTGGCCCTGCACTGATAGCAAGAGACTCCCAAGGCCGCGGCACAGAGCTGTGCACAGGAACATTCAACTGTAATAAGATCTGGCCGGTCAGGCAGCAAGGAAAAGCATGTGCTTTGTGTTGTTTGCATATGGCGCATTGGACAATGCACAGGGCATGCTGCACCAAATAACAGCCCTCAGTCAAATGGGCTTCCTCTGGTGTGTGGACAATATCCAGGAAAATACAAACCTGCAGGGCTATCTCCACTGCAAAGGGTTTTAAACACAAAAGCTGAGGGTTGAATGTTTTTAAATCAAGCAGACATTTTATTACCCATGTGGGAAAGCAAACACAAATATGAAAAAAAAGAAGCTTGATTCCTTTCTGTAACAAATCAAAAATGAATGAGAAACACGACATTAACATTTAATATTTGCTTTTTTGTCTGTGCTGCGGAGAGACAAAAAAATCAAATTAAAGTTTCAACGCCAAATATACTACATTCATCCATCTGTTTAATCCCAGATATTCTTCAGCACAATGTAGAACCAGACCTCGCTCTACATATAAAACAATAACAACACCATAAAACCCTAAATTGAAAACCAGGGCGCCTCCCTAAAAGCCTAGGAAGCTTCTTTTCCATAAAACAACTGCTACTTGGCAACTCATCTCGCAATGGATATGTAACACTATTGTCTGCTGTTTTGTTTTTTTTTCTTAGCTGAACTGGCCCACAACCAACAATATTTCAAAAGACAATTATTGGCTCATTCACCAATGCTTGGGCCAAGCTCATCCAAGAGAAATCCATTTGTGCCTGAGTCAAATAAAGTTCAGAATAATTCACCTCTAGCTGCAGCAATGTGAGGAAGGCAAAGATTAAATAGGACTCAATGCATATTTTAGAAGAGGCACTCATTAATGTCTTCTATTTAAAGCTGCACAAGGCAACTTGGCACACTGTCAGTCCCAAATGGCAGCGAGATGTCTCTGTTTGAAGTTTGAAGAAGACTTCAAAACCCCAGAAAATGTGTAATGTGATGTCATTAAACTGCACCCGTCTTGGACCTAAATGTCGACTTCTCAGTGGTTTCGAGGGGAGGAGAGAGGGAAGAGTTTCCATTTACACTGGGCCGACCACTCTCTAGGTTCTTCCAGTAGAAAGGGCAGAGCTCCTGCTTCTGTCCGACCCCGACACTGAAATTTAATTTAGGCAAATAGGTCAAATCTATGACATCTGAGTTTGTAGAGATGCGACAGTCTTGTCAACTGCAGCTGCACTTTGCGATTAAAGCAGCGTATTTTGGTATAAACGTCTTGCCAAAAGCAGCTTCAAAAGCTCATCACATGAAGACACATCATCTCCTCATGCTTCATATGCTTTGGTTGCCCCATTGTTCCTTAAGTGGGATGCTGAGAGATAAAACATGGCCTGAGCCACTCGGGATAATGACTGTTTAATGTAGTCCCAGTTCCCACGGCAATGGCACAGGCCTCCGTGCTCCCCTATTCATGACCACACATGGGGTGTTCAAAGGGGGGAGTCCAAATCTTCTGTCTCATACACACACACAACAACCACCCATTAGTTGCTTGTTTATTCCCCCGGTGGAACATTTTATATTCTTTTTGTCGTCAGTCAGTATTTTGGAGCTCAACCAGTGGCATTTTCCTCATGTTATCAACAGACACAAGTGCTTTTCAAAATGCTTTATGGAATAAGCGATGGTATTACTCTTAGGCATAACTGGGAGCTCCCTCACTCTGATGGAGGCTTTAATACATCCAGATAGGGCACTTCATTTAGCAGGAGCAGCCATATCCTATATTTAATGTTGCTTTTTGTTGAGCGTGGCCGTTCAGCCTGTTGAGATGGGAGCAGTATGTGTCAGACAATTTGTTTTAATCTTCACTCAGACACTATTTGATGGTGCATCAGCTGGGTCTCTTGGGTAAACAATGGTGTACCTGCCAAACCAGCTCTCTTTACCCTCTGTCTCCCCAAGCAAACATTCAACTGCAGAGGCAAGCGAAACCTCGCTGGAACAGATGGTTAGTAGACCTGTTCCTAATTTTCCACTATCTGCTTCAAATTTGAAATAGTCTTTGTACAACACACTCGTTCATTGAGGACAATGTAACATCTGCTGCTCTGTAAATGTTAATGATTATCGGGAATATTTATTATGTTAGGCAACTTCCCAATCTGGGATTGCTCCATGAACTGCGCTGTGCATTTCATTTTAACTATTCCCTACGGCCTTTTGTTTGGGGGGGAGAGAGAGAGGCGTAATGACTGTGCGCCGCGGCACAGTAGTCGTGTGTTTTCCACATGGGTTATAAAATTACAACTTTCGGGTTGACGGCGCGTAGCATAGGCCAGTCAACCGTACGCACCAATTCTCACCTAATGTAGCTGCATCCATCGTTTCTGAGGCAACGAGAGGTTCAGAGCACGAGCCCACACACACACACACACACACACACACACACACATACGCCCCTCGAGCAGCTTTAAGGCGTTTCAAATGTCAAGGGGATGCATCAGTTCGCCTGCAACAGAGCTTCTCATCTTAGTTCAGCGTGATAATGATTCATCCATGAATAAAACACTGGAAAACACCGCTACTCCATTTTGTTATCAGACTATTTCAAAGAACCAAACAGAGATGACACAGTGGAGTATATCATGCCCTTTTTGAGAACCTCTACCTATAATTCTTTGAATTTATTACATACAGTGGGTAACTGTGCCTGTGGATCTCCTGTAATTAATGCCTCTTTTTTATTCTAGTCTAACAGGAAACATGCTAGCAGTAATCTGGGATTTTAGTTGTCTTTGACCGCGGCAATGACAAATAAAGCTGGGCCAAAAATAAAATAAGGCTTTTACCCTAGAGAGAGAGAGAGAGAGAGAGAGAGTAGAGTATAGCACGTACCGAGTGTAAACACAGTATCAGAGAGCTCTGACCCTCCTCCCTCCCCCTGCAGCTTAACTAAACAAGGCCACCACGGTTTCGGTTCTACGACACAAAATAAACAGCACTGACGTTACCTGACCAAATGGCGAGATGACATCACCCACTGATACCAGATAACAAGCAACTGTCAGTAAACAAAAGCGGAAGGAGGGAGGGAGAGCCCCCCCCCTCCACCCCACCTGGTAAATGAATGACTGTAAAAGTTACAGTTGTGCTTGTTTGACTGAAACCTGGGGGAAGACAGGGCACAGATGCAGGTACTGCGAGTGTGGGATCAGAAATGTAATGTTGTGGTGCGAGAGCAATAACAGCGAGATAATAATAATATTATTATCTCGCTGTTATTGCTCTAAACAGCATATTATGCTTTATGAGACAGATCTCAAGCCAAGGCACTGTGGAGCACTTACACAGACCAGACAATTAGTCAACAAAGCATCTCATCCACAGAATGGGCTCCGAGCACACCGTGATGGTTGTTTTTCAATAATGCAAAAGTTTTCCTAGGCTTTCAAACGGGGGCAGCTGTTGCACGTCTTAATAGGAAAGAGCTGATCAATAAATAAAAAGGGGACCACCGGCACGCTGCAAAGTGATGCATTATGGTCTGAGACAGGCCGAGCCCTGGGGGCTGCAGGTACAGGCTCAAAGCGCAGAGCAGTTGAGGGGTGGGGTGGGGTTACATAAATGTGATGTAGAGGATTTTGGGGAGTTACGGGGGAGGGTAAGCGGTGAGAGTGACATGCAGCGGGTCAGACGTGGTGAGCAGATTATAGCACTCAGGATATTAAAGTGGAGGAGAGACGATGCTGCAGGCAACACACCTCCCGTGGAAATCTCAGTATTAGCGCAGGGTGACACAGGGGCTATGTGCACATTTCTTTTGACACAGTCAACATAAAGCTACAACAACACAACTGCTGCAGGAGCATGCTTCGCCTCATGGCCTGAGGTTAGGATGCAACCCTCGTGGGAAAGGTCAGAGAGGATTAGACTGAAATCTTCTTAATGGAATATTACAAGGAAAATTAATTTAGATCTACAGTAATTTGATGCTTAAAGGTGGGCTGAGGCTCCCTTATTTACCACACACAGTCAAACCTTGGTCTGCTGTGCCTCAGGTGTCTACAGGTAGCAGAAACTTAAATTTAATGCTTTTAAAGACCTTATTTTATCCAAATTAAGACTGATTTTTGGACAAATAATCTTGTCATTATAAGGACTTGTAGGTAAGTATAGGGATAAGTATACAAATGATCCCAAGCAGAGGTAGGGTTTGACAAAAAGACACTAAAAGATTGATAAATTGAATTAGATAAAAGTTTGTGGCAACTAAAACCTCACAACTTTAAATTCAAAACTATTTTATGGCCTAATATTTATAGAATTGAATTTAGGACATTTTACGACATTTTAAGGAGCTGCAAACACCCTGACTGTACCAGTTGACGCCTGCTCACTTGCACAAATCTGCTGAAAGAGTCAATCAACGGGTAAAGAAAAAAATCACAAGTTTGGGTTATCGATGACTTGTTTATTGGGGTAAATCCACACTAATATGTTTACATTTAAAAACAGCCTTTTCACATGCAAACGATCTCTGTCCACACTAACACCCCTGAAAATGCTTATCACATGATCATTCCCGTACCAATGTAAACAGGAAATAGATAGTCTACTCTGCAGTTGGTTGTTTAGTTAAAGAAAATACAACAGAGGAGAAGTAAGACCAGAGATTTCTTTGCCTGGACCGACGATAAGGTGGAGGTGTTATTGAAAGTAACACATGAGTATAAGGAGGTCAAGCAGCAGAGAACAGACGTTGTGAAGGAAATACAGCAACATTTTAGAGCGGCATCAGAAGCATTTATCCATCTCTGGATGAAGCCATGGCAATGTAAAATGAAATACCCTTATAAGAAGGATGAAACCACCGAAAGTATGTAGGCCTAGCTTTAATTTTTTGGCTTGAGATGTTGTCACAGATAAGAACCAGGAAGTGAATGCTGGCGGCTGTATCATTGTTTTCAAAATACTCTGTTTCTGCCTGTCCAGTCCAAAAGGCAATCAAACTAAAAAGAGGTCAGCAGTGTTTCAAAGATCTCCAATTTAGGGGTTTGGAAATGGCAGAGTAGTGTGGATGCAAGGCATAAACGCAGCAAAACAAAATCTTAAAGTGTGGATGCAGTTCAAGACACAACATTTGCTAATTCACCTCCCTAGTGTGAGGATTCGTTGCTTTTCATAGCATTGAATGCCTTTGAGTTTGGGATTGTTGGTTGGAAGACTCTTGGGCATGCATACTTGTACTGGACATTTTTCACTACTTTATGACATTTCATATATTACAAAATTCATATGAAAAATATCTGAGAGAGTAATTGGTAATAAAAATAATATTTTTTTGCCGCCCTAATCCCTGCTGGTAGTGATGGTTGTTCGTTTTGCTTCCATGAGTCAGTGTTAATGCTTTTTTATCAAAGTATGAACCACAAATATCTTCACTGAATATGCATTGGACAATGAAGCACCCAGGATTATCTATAAGAATGGCTTTGGAGTGGGACGTATAGGATGGGGGTGGCTCAGTGTGAGCCAGCACCACAGCAGTACCCTATACCTCTGTTAAGCACTCAGCAAATACAGCATGAAACGCATATAAAGTCCTGCCAAAAAGTGCTGAGAAAGAGTCTGGCCCTGGACAACCATGCATGACAAATCCTTCTCTCACACCATCTGTTCCATTGTCCACAAGTAAAGATAAGTCTTGCATAGAGTACAAACACTGAATACTTCCATGTGATAATGCCAAGCACTTGTGTTGGATACATTATAAAACATTAAGATTTCAAAAATCAAACCACTCTACGGCTGAAACTGGATGATCAATTGTTGTACGTACAGAAATGAACGTGATGTGGAGACCCTCTGCTTGGCACGCTCAGTGAAAACACATCAGATGGGTGTAAATCCATACATCCCATGCAAGGTGACCTTTAGAAATACTCAGTGAAAGCAAGCAATATCGTTTTTGGCATCTGACCTGTATCGACCTTAACTGGTGGAGTTTTTTATGCCTTTTTTGACAAAGGCCAGCTGATATCTTACAGTCCTGCAGGAGGGAGGATGCCTGTGGGGGGTAAATAGCTTCAGTATAGCAGGAAGCACTGTTGCATGACCAGTGGCTTATTAAACCAAGAAAATAGAACATGCAATCAATATTTGATTAGAGTCACTTGTGATTTTTTTTTTTCAGACATTTCCACCCTGCCTTATGATGGAGCAGCCTCCGAAGATTTCTTGAAATAAATTAATGTTGTGCATATCATGCATTTTTAAAGACGTGGGGAAAAAAAACAGAAGAACCGGCTGTCATCAAAGTGCATCTCTAATTGTCGTTGGGACATAAACAGGACAGCAGGGGCAATGTGCACACAGCTTGTTGGTGTGTCGCACAGAGCTATTTTTCACCAGCATTGCTGGCGCAGGCCATTTATACAGTGGATCCATTAACATATAGGAGAGGGAATTCACACTCCAGCTGGAGTGGGCAGTGGGCTGAAGCCCCAGTCTGCTATCAATTAACAAGCGCACTTAGTATGTGTCTGAGTCATGATCACCATGGGACTCTGACAAATGCCATGCATTTGCTCAAAACAAGTGTTTTCACAATGGCAAATCTTTAGCTGATTACCAGCCCTCGCATCACATGGAACATCTCATGCGAACCGAAGGCAATAAAATCAACTCACCAGTAGCATCGACCTAATACTGTAACGAAGCAGGCATCTCTGTACACGTGTGGAAGGAATTAAGTACAAATAAACACGATTATGAATTTTGCCCTGCAGTCACATCATTTAGGCATGGATTAGTATCCTGTTTTCACCACTGGAGGAATGAATGTGCTCAGTTACTTAAGCTGATAAAGTTAGATATGCTACACTTATTCCATGCCTGAACATGTTATCTTATCTTGTTATTTAAATAATTTTTCACGTTGGTAATGCATGTACATTTTTTATCAGGTATTCCTTGCTCTGGTTTAACATACACTGCACGGTTGCCAGGCTTTTTGTTCAGCATCATTCTGCCCTGAAATCTCTGTAACCTTGACTCTGAACCAGCTCCTTGTAAAAACTGCCACAGAAATTACAGTAGAAGCACCAACAGCGAGTATGAACAAAATGACAAGATTGATGCTAACATGTGGCAGAGATGGCTACATGGGAACACGCAGGGTCTCAGCATAAATGTTGGCTTCTGGCCTTCGCCAAATTCCCCTTTTTCATGTGTGTTTTGATCATAAACCTCTGCGAAATCCAGCGGTTCTCGGCAGAACTCCGAGACCGGGACTGAACCATTTCCTAAACCACGACCACAGGCTATCTTTCCAAGGCGAGTAGGGCTCCATGTTCCACATACATACAACCGTTGGAATGCTCACCACATCTCAGGACCATGTTCATATTCTGCTGCATGTGCTTTCCAGCTGTGATCGAGTATTGTCTTTCCCACCCGTCTCCAAGCCTCACCATATACATTACTCTCTCACAGCTCAGTATGTTTCCATGCGGGGCTTTCAGTACATCAGGCTCTACACCAGTATGTGGGATATTGAGAAATATCTTGGATCTCAGCTTATATGTCATTGTGACACTACACCCATTTCTCTTGTGTGCCAACTTGTCAGCATGGGCAGAATACACAATATTGGCAAACTGAGCTACTTTTAAAGACTTAATGATAATATCAAGGGAAACAATTTTCTGGATATTTATTTTTCAGGGCATCCGTGCCTTTCATTGTTCATATTGTGACATTATTTTTGATGGAGCGCTTTAAAAGAACCCATGAAATAACAGCACTTAAATGTCTGCACATTTCACAACTGGCCTTTCAAGAGAAAAGCAACTGGCTTGGAGAAATGAGCAGGGAACCACAAAGCCACAGCAAGGGGAAAGGAACAGCCTGAAAGCTGAGTCGGGTGGTATGAGTTACTCCAGTCTCCACTGGTCGCTGGATGTCTAACAATGTGTATTGACACAGAGACCCAGGACACAAAAAAAAGCATTTGGTGTATTCTCAAAGATGTACACGGATAGAAAAAGAGAACAGGCACTTCTGAAATGTGACAGGGAAGAGAGAGAATGGAGCAGCAATCAATCATAGGAATCAAAAATCACACAATGACTCTGGGTCTCTCTCAGTTTCATGAGAAAACACCGCAGTGGGTGGGCTGTGGGCATACAAAAAAAAAAAAAAAAGTCAGGAAATGAACTCATAGTTTTTTTTTCTATGTGTGGCTGCTGCTGTTGGAAATCAAGGAGTGGGATTCAACGCGTTCAGCCCTCGAGAAAACTGAACCCAGAATACAAGCAGTGGGATCAACAATCACTCGCTACTGATCTCAACATTTAAAACTTGATACGAAGAAGCATCCAGATAAAAATGAACAATGGCGAAGAGAGCTGCCAGTGACTGGAGATAATTGTGCGGTTCAATGCAATTTCAGTGTGGCCAAATTGTAACTGTGTGACTGCTGTGTGACTGCTCTGCTGACAGCTTGTGCTATTAACTGCAATCAAACCAGCACAATAATTACCCTCCGTGTTAAGAGATATTCTGTAGTTAAACTTCACAGCGTGCCAATTCGGACTTGAAATGCAGAAGGATGCAGTGAAATGAGCCTGTGAGAATGGGACGGCTTCTGGCTCGTAGGGCTTTGATGAAACACAAAAAAAAAGTATCGCTGACAAATCCTGATAGTGTATTACTATTGATCAGACGCAGGGAAAGTGAAGCAGGCAGTCACGAGGAGATTCAACAACTCAATTAGGCCATATTGAAATCCCTGTCACTCACTCAACCAATGGAGCAATGAAATGATTTTTGCGAGGAGAAAAAAAAGTCTGGTTAGCATGCTAGGCTTGTGAGCAGGCGAGGGACCCATCTCCCATGGTGCCAGCGCCTCTCTAAGTGATGGTATGGAAGTCAACCCAAAGCTTTTTGTAGCCACAAACAAACTTCATCCCAGATGAAATCACTCACATGAACGCCTATGCTTTGACATTAATAGCCTTTGAAATCTGCTGACATGGTTCAGACTACCGCTATAGCTGGCTGAAAGACACCGCGGCCCGTCCAGTGGGAGCCTGGACAAAATAGCTGTACACTGCATGTACAGGCTTTTTCCTCGGGGCTGCAGGAGTATTATTTGGAGCTCTTACCCTCGCGTTGCCCTCCCTTACTGTGTCTATACTGTGGGCTGCTCATTGTTTGACAGGATTGACAAGCTCCCTGGCAGAGCTGATTAAAAGCTTTAAGGTCAGAGAAGTGGGACAGATATCGAGCGAACACCTGTCTCCTCACTGTGAGCCAGTCCCCTACTGGGTGTGTCCTCCACTGGCGCAGGATCAATGGCTCCATTAAGACCCAACGTTTTTCTTTTCTTTTCTTTTTTTTCTGACAGCGCTATTTTGGCTTGCAAAGAACCTTTCACCTGGCTCTTCCTCCTTCCTCCTTCCCTCTGCTTCTCGTCATATGAGAAAGGGAAAGTGTTGTTATTAGTCGGAGATGAACATATTTTTGTACAACCAAGGGCATCAAGTAGCCTTTGCTTTAGGTATATAAAAAAAAAGAAACTCTCCAGAATAAAATGTAGAGCGACAAGCACACACTGCGATGTATTTATTTTTTTTCCCAGCTTCAGACTTAATTTCATCATGGATTTCCACATCCTGGTAAAAATAACTTTGAAAGCCTGGCTGCCCACTGAAGATTTGCCAAAGGATTATAGATCATTAAAGAGATGTTTCAAGTTCATTTGAAGTCCCTCCAAATAAGTTTCTCGAATCACACACTTTATTGTGTCTTGGCCACACGTTTTCTCACTCGCTGTAACCAGTTTTCTTTCAAAAAAAAGATGGTTTCACACACTGCAACAGCTGGTCATGCTCTCTGGAGTCATAATCCAGAAATGGACATTTCAATTTACTTGAGCCTGAGTTTGGATGATAGTGAATTAAGATACCTGCTCCTGGATACCTTACCGGTTTCATCCCCTCTGGTAGGCTTTCCACTCAGAGAAGAGAAAATGTTCTTCTTTTGACATTGTATCTCACAGTAATCTATAAAATGAAACCTAATACCATAGCTTTAGCCATGGGATAAGACTTCAAGGGATGGGTGACTTTCACCAAAAAGATATCTCGAAGCGTGTCCCACACACCACTCATCACTACTTTCATCTCCAGAGTACTTGAGTTTCCCAGGTTTCTGGATCCCTCCCCCACAAAGTGACCTAGCTGGTCTTTCTTGATATGATTCAGTGGCTGAACACAGAGGTGCATTGTGCAGCAGGTTTTTTTTTCTATCACATTAATATGGTTTGTAATCGTGTTTCTGTTTGCTGTGAGAAAATAAAGTCGCTGACTAAACTGACTTGCATAACAAAGAGATGTTTTAAGACACTGCCAAACAAGCGTTATCAAAGCATCAGACCTGCTCATTTCCTCATCTGTCCCTCTGTAGGGAATCATTACTCGAGCCTTTAATGTCATAATTTCGTCGTTATCATCTCACTAATGAGCACAAAAGATAAGAAACTGTTGACTTGATAAAAATAGATTAACTGTAAACGCTGCAGTGTTTGCCTACAAAGCTGGACTACAAAGACACGGCGCTGTTTGGGGTTATTTTTAAAGTGCTTAATGAGTTTTTACACCACATAAGGAACCACACTTTAACACTATGTGTTTCCACATTTAGATATTTGATGAAGATGTAGCACAAGCGCAAGGTGAAAGAGTTCACACTTCTCTAGTAGTGTTCCCAAGTAGGTGTGAAAGTGGGTTTGCAGGAGGAAAGGGTGAAGGTGTTGGTGAAGTGCGAGGTCACGTCTCCATTTGCAGCTGCTCCTTTGCCCTTTCTTATGTATGAATGTTTTTTCTTTTATTCTAAAGAGATGGTCTCAGACAAGGTCAGAAGGACAAGAGGGAAGACGAGTTGCAATGTTTAGGTGCTACAAATCTATATGGTATCTGTGGTGAATGTTTGAAAGACACTTTATGACTGGGTATCAAACCTCATGACTTTCTTGGTACTGAAATGTGTATTATATTGCAAAATGGTACTGAATGCATGCTCAGATTTTTATTCGTATTTACTTATTCTTTATTCAGACATTTACTGATTCAAAGCACAATTTTATTTTCCTTTTTGCCAAATAAAAGGGGTTTGAAGAAAACTATGTTTGTATTCATCAAAACAACACACACATATCTTGTTAATGGAACCCAAATATCGCACTGATATGAACTGAGATTCAAATTATACCCAGCCTTAGACGTACGGCACAATTTTTCACAATCATTCTGCTGTCAAAAAACAGTGCTGCAATTTTGACATTTTGCATGATGCGTGAAGAAAATAAAATCTTTATAAGAAAACACTGCATTTTTCAACAAATAAAACCATGCAGTAATTCATCCTCTCTCTATCGTTACTTGTGGCATTCAGCGTAATCACTGAGCACCAGTGACAATCAGAAGAATGAGATTTAGATAGTTTGTCATTAGTTAAGGATCACAGCTTTGCCTTGCAGCCTGGGTAGTTTTATAGACACCTTGGGAACACTTCCTGCCACCAGGATTATAAATGCTGGTGTTTTTTAGCCACAGTGCATTAGATAGTGCACATATCTGTTGCCTACAAATGACAGTATCTTGGGTGAAAATGTCTCATCTTCTCTGTGCCCTTCACAGATTGCATGTGTACCCTGGGCTCCCGCACTCACTCACCTGCAATCCCAACCTCACCGAGATGCGAGAAAACATCTGAGCCGAAATGAGCCGAGTGTCTCGACGACTGACAAAACGTGTGTTTGTGCATTCAAAGTTGGTGATGCTCACACTGCAACACACACGTAAGTGTTGTGAATGGATGCTGGAACAAGGCTCGACATATGGGCTAATGCAGGCCAGAGTGAAATAAAGGGCAGTGAGCTGTGACAGGGGTATTCCTTGTGGGCATAATCTTGTGTTTAATCTTGTTTAAAGTTATTTATACATTTTAGATTGTGTTGTGCATTATTCCGTCATGCATACCAGGGTGGTAATTACAGCTCGTATTAATTTCAGAATGATGGATATGTTTAGGATAAGAAAAGAAAACGGGGCAAATAATCACATTAATCACTTTATCTCGGGGTAGACTTGAGCTATTTGTGACAGCTATGCAGATACAACAGCCACAGAGGCAACTAAGTTACAATAAAACAGCTGAAGTGTAGCTTTGCTAATCCTGGCTCAAATAGCAAGGGGACACTGTTAATACAAACACAGCTAGATTTGACACAGAGGATTGCAATAAAAAACCTTTTACAGCCCCAAAATGTATGCTAACCCGTCACACACTGTCACTGTCTTGGAATAAAATCCAATAAATCGCTGACTGATGAAGGCTAGTGGTGGGCTGAAGGATTTCTACAGAAACTGGGCTCTTAAAGCTGTTTTTATCTGCTCCAGCTCGGCTGCAATGTATGCTCACATGCTGTACAGTGACACAGTCGACCCTTCATACATAATACATGTGCTGGTGTCCATGGAGCTGCACAAGCTAGAGGCTAAGGGGTTGATGCATGGCCGAGACAATAAGAGATATTTTTTTTCTGAATGTTTTGCCAGGCCTGAGTGCTTTATACTAATCAGCAGCCTCTCCAGTGACGCAGGTTACATTTGTCATGCTAATAAAGTGGCGGATGATGACGCCATTTTGCATCAGACAACATCTGGAAGAATGATTGCTGATATTGTATCTCATTGGTTAAGTATCACTCACTTGCTAATGTGAATTTAGTTGAGTTAATGTTTTTCTTGAATGGTGACTGTTAGGATCAAAGATTTTAACTGATGGAAAGCTTGTTGCTGCAAAAAATGAAAAAAATGATCCTAAATATTGCAGATCTATCAATCCTGACTTTCCACTTGAGCCATTGTGAGTCAGTAGAGCAACAGTAGCTTATTAATATGTCAGCTTATTGTTCCTAATGAAAGTGGATTAACCAACAAACTAGCATTAATAGCAGATGCATTTAGATTTAACTGCATATCTTTTTTATTCCAGCAATGATCAAAGACATTAGATTCCTGGGAGGTGGGAACATCCATGGTGCGAAGCAATTAACTCTGCGTTGTGTTCCTACTCCCCAAACAGTTAGTTATTTAGCAATTATCATGCACACCATAATTTTGCTATAGTTTTGAAATGGAATTTACTTTATGAATACAAATGTCTCGTCCCCTTTTTTTTAATCCTGTTATTGTGAGGAGAGAGAAAAAAAAAAAGCATGAATAAAAAAAACTGTTTAATATTTATATAGCCATTTTCTAGCTACGAGCGGATCTCGCTCGGCTGCACTAAAATGAAACTTGTTGTGACCTAGTTAGAAGAATGCCACATGACAAAGCCGTGCTCGCCCTCTGTACGTGAGACTAGCCATGCAGAAACGGCCGCGCAGAGCATGATATTTTGCACGGGGATCCTTATCGACAGTTTGTTAGCAGGGCGCGGGGCAGCCAGGTCTGTGTCCTACTCCTTGGCTGATTAGGTGGGTGAAGGACAGACCCTGGCTGCTCCGGCTCTTCGTTGCAGGAGGCTGAGGTGCTTTGTTAATGTGCTGCCACTCCCCTGCAGGGTGAGCAGGCCTGGACAGGCTGAGGTGACGCTCCCCTCTTTCCCACAGCTCAGCCAGCTTGACTTTGCTTGGCTGATGAACTGTGACGGGACACAACTCCAAGGTTGTTTGTGCTGCTTTTTTTTCTTCCTTTCACCAGGCAAGCCAGTCAGAGCAAGAGTGTGAAACATTGTTGAACTCTGCTGATGGCTCTCAACCTTCGTATCAGCTGGCTCGGCTGCACCCGTGACACACTCCAGTGAACACCTGAAGGATCCTCACTGTCAGGATGTAAGAGTTGCGGGCTGTACAGCCAGCTGCTTATGTTTCAATACAAGAAGAGCATAAACAACGCCACAAACCTGCCCAGACATGATTTACATTGCACAACTTAAAATGAGTCAGTGCTGTGATCACAGACAATGGAGTACTCAAACTCCAGGGAACTTGCTTCACAAGTCTAAACAACAGTTTCTGAGTGAGTGTGTGTGAAGAGATTGCTGTTTTTTTTTAATCATTATTCAGATCACTTCTACAAGCCATCTCTACCTCAGCCAGAGAGCCTATCACCATCATTTATGGGTCTCAAAGCACACTGTGGAGCTTTCCGCTGGTAGTTTTGTGATAATTCTCCCCTCACAACTTAAAAGGTGTTACAAAAGGCCCTGTGTGTTGGGGTGGTTGTTATTTTGTAGTGCTCTTTCAACTCTCTGCAAGTCAGAAACATACAACACCTCATGTCAGTATACTTTGAGATCTCCTTCACACTGGCTGGAACAGAATCCAGCAGCACCATAAACGCTCACCCTGCCGGGGGTCATGAAGGGGATGCTGCAAAAGCAATCGGTGAGGCCATTGTACATTTCTGCAGGGAGCTTGAGAAAATCCCATAGTGGGAGAGGCAGCCAAAACCTCTGCATGCTTATTATACAAAGAGCCCTCTTAAAATGGTGAGATGAATTCCCACAAGATGAATTCTTGTTCATGTTACGGCACGGAGAACATATTTCTGTCTATGTCGAACATGTTTTTTTCAGTAGCTGCCTCTTGAAAAGTGAAATTCATGCAAACAACTCCCCTGTTGTTCTTGCTTTTAACCATTTTAAAGGGATAAAACACCTAGTATTTAAATCCAAGACCTTGCTTACACCCACTGTGTTATTACTGCACTCTAAAACAACAGGTAAACTGCACAAAGCCAACTGCAGGGACCGTCTCAAAACAGCAACCATTTGGATCTTTAAGTAGTCGATGTCCATGGAGACAGGTTTATATTCACGCATTCAAAGTTCAGCACACAACTCCAGTTAATCCAAGTGATTACAGGAGGCAGCCATTCATGTTCAAATAACTAACATTATCACTCTTTCACTTCAAAACAAAGAAAATGACTAATTCCTCTGTGATGGCAGGTTGTAAAACTCAAACTAGGCAGACAGACAGTAAGAAAAGCACCAAGTAAAGCAATTATGTTGCAATCTACCATTTTACTGTATAATGGTTCTCCTGGCTTAGTACTTCATCCCTCAGAGTTACCGTTAACCCCTCTCCAAACACTCCCTGACAGGTCCCTGCTGGCCCTCTACATCCAACTAACAAGGGTCGGATTTCCTTAAACTTTTCTCAAGTTTTTTTTTGTTGATTTGTTAAGAGCTAATTTAGCGGAGTCAGCATGTGTAGCTATCAGGGGATTACTAGTCAAGATGTGCACTGTTTGTTGGTTTCCCTACGTAAACCAATTACAGAATGAGGCACCATGAGAGAATTAAAAGTTTGATTAGCCGTAGGGTGGATGGCAGTATAATTGGATCGGATAACAGTTGGACGGCTGCTATCTGTGTACAAAAAAGGAGCCTATTCATTTGTGTGATTATACAAGTGTCTGACAGAGGTAAGAGGCCGTAATTTAAGTAATAATCTGTGAAATGTTGAAATACATACATCAATATTTTTTTGAATGACTGTAAGATGCAAAAAAAACTTAAAGCCCATTTAAGAAAACTGCTCTTGGCCTTGTTAAAGTGGGACTGTGTAGCTTGAGAAAGGTGCTGCAGTCTCACTTGCTCTGCTGTGATAAGTGCTTTATGGTAGCTAATGTTCGCAATCTTTATATTGCTGCAAAACTGATGTTATTAAGTCAGTTCACTGACTTTATGACTCTTCTCTTGTGCGACTGTTACACTACATTTTACCTTTTACCATCATCCTGTAATTGTCACTCATGGCTGCAGTGGCCATCTTACAGTGAGAATTATATGGCCTTGCTTTAACACTGGGTGTTAAGTGGCACCTTCCTGTACAAAAATCCTCAAATATACTAGAGTCAATGTATTTTACAAGACCAGGGCTTACACAGGCAGTATTTCATAAATGTAGGTGCACACATCTGTGGCTGGAATGCTTTTCAAAGTCCAAGAGAAAGCACTAACTCTCATTGACTTTCATTTGAAATCTAAAAATATCACACTTTCCATGCAGCCTTGTAAATCTCAGCTGCTCTGAGTTGCTTGTGGCAGGAAAACAAAAGCGTGTCCTCTTTTTCTTTTTCTTGAGTGTTGCATTGCGTTGATGTGACTGGCCAAATACAGTCCAGACTGTAACAGAGCAGCATGTTGTTAAAGATGGTGAAAGTCAGTGATGTTTCAAAGCACTGACGTGTGGTCTGCATTGTGTTCTAGCTACAACTGAGTGTGATAAACAGTAGGGGTGTCACAACATCAATCTGGATCAATATATCAATTCAATGATTGATACTATGGAGCGCCCACTGGCTCACCTGACAGAGCAGGTGCCCCATGCAAAAAAAAGCCCTTTGCTGCATGTCATCCCCCCTCCCTCTCCCCCCTTCACGCTATTTCTGTCATATCAAATAAAGGTAAAAAGCCCCCAAAAATATCCAATATTATCAATACTAAGTGCAAACATTGATGCATATCATATCTTTAAGATTCACCTGCATTTTGAAATTGTGTGTCACCATTTCCGTCCTAGCACGCCTCCTTCCTTAACATTCAAACACTGCTAGCAACCTAGCGCCAGGCAGACAATGGCAAGCAGCCAAGAAAAAGACAATGAGGTCACTGATATTGTCTCCTAACAGGCCCCTGAATTGAATCAAAAATCATATTGTGGCAGAATTTGTGATACCAGATTCAGCAAATATCCTATTGTTACCCAAATAATCAATATAACGTTTCCTCGTACGTTGGTGGTACAATGGTTCGTATGATATCTAACGAATTAATACCCCACCAATGGCATCATCACATTATGTACTTCACATAAGTTACGTAGGTTAGGTTTGGGAAAAGATGGTTGGGCGTCGTCAAGTTACGCATTTAACGTAACGTTCTGTAGGCCTACTTGACGTAATGTTACGTAGCTAAGGTTTAGGCAAGTAAAGTTTTGTAGGTTAAGTCTAGGAAAAGAAACAGTGAAAATGTACCTAAAAAAAACTCATAGCTCACTTGGTTTCACACGGTCCTGAACACCAATCTTGTACAGGAGTGTCACATGTTTGTTTGACCCATCTACCACCTGCCTCGTTATGTGGACTTTGGCTTGGTGTACTACTTCCTTCTTTACTCCTGTCAGCACACTGGTCACAATATTGCAGCCTCCCGACGTGTGCTTTACACCAATTAGTGGCTCATGATTACATGGGTTATATATGAACTGCGGTGCTTTTCCTTTCCTAGGTATATGTACCAACAGCGCATAAGAATAGTATCAAAATATTGCATCAAAATGAAACCTGTGATTTACACCTCTATTACGCAGAAATAGAGCTGCCATTATAAAAGGAGAACCACTTACTAAAAGTAAAACTGCATTAATACAAAGCTAAAATACACACAGAAATGGTGTTATATTGTTGAGGAATACAAGCGCATAAAAATAATTTGGCAATAAAAAAATTGCTGCATTTATTTTAAAAAGCCACCTACTCCTACAGTCTATGGGAGCTACATTCTCTGCAGTCTCCAAATGCCAGAGAGATAAATTAACTCACAAGAATATAATTTCTACCTCATAAAATATGAAAGCTTTCCGTATTAAATGTACTGATGATTACAAAGGCAAAATGAGCCTCGGTCTGTCCCTAAGTGCTGGGAGTCCTGAGTTAGTGAGCCAAGTCTGAAGAGTTTTCTACTGCGAGAGCCCGAGCACTTTAACAAGTGAAGTGTGGGACATGCAGTCGCAGCGATGAGCTCTGTTTAGCTCGATACATGTCACTATACGTAATAACTATTCCAAAACTGTGCCATGAATTATATAAAGCTGGAGCGTTTGGCGTTCACCCCGCATCTGAGGCAACTATTTGACACAGACTGAGCTGACATTTCTATTTTAGCCACGCTGATGGTTAAAGTAATCAGACATGTTGCTGTCACTTGCTTGACACTTTAACTCTTGCCTTATCACAACAGTATGCCACGAACTAAGAACTGATTATTATTTCTATTCTTTCTTGAAGAGTTGTTACGATTCGTCTTGCTGAGATGCCCTTGAAGCTGCTGCTGTCTAAAAAAAACCCACCACTTTAATTCAGACTTTTCAAGAACAGAGTGTTCAGATTTCAGGAAGTACTCTCAGTGCTGCTGCAGATTAACTGCACTTAATTCAGAAATTAGTCGAATATTTTACATGCAGTTCATGATTCAGTGAAAGAGTCATTTAGATTCAAACGCCTACAGACAGGATTAAAGCCGGGGAAAATAAGGTTCTACTCTATTTAGAATTCATTGACCTGAAATGGCCTGCTTCTAAACCTTGAGCCCCTAATGAATAAAAACAACAGCGGGGATACATTTAAATTTCATCTTGTCCAAATATTCAATATGTTCATCCCAGTGAGAGCATGAATAAAATAGCAGTTCAGCATTATTGCGCGGTGTGTTCGTGTGTCCTCTCCTTGAGACAACACCGCCCTTGACTGACCTTGCTGAGGCTATCACCCTGAGACTTGGTGCTGACATGTTTACACTGACTATATGGCCTGCTCTGTATGGCTCAGAGAGTCATGTAGCAGATCCTCAGAGGGGCCGCTGACAGGAGGACGAGTGAACACAGAAACCGAAAAATACAGATAAACAAAAAGGCCATCTCCAGCTGTGAAAAACCCAACTGTTTTCTTTCCAAAAGCTGACAGAGAAGAAGATCTTTGTTTTAATTTTCATTCACACGTCCAAAACACTGTCACATCCAAGGGTGAGAGTAACCTACTACTATTATAGAATACTTTGAGAATGAAAGGAGGCAGGGGAGTTTTATAAGAAGGCAGGGGGAGACACGAAAATAGACAAACAGTGGGATGAGAAAGCGAAAGACAGAGATGAGCACTTTCACTCCTCAGAGATTCATTTTATCAGACGGCGCTTCCATTTGCTCTGTCTCTTTTGTCTCCTTTTATGTGTTTAGCAAGATACTGCACTCTACCTTGTGAACGTGCGACGCCCACACTGTAAACAGTGAAGTTCCTGATGAAGGAATTGGTGTTTGGGAGAGAGAAATTGTGAGGGACTATTCTAGGAAGGACTACAAAGTCAATTCAAAGACACCTCACCGACAGTTTAACAGGGGAATTAGGAGTGTTTGTTTGCTATTTATTTACGTCACTCTATTTTGATTTCAATTTTGCTTTGGGAATCGATGGTTAAGCCACACAAAGCGACCACACTAAGTGCGCTTTCGGACAGCACAGCAGTTTTCCCCAGGTAGTTTCTTAAAAGCACCCAGAAGCCATGTTCCTGCACTTCTATGATTCCTGACACCTAAAAGGTCAGCCAAGGGTGAATTCTTCATGAACAGCACACATAAGCTTCTCACTGGCTCCTTTCTGAAATCCGACAGTGCCGCACCGATGTCACAGAGACACAAAAAAAGCCTAAAATTTTCAATTTCTCCACATTTGAAGCGGCGAGCAGAATGGAAAAGGACGAAGGACCAGGAGGTAGATGGAGAGGACAGAGAGCAGAGAAACAGCTGGGGTGCCAGATCAAATGGGAATGAGCGAGGGAGAGGCTTGTTTTGCCCCTGTGCAGCGATGAGGGAGAACCAAGCGTGTAGTGCATCAAATTTTCATACGAGCATCAGTGCACAGCTTAGAACTGCATTATGGAACCAAAGCAGCAGAAAATATCCTTGAGGAACAGCTGAATAAAAATGCGGCATATTTATAGACCATGATGAGAACACAGTTGAATGATTTAATTAAGCTAATTAAAGGACAGTGAAGGGCCATCGAGCAAAATATGTATTTAGATTGTAATGTGCGTGCAATTATTCCGGAATGTGCCACATTATATTTCAATCTATACCTACATGTCATCCATTTCTATGCACACATTAACAATAACTGAGCGAGGCACAAATCAATACGCCCATGCACAGTTTTAAGTGCAAGTCTTATTCCAGTGTTGTGTGTTGTTCATACTTCTTTGTTGAGCAAACATGTGCTGGAATGTCTCCATGGAGATCATTGCCAAAATGTTCACACAAACCAACATGTCAGAGCTGGAAGTGTTGATTGTAAACAAGGCCCGTATTCACAGACGTGTACGTGTGGTCCTCCTGGGTATGATCAGAAAAAAAATCTTGGAGGATGTTTTCAGTGCTCACAAGGGCTGCAGATAACTATTACTTTCATTGTCCATTAATCTGTTGAGTGTTTTCTCAATTAACTGATTAGTTGTTTAGAAAATGGTGAAAAATGTTTGAAGCCCAAGATGACACCCTCAAATATCTTGATTTGTACAGAACACAAAGATATTCAGTTTATTGTCAAAGAGGATGGAGAAAGAAGAAAATATTCACAAGAGGGTCCTTTCATAATAAAAAAATTCTCAAACCAATTAATCAGTTATCAAATTAGCTGCCGATGAGGATGCACTGATTTATCATCTGAACACCTGTAATGGCTGATATTCGCCTTGTTGACTGCCATCAACCTATCAGCAATGGCAGTGGCCAATGTTTTTCTGTTGTGTCACATCATATTTGTGCAGGGTAAAAAGTTGGGCTAATGGTGTCCCGTCTTCCCAGGGACAACAGAACATGTATTTGGGAGATCTTCCCCCAGAGTCCATCACTATGAAAGGATGCAGTAAACTCACTATCATCGCATCAGGGAACGCACCCTATATTCCTCTAAAATGCTACATTGTGAGCTACAAATCCGTGTTGAAATCAGCAGTAGGAAAGCTAGTTAGCATTAGCCTGTTTGCAGCCGGTTGCTGTAACTAACAGCTAACCAAGGTTGTCTTGAGTAACACTGTGATGCGTTCAAGCTCTCTTCAGTAAAAATGAGCATTGGGCGAAGGTAAATTATAACGTGTTCAAATGTAATCTTGTAAAATTCAGCTTTTTTGGGAGAAACTTGAACAATACAGCTGTTTGAAGGAGAAATTTGTTGGTGTTTTCACAGCAATAAAAATAGATATTAGAGAGAGAGAGAACTATGATTCAGTAAAAGATGTTTTTCATATGAAAAAGATTATATTAAAGGTCATATGTGTGTATGACTGAATTTGTGCTCATGCAAAGATAGTGTAATAAAGGGCTGAATGACTAAAACAATTCAGTTATTTTTAAAGACTTCTTTGTTTCTAAGGCACAAAAGGGTAAATAAATAACAACAAAAATAAAATAACAGTAAAAAGAAAGAAAAAAAACATCAGTGTCAGTATCAGCTATCACCCAAATTGTTATTTTTAGAAATAACAATTTAGAACTGGTCCAGAATATTACATGCGGTGCATTCCTTGTTGCTGACAACTTATCTATAAATTGATTATTAGTTGCAGGTCTTATGTTCATGACAGAAACACATGTGTCGACACACTTCATACACTGCAAAAAGGATATATATTCCCTTTTAGGCATGAACTGTAACTGTGTTTATCTACTACCTAGAAAGTAATAGCTTTTGCTTTTCACACATGGGTCACTGCTACAGATAAAGCCATGATGGTTGCATCACATGAAGTCATCTGGCACACCTGGCAACATAAGCATGTATGTATGTACAAGGTGAGTTCACTGCACTGTTAGGTTCACCCAAGTCTCTCTTTGGAGTCCGATCTTCCAAGGACATTGTTAGCATGCTCTCCTTGGCATTGTGACTGCGTTTATTTATACCTGAGGTACGTAGAAAATGTTGCAGAGTCCTTTTCAAATGGGGGGGAAAAAAACATGAATGATGTGAAAATGCACCTGGTGAAAGGAGCACGCTGGCAACAAATGTGAAATAAACAAATAGGTAGAAGGTTAAACTGACATTTGACAAGCGTTTGTCATCCTTTCTGACAAGGCTGTCTTCGCTGGAGTTTGATAAAGACAGCCTTGTCAAGAAATAAAAAAAAAAGGGGAAAAAAAGGTGAAACGTTGATCCAACAAAATATATGCATCCGAGTCCTTTTCAAAAACAAGGCCAACACGTTAACCTGGCAGAGCGTTTCCAGATTGCAGTGCATATCTGAGAGAGTCTGCAGCCATAAGTGAGGGAGGGAAGAACGTTCTGCCTGAGAAATGAGGTGTCTCCGTGCAATACTCGGGTCTTGTTCGGCAGCACACCTGGTTTCCAGCCTTGGCGCCCACTTCACAGATGCAGTTAGCAGATGTGCCATTGAGAAGAAATAGCGCTCTGTAATGTGGGTGTAAAAAGAATGAATAAACAGCCCACAGGATTACAATAATCACAGACATAAAACAAGTTTATTAAATTGTAGGCAGGATGCTTAATAATTTGCTCCAATAAAATGTGTGAACAACCAGCACTCGGTGCAAGGACAGCAAGGAGGCATGTCCTCTCCTTTTTTTTCCTTTCATTCTCCCCTTGTTCAATAACTCCAAGACGAGGCAGCCTTTGGTTCAGCGCAGGTCAATAAAGCAATACACTGAGGGCTGCTTGACAGGGAAAGAGGCTATAGAGCAAAAGCTCAGGACATGCAATACAGAAAGCATGATACATCAAATGTAAATTCCTAAAGTTTCTATTAAGATCAATAAATTTGAAGTAGAAAAAAAAATCCTTGGACTATGGATGAGACAGGAGAGCAGTGCACACCTAACAGCAGCAGACGCAAGGGCTGGCTGGTGTGATAAGGCTGTTTCATGGTCTGTAGTGTGAAATTGTGATATTTCAGAACGGTAAGGTAATTGAGTCAGAACCGATCACACTTTCAAAAGCCACATGATTTTGTAGTGAAATTCCCATTAAGCACCAAATTTGAGTTCTGTGAATATTTCATTTTGAAGATCTGTGAAGAAAAAGCATCTATATCTTTCAGGTTTAAGGCAAGTGATATCAATAATAATAATAAGACACTAAAAATATGTATTCAGTCCTGACATGAATACCCGTCAAAGCTGAGGGAAATTCATTGTGTTTTCTTGCCACGTTTCCCAAATGAATGTTTCAGGTAAACATATCAGCACTATGACCGGATATAATGAAGTGAATAAATGTGTCCATGTTGCCTTTGGCTCTACCTCAATGATTCTATTAAAATGCAGTCTTTCGTCCCTGATCCTCTTGCTCCCATAATAAGACATATTTGTTCACAGCAGTCAGCCTGGCATTGACACAGTACTGCAAGCTGGGTAAAAAAAAAAACATGCATTGTTATTGGTGTCATGTACGACATATAAAATATTAATTTTACTTCTTCTTTAATGGGGGTAAATGGGTAATGTTTCTTGTATAATCAAAGCTGCACATCGCAGCTTTGTAAGTCGGCGGATTCAAATGGGAGTAAGAGGAAACCCAGAAATTCACGATGATTGGCAGGTCAAAAGATGTCTGGGTGTCTAGGTTAAAACTGGGCTAAATTTGGATGAAAGTGAGTGATTTTTAGACCTCTGGGGTACATATAACTGTCACTTTCACAGCATTTCACTGCCTATATGCAGAGCGAAGCAGGTTTTAACCACACAGTTTAATGTAGTCACTGAAATTTGCACTTGTCGATCAAATCTTTAAGGAAAAATCGTCTTATTCAGAGTGTTGCAGAGTGGTACCAAGTCACTGTTTTCGCAAGTCACAAGTAAGTCTCAAGTCAGTGCACTCAAGTCAAGGCAGTTGATAACCAATTCAAGTCACAAGTGAAGACTGACAATCCCCAAGTCAGTTCCCAAGTGCTAAACTTTGAGTTTCCAGTCCTAAACTAGTCACAATGTGCTCTTCACCAAAATGCCAGAAATCATGAATGCTTTCTAAAAATTTGTATTTATTTGTTAAAACAAGTGCAACTGACCTTAATCACAGGGCTGGGTGATATGAACTCAAAATAGTATTGCGATTAATTGAACATTTGACCTCAATTAGGATTAATGAATGATTATTTTGTTTTTGTATTTTGCCTTCATAGTTCACTGACAAGCTTAGTACTGTAAATATGCTCAACTATTAAAGCTGGGATATTTTTTCTAATTAAAGAGTGCATATCCTATCTTTGTGATTTTTATTAATTAAAGGAAACACACACAGAACAACACTTTTTATTTACTGAATTTAGATATTTTGTAATGGATTGCCTGCAGGGTTTACATTTGATTTTTTTCAGTACAGTGTTGTCTTTACAAAACCCAAATGTGTCCAAAGGACGGACACAGCATTTCTCTTTGGTACAAGCTGCTCATGTTGCTCAGTTGGCTCGCTGTTTGAGTTCTCCTCTATGTTGCTTCCAGGTTGGGGGACTGGATGGGGCGGAGTCATGTGACTACGCACACAGTGGTACGTTTTTAGGGGGGCAGTACAGGAACACACACAGTGGGGAAAGTATTAATAAAATTTAAAAACAAATAAAAATCAAAAAAATAATACCGACATGGGCAAGATTACGTCGGTTAGAAGTTCTGAATGTTGGCTTCGGTTAATTGCCCTGTCCCACTTAATCATAAAAAGGAGTGATGACGTTGTACTTTCAGAGCATATAGAACTATTAATTAGTACCACTATTAGCTCATAGCACCCACATTAGCTTGCTAACTATGTTAATATTAGCCTCAACTCCTTCCGTCTTTCTTAATGCAACTTCAATTGTTGAAACAAGATTCAAGTCGTCACAGTTCTTCATAGTTCTCTCCTGCAATTTGATTGGATGCGTCAGATTGGTTCAAATAATGTGGATCATTGAGCGTTGACCTCCTGGGAATGATTAGCCTTAGATGTTTCAGAAAATGAACTGATTAGTGGCACAGTTTTTAAATAACTTACTTTTTAATATTTGGGCTTGGGGGAAGGTATCAAATATTTTCAAGTCAAAAGTTTCAAGTACAAGTGAAGTCATGAGTCATTGGTGTTAAAGTGTTAAAGTCCAAGTCGAGTTCCAGGTCTTTTTTGAAGTCTGACTAGTGTAAGTCATGTGACTCAAATCCACACCTCTGGGGAGTTGTGCTCTAAAATGTCCTTTTCTTGTGTCCTTAAACCTCCTCCACCCGGGATGATCTTAAGGACATACAGTAGTAGCAGTATTACTATTCAGAGCATTTCCTGCTTGCATGCATGACGGTGAATCAGAAACAGAGATCACCTCCCCTTCATATGTATGTGACCCTATTTAGCAATGGCAGGGTCCACTTGTGCAAACTCAACCACACTAATCCCCAGCTTTCACAGTGTCTAAATAACACACTCAATACACTACTCCCAAACTCAAACAAATCCCTAATGGAAATACACACTATACAAACACTCCCTCTTTAGCAAACGTACACATATACACACCAGTCCAAACCACCTGAGGGTGAGTTTAACGGCTTTTCTAGATTACGACTCCCTTCCACAGACCGGTTAAACAGCTCGGTCCACAGCTGATGTCAACCATGCTGCTTCTTTTTTTTTTTTTTTTTTTTTTTTTTTTTTTTTTTTTTTTTTTTCTCCTTCAGTTTGGCGCAGACATGTGGGCGAGCCGGGTGTGGCTGCCTCTGCCGCAGCTTACTCTCTGGCCAGAGTCACATGTAATTTCTACACATTTCCCAAACCACGACATGGCCAATATGAGACGTTTGAAACCCCAGCGAACGCCGTCACCAGCCAAACAGGCCTCACCCCGTACTTTGTGCAAACAAGCTCCAAGGTTTGACAGCCACTCTGTGCCCGTCTCCTGCCATTGTCCACAAGGAGCAGTGTGTCTGAAAGGCTATGAAAGTGATCTAACCACACATGAAATCCCCAACATCTGTACCAAGAACACTGTGCCTCTGGAGGAAAAACAGTGCAGGCTATAACAGAGCCGTACTGTGGGGGAAGCACCTTCCTCTTCCCTCACTCGCCCATTTGTTTGCTCCTTTTCTTCCAAGCAAATGGCTTTATTGTACGTTTTTCTTAGGGCCTCCAAAAGGTGACAGCTATGTTGGATCCAACCTTTTTCCTTCAATATCTACGAGCTGACACCATGTCAAGGTCTGTGTAAACTGTGCAGGTTCGGAAATATCAAGAATGATTCATGTGAGGAATGTTCACATGGCAACAGCTAAACAACAGCCCTATTCAGTGGGCTGAGCCCCTGGTATTATGAGTAATTGTTTCAACAGAGACAGTTGGTTTGGCGTTGTAGGTGCAGGCAGGGACTTGTCCTTCCTGTCACAGCTCAAACCTGAACTTCCAGGAGATGAGTGTGGCTGGTGCACAGAATGCAGAGCTGTCATCTGATAAGTGCATATTGTGATTATTTATTTAAAAACCCCCAGTGACACTTTGGCAGCGCAGCATTCTTGAGGGGGAAGGGCAAACAAAGAAAAAAAAAAAAAAAAAAAAATAGAAGAAAACCCGAGAGACTGCCGGAGAAATTGTTCAGATCTCCCCATAGCTGCAAACTGACTCGGGGGTGGTGACATTACAATCCCCTCTAACTCCGAGCATCTGCTGCACTTACAGAAATCTCCCAATTTATCTGTGCTGCTTTCATGTGATCCGTCATGGTTTGTGTCTTCTAATTGGTTCGCTAACAGGGATGCCACCGAGCCAACCAAGATGCATTCCTCGACCCGACTACTGCTGAACTAGCACTGTTCCACTTTTGTCCCAGGGTGCATCTTTATTTCTGCAACGCCTGCTCATTGTATGACTTCTTGTTGATAGACATGACCTGAATAAAACATTGGAGGTTTAAGAATGTATCAACCTCACACAGCAGTAACACTTCTCACAATCAAGCTGAAAGATGGCTTTCTGTCTGCTTTCTCTTCTTGTCTGAAATCCCCACCCTGTATCTCAAAGGTTTATATTAGTGCTGAGGCTAAAGTCATTCGACAGAAAATCAATTGCCAACATTTTTGATAAGCAATTTAGCGTTTAAAGGTCCAGTATGAAGGGTTTAGGGGGATATACTGACAGATATGGAATATAATAGAATAAGTATGTTTCCTGTATTGTTCATCGCCTAAAAACAAGAATTGTTATTGAATTGTTTTTGCTACCTTAGAATGAGCCTTTTATATCTACATAGGGAGTGGATCCTCTTCAGCCCACCATGTTGCTACGATAGCCCAGAACGGACAAACTAAACACTGGCTCTAGATAGGGCTATTTGCCTTTTTGTGCCAGCTACTGTAGTTAGCAGCCAAACAGCATCGCAAGAACACTGACTTTTAACATCAAAGTGCTTTACTCAGTCTTTTTACCGGTTTAAATCAGCAGGTCCATTTGTTTTGGACAGGAAGAGACCTCTGCGGATAATTCAGCCTCCTGTAAAAACCTCCTGAACGTCTGGATCTTAAGTTATCAGTGACAAAAGGTGAGCACAACAACAGCAGGTGTTGGGCTAGCAGCCCGTGTCCAATGAGCCTAACAGTGTCGGGGAAAACACCTATTTGTAATGTGAAACTGCTTTATTCAGTGTTTTACCAGTTGTAATCATCTGGCCTGTTTGTTTTGGAGAGGAGGAGAACTCTGCAGATAATTCAGCTCCTGGTAAAAACCTGAACGATGAACACTGAAGTAATTCTAATCCGGAGTTTGAACTTGGCACACAGGAGTGGTTTCAGATGGTTGCAATCTGCAATCACCACCGGTAGATGCCACTAAATCCTACACACTGCTCCTTTAAGAAATGCTCAACATTTGCTGGTTCTGTTGCTTTTTATGTTTCATATCACTGTAAAAAGAATATATTTGGATTCTGGACTGTTTGTTGGGCAAAACAAGACATTTTAAAGGCTCTGAGACTTTGTAATGGGTCTTTTCACTTTTGTCTGACATTTTATGGACTAAAAGATTAATCCACTCATTGTAAAAAATAGCTGACAGATTAATCAATAAAGAAAATGATGCAGCCCTTGTTTTTATCCTTTCAAATTCAACTCCAAAGTTACCTCCAACATATAACAAACTGATTGCCTAGCTCACTCAACAGGGTGCCTTGTTAATGCTAAAGTACATAAACAAGCCAAATTACTTGCACATGAGTATTTCGGCACTAATTTTACACAATCTGGAAACCTGCCCGGTCTTGTTAAGACTCTGAAGTAGAGCATTAACATTCAACCTATCTTAAGCATCACTATTTTTCTGATGCACATTCAAAGCGTGACATTTAAAGCATTCAGGATAAATCCCAGAGTTCTGATGTTCTGCTTCTTTCCCCTCTGAGGTGCTTTGTGTCAACACAAAAGGTCTCCTCCCCTCTGCTGTCACCAATCAGATTTGGCTGAGAGTCTCGCAAAAGCATCAACGCCGCATCCACCGTCAACACAAATTAGAGCTTAATTACTACAGAAATACCCATTCACTATTGTTTCCCTCAAGAGCGCTCCCCTGCGCCTAACCATCTGCAGTACTTCAATAATATTTATCATGTTATACTGAGCAGCCTCGCTTTCCCACAATGCCCCTCCTTAATAAGCCCCGGACCCAAAAGCATGCTGTGTGTGGATAATTTCCCCCAAGTCCATTCCAGTTTATTGTTTCATATACTGTACAGTGCTACTCTTCCTCTGGGCAAATGTCCTCTTTTTTTTACTTCCCGTGGCCCCAACAATCCCATCATAATGCTTTGCCAACACTTCTGTGTTCCATTAGCGTCTGGCATTCCTCCACTAATTGCATGAAACTAGGTCTGCAACCTCTTTTACACCCAATCAGTGGGGGGCAGGAGGGTTCCCTCTCTTGATTATATGCCACAGGAACCGGGTAACGGCTTCAGTGCACACAAGACGAGCAGCTCAGGTAGGTGTTGGGAGGTTGGGCTCCCTTTACCTCGCCGTGTCACTCCGTTTGTCGTCACCGCGAGGAGTAAAAGGGGAGGGGAGGTGGAGGGGCGGATAGTGACGAAGCCAATTATTTTCACCTATCTGCTGCTCCCTGCCAGCAGACATGTAATCTTAAACGGTCTCAGTGATCCCTGGGCAGGCTTTGAGCCCTTGGAGAATATGGTTTCACAGATGAAGCTGTCACAGGAAACAGCTTGCATTCGGCAGCAGGCTTTTCAGACGCTTCTCGCCTGTCGCCTATTAGAGCCTTGTGACAGGAATTTGCTAAATCCTCATTTCCTGAAATAAAAAAAGCTAGCTTGTTAGCATTTTATTTAAGATGCCTCCTTAATTACCTATAGTTTTGCTCTAAAAATAAAATGTACTGCTTGCTCAGTGTCTTATTTATGTAGAAGAAGAAGTGTGCAGTGACGTATAAAAAACGGTTGCAGCAGAGAGCTCTCAGAAAGAAAGCAGGGTGGAATTTCAGCTCTGCAGCAAAGAATGGCAAGGTGTAGAGAGGGATGCTGTTACAGTTTAAGGATCAGGTGATGCGCACTGACACAAAGCTAGACTACAAAGTCTCCCCAGGTTATTACTATAAATAAACGACAGAAGGCCGGACGAACAAAATTGTTAACTTCTACCCCAAGGAGGAAACTGAGCCGTCTTTCGATGAGTCAGCCTTCCCTGTGGTGAACAGGATATGAAGAGTGTTTAGTTTCTCAGCATTTCTATAGTAAGTTCACATCATGGCAGGACCTGTAGCATTCAACTCTGGTGCATTATCCCTATAGTCCACACTGCTACACAGAAGAGGCTAATGCTGAAGTAAATGTCAGGCATTTAGGCTACTAAAAGCTAAAGCTGACACTTGCAATTCCTGCACTCCTCTGGAGATACTGAGGCTTTTTCCTAGATAGTGAATCGCTAGGCTGTGCACTAAATCCATATCTTTTTCTAATGGCAAGTGTGAAGTACCCTTTTGAAAAGAAACTTAGCTGTGTCATACCCGAAGATGGTGTCTGAAATGCTGCCATTAAATAGGCCAGTTAAAGGCAAGTTTCTTTTTTTTTTTTTTAACAACGGAAAGGAGACAGACAATGTAGTCAGATATTCCACCAACCCACGAGTCTGCCTTTTAAGACATGGGTAAACCCATTCAAAACTAAATAAAAGGCGTCCTTCTAGCTGCACTGTGTTAACACAACATGTTCTGTGAATGCAGCCCCCTCCCCTTCTCATGGTGTCCCTTTAACCCTTTAGATAATGACAGCTTTACGAGCCATCAGTGTCTCTGTGTCGTCTGTTTGGACCTCCAGCTTCAAAAGCTCAGTGCCACTCCTTTGCAAATGGTTTTTGGCAGTGTGCATCATAAAAGTGGTCACTCACAGACTAAACAGGTGGACAATTCATTTGAATTATTTCAACCCCGTTTTTCCAAAGCTAGGTCAGACCAACAATTCCATTACATGCAATCAAGGCCACAAAACTGTGTGCAAAGCAAGCTGTATTTTTCCAGGTGTATTTAATCATGGGCCCTTAGAAAATGTTTCTCTTACAGTTCCTCAATTTTTGACTGTAAAGCCTCGTGCACACTTCCAGTTTCTTGTCAACAGATGCAAAGGGAAAAATACCCACAGGCAAGAGTAGAGAGAAGTCTCCCACTATGTCCTTTTACTTGCAGTAAACTTAATTGAAGATACAACATTCAGGTCCTTAGACCTACTTCAGGTTACCTGATAAAGAGGCTTGTAGAAAACACAAGGTCTTATATAGATGTAATGCATGTCCTTTAATAAAGTAAATAAAGGTCACAAATTACCTAATGCATTTTTACCTAGAGAGCACTCCAAGTGCACATACTACCACCAAGGCTGCACAATCCTTTACTAATATTTCCATTTAAACAAGGGCAGGAGTTCTTTAGAAAAAAGGAGTTAAAAATAATAACACCATTTCATAGTGTTTGAAGGGGACCTATTATGCTTTTCCTTATCTTCTGTTGCATATATATTATTACAATGAAGGATGTACACATTAAATGCGGCCAAATTTTCGAATAACAAGGTTAACGTATGAGGGAGTGACCCTGTGAGCAAAAACCTCAGCATACAGTACGTTCTAAACACTCTGCTTTCAATGGTTTTTATAGTTTGTCTACAATATGACGTCAGCTCATGATGAATTCTTTACATGGTCGTCTGCTTCTGGCGCGCTCACATTAGGTAGCCTACACTGCTACATGAAGCTACATGCTAACATCAGGGAAACACATAAATATGGTTGTCAAAGTTTTTAATTTCTCCCCGATTTCAGATCACAGTCCTGCTGGAACATGGCCAGTTGTGTTAGAAACTTTACTGGGGAATTTTTGAACAGTTGAAAGTGCCCCTTTTCTCAGTAATAGTCATTCCCCAGCTGCAATGACAGTGCAGAGACGCCAAGATACAGAAGACCCAGACACGCTGACCAATCAGAGCAGACCGGGCCTTTTCCGGAGACGGGCGTATAAATGGAGCCCTCTCAGACAGAGAATGACTACAGGTGTTTCAGCTCAGACAATATGAGGAAAATAGTGTTTTCTGAACATTAAAGCATGTCAGCATGTTCTAGCAGAAACCCAAAACACAAGTATGAACCTAAAAGTGAGCATAATAGGTCCCCTTTAAAGACCTTTTTTGAAATCCTTGGATTCAAACGGATTCGGATCTGCACCCAAAAATAACAATTAGTCCTTAGCCTATGATCTAACCTTTAGCTACATCTGAAACATATCCTGCTGACAGATACTGTGACTTCAGCTCCACAGAATGCCTGCAACCACCACACAGCACAAACATGAGTAACAACCGTCTGTTAGTCTTACGCATGTATCAACGTGTTGGTTCCAGGTGGACAATCAGTCACCTGTGAACATGTAACACAGCATGTCCTGTGCTTTTATCTGCCTTCTCGTCACTGTTGGGTTCAAAGAGCCACATCCTCACAGAGCCACCTCAGATCTATAAATACCCTGCATTTATATTTCATTTATTTCACTAGAGGCAAATCAAGGCAATCTTTCCTTCTCCCTAATGGATCCCACACAATGAGACTGACTGGACATCAAAGTTGCATAGAAAGAGCTTTGAAATGAGCCCATTAATGTAATTATTCTCTTTCTGGTTCTGGATACATGTTTGCAACACATTGTGATGGTAAATTTGTACATTTCTGATCATCCAAAATAACTTTTCTTCATTAGCGCTCCGCAGATACCTTTAATATCCAGAAAAGTAAACTTGCCGTAATTTGCAATGCATTTTGTACACATGAGAGCCAGAGTCACATGACAGCTACAGTGAAAATAACAATACAGGGGACAATAATTCTTTTACAAGGCACTAATCCTGGAAGATTACAGCCTTCAGCTGGTACAGTAACAAAACTGTTGTGAATCCAATACCAGCCTTGACACACCTAGTCAAGAAAGACAACTTTGCAAATGGCAACTCTGTGTAATCTGACTACAGTAGGGCAATGTTTCTCTACCCATATCCCAACAAAAGATATGACCACAGATACAGATGCACTTTATCCTGCATTCTAACAAAAGTTTTCAGAGCAGCAGTTCTCCTGCAGGGCATCAGAGAAAATGGATACAAGGTAAACTGAAACACTATAATGAATACTATCGTTACATTTCCTCTTGAGGCATTTGGCAAACGCTCTAATCCGGGATGACTACAATAAGAGAATTGACAGCGGTTCAGTTTCTAGCTCTAGGACACTTCAACAGGACACAAGGTTGATGTTACATGTTGGAGAAGTTGTAGTAGAATCGTTTCAAGTTAATGGTTCAACTCCCAACTTTGAAACTAAAGTTAATCCTTAACAGCTGAATTGACATTTCTATTAACCCATTTCAATCATAAGTATACACAAAGACACTTGATGAATATAATTTCCAAGCAACACAAAGGCAAAGAAACCACCAAGAGCTTCAAAGTACATTTCAATCTGACGTTCAGCGCTCACATGAAAAGTGTTTCCTATCGAGGGAAATTACAAACATCAAAACCGGGCCAAAGAGGTGTCAAGAGCGGTGCTGTAATCTGATTTTGGGTTGGGCCTTTAAGTCAAGTCAAGCCTCTTCTCTATGGAAAACAGCCCTGTCAGGACCTGCGTGGTGGGCCCCCTCTTTGTGTCACTGTCATTTAGCATCTGCACTGGCCTGTCAAATAGAATGCCACCCTCGCACTGGCTGCTAGCCCCCGTATGAGACAGGATGCTGAACAAAGGCCCCAGGATGATAGATGATGTTATACAACGGCCACTGTTTTTGTCAGTGAACGGGGGGCCGCTCGCCGACATCCATTGATGGATATGATTCTGAAAATGCATCAGCGTGTGAGATGAAGCCATCAGAGGAAGCAGCAAGGCAGGCAAAGGGAACGAAAACAGAAACCTGGCGATATCAGCAAACATCTCAGGGACCTGGGTTAAAGTAATTATCTGTGACATTTTACATGTTTTTTATTGTTTGTTTTGCTGCTCTCTGTCATTAACTCGTGAAGAAACTGAAGCAATCCATTCAAGGTTGTGAAAGATTTTACATTTGCCGTGCTAAATGCCGCGTCACTCCTGGGGAAGCGGGCAGGAAGTGATGTGGTTTAAGTTTGTAAAAGCAGAAAACAATAGTTTGTTGAGAATAAACAGGAGAGCTGGGGGGGAGGGGGGGTTAGCATGAGCAGCACTGTGACTGAGCAGACAAAGAAAAGGCCAATGCCTAAACAGATCAGCTAAATCAACAGAAAATCCAAGGAAGCAGATGCCACAGAGCTGGACACGCTGTTTGCTTGCAGAGGGAACTCCAGCAAATGCAGAGCAAAATCCTGACGGTTTTGTCGAGATCAAGATGCAGAGAAAAAAAGGAACACCTTCAGCAGTGAGAATACCTCTGCAGGCCCAGCTGTTTTGATGAGAAAATATTCACTAACACCTCCTCATCAGCACTGCCCCTGCACCCCCTCCCCTCCCCAAACACCGACAAATGTATTTCCGGGTGCTGAACATTAAACTCCTGTGTCTTCTTGGTGAGCTTCAGCACCCAGAGGGTTCATGTGTGAGTCATGGCCACTGGCCGGCCTGATCCGCCATGACAGACCAGGCCTTGGGCAGACAGAACAAATGCCATCACGCCACACTCAGCTCACAGCGCTGCAGCACAAAACACAGCCATTAGCTATCTAAGTAGGCAGCTGTGTCTTAGGAGAGGCATTCAAAAGAGGGAATTGGCATTTTACCACACAAATGCATCACTGGGAACTGAGAGAAATGATAAGCATGTAACAGACTTAGCAAGAATTCAACCGCAGCAACACCAGCTTGGAAAATTCCACATTATGTTTTGAGACAATACAAGGCCAAGAGACAACCTTGATGTTCTTTAGGTATCAACCTCATTCTCAAATGATTTCAGTATGCCAACAATAGCCGTTCACAGGTTCTTCTTTTAAAGAAATGTCTTTTCCCTGCAGGTTACAAATGCAAACAAAGTTAATATGCTGCCAAGAGCCAACATAATAGAAATCTCACTAGCATACTGATATACAACTCTGGCCTTACTCAAATACAATCTGTCACAAGCAATACAATCTGAGTTACAATATGAATGCCACAAATCAGTGAAGGAGAAGGAATAACTATTTTCTATGTAGGCAGCCCTGGTGTATTGTGTGACAATGTATGGGAGATGGAATAAAAACATGCTGGAACACTGTGTGAAATCAAATGTCATAAAGTCGTAACGGAAAACATAATAGCTGAAACCAACCGCAAATTTTGCCACCAAGCACTAATGTAGATATGTGAAACAAATTGAAGGTGTTTCGTGTTTCTTTGGTTACAGTGGTATTTTGTTGTTGTCAGCTCACACGATTCGACCCTCAGAGACTAGAATTCAGGGCTGTTTGATGAGCCTCAGTGAAAACCAGAGAAAAAAATATTCCAAGTGTTTCCTGACCACTGTACTTTTTCACTTTCCAGCAATTAAATTCTACATTTTTCCAAATATACAACACCACTGAGAGGTTTTAGCATCCTTGCTTAATTCACTTCCTGCCCATTCTTGCATGTAAACTTGACATATAGGCTGTAACAAAATCCATAGGCTCAGGATCCTGAATAGATCCTGCTTTTTTTTACGAGCTCACAAACACATCCTGCACTCGATGTGAAAGGCAGAGGTCAAAGAGCAGCAACAAAAGGAAGCCAAGTGTACTTTGAGTGTGACACACCTGGCAATGGCGCGACAGACCTCTAGATGAGTGTGATTAACCCCCTGGCCTGCTAGCTTTGTTTTCTTTTGGCTGCATCTGCTCCAGTGAAGCAACGCAGGCTGCAGGAGTTAATGTACCGGTGAAAGAAAGCCGGCCAGCTGCAATCTTTGAAGGTCCAGGAGGGGGGATATGGGACTTCCGTGAGGCCAAGACACCAGGAAGAGGATGGCGGAAGATGGATCTGTCTGTCTTGGATCACCTTTGCCTGCGCTGTTTCAAGAAGACAGCGAGACATTTGTGCCAACACGTCAACCGTGGGGGCTGCAGCTTGTAAATAAGACATTAACCTCTGTGTTTACGAAAGGAGCAATGTGTTTTTTTCATTGCAAAGTGCTTTTCCATAGCAGTGCGGCACTACTGTAGCACACAGCTCCCTATGAGGGATGGGCGGGGGTGGTGAGGCAAAGAGTAATAAAGCGTGTCAGTTCCTTTCTAGGGATAAAAATATTAAATCTTTCCGTTTTCAGAGAAGGGGTCCATTTTCATTTCTCACTGCCGCCTTTGCCTCTCTCGCCGACTTGAGAGGGTAAAAAAATGTTTCTGTCTAGGATATTTGTGCCAAGGAAATCAATCTATTAGCTATAAGCGCTGAAATAAGTCGCTTTCTCATTATGTGGAGGGGAGCTGCACAGTGATGCTGCAGAGTGCACTTACTCGTGCACACAATGAGGTCAGCACGTGACCCCCCTCCAGTGCTGGGTACAAACACATCCCTTCTGCAGAGCTCTGGGCGAAGCGTTAAGGACCATCTGACTGAATCCTTAACATGATGCCGCCCTGACACATCGCGTTGGAAACACAGACCGCTGTGTGTGCATGTGTGCTGCTAAAAATACTTACACACATGCAAGCAAGCTCCGGGGGGATTGGATAGTATAGTAGTACCTCAGCGCTGTGTGAGTGTGCGTGTGTGTGAGGCGACTTTGCATGAAAGAGAAGCCTACACACTCCATTGTGATGCATGAGTTGCAGTCCTGCTGCCGGAGCTCATTCAGTCTCTCCAACATATTCATTTCCTCCAATACTTAAAACATATAATAGAAGGAGGAGGAGCAAACAGCTTTGTACTAATAAGTCAGAGAGTAAGTCTCACTGCAGAAAGGTTACACATTTCTTAATGGATCCTTTTTATTCATCTTGGTGGGATTTTCCCCTCTCAACCTTTGATTTATAGCACATCAACTTGCTCTTGAGTTTCGAAGCCTTGTTGATTCATAGGAGGCTGACAGCTCCTGACAGTCTCTTATAAATATTAATCATAAATCTAAGGTTCAAGTCATGGTGGTGAATAATCTGAAATACATAACCAGTCAAGAATATTAATTAACTAAATTTAATTAATCCTCTGAATAAACTAGTACAGGAAGTTGTCTCCACCGCCCATGGCTACATCACCTGAGTGAGAGAATGGGCACGATGATGTTTCAGTCCCAACTTGTGTGAAAGTAACTGCATCACAATATGTACATTAATTCAGCGCAGCTTTTAGTTTTTAATTAAACCTTTGTTTAGCCAGGGAAATCAGCTCAGAACAAAATTTGATTTACAATAATGACTTGGTAATTTCAGCAAATACCGCCGAAATATGCTCAGGCATCAAAAAACCTGTGGGAGCAAGTTCTACTCTCCCGCAAAGATCGTGAAATAATCGACAATTATGTGGATTGAAGTAAACTTGCATTATCACGAAACAGTAATGCCTGTAATCCTCTCGTTATTCATGAAGTCTAATTTCTCATCCACCGCATGAAAATCACTACTGTCTACATCCAGACGAGCTAAACAAATGAGTCTACACATGCAGCACAAAGGGCTCATTCATGCCTGGGAGATCTTCCTACCCATCCTTGAAATGCCTTTAATTCAAAATATAACACAGCCTTTAATGGTAGTTTTCATTGGTTCCCCTCTTAAATTTCTCCAGGCCTTTCAAATTAAAAAAAAAAAAAAGATTTGTCAGATGAGAACTCTGTTCAAGGTGTGTGGGAAGGCAAACCTCAAAGGCACATGGATAAGCCTTTCATTCCTGGCTTTTGTTTATCTCGCAGGGAATTTTAAAAGGATATCATTCATTATTCAAACTGTATTTGCAGAATACAGACTCTTAGCTGTGCTTAGTTTTGGAGGCGCTCTTTGTGTAAATGTTAAATAAACCAGACCTTTGCTCCAGGGATTACCTTTCAAATGCATGACTGTCATTCCCATACTCAATAGACAGATCCTCCACAAAAGGCCCAAACTATTACACAGAGCATTTTGTTCGGCGCTCTTCGATTTGAGTGCAAAAAACTGCTAATCCACCCATCACTTGGACATTTTTTTCCTAACATAATACCACAAGCCTTCAGTTATCTAACAGCTCACTTTCTTTCAAACATAATACCACTGTGGCCATCTTCACAGCCGGCTGTACTTAACCAGTTCCTCCTGCTGTGATTGTTATGATTATCTTGATCTTGTGGTGATTGTGACTGGAGATGCTAATTGTGCTGCAGATTGTTGTGAAATGTATCAAGACATTTTCTGTGTTTATCCTTGGCATAAGAGCAGCAACCGACAGTGAGTCAAAGGCCAGTGTTTTGTTGATTTGGCGTTGATGTACTGCAGAGGAATTACAAAATCGACAGCTTCTATGCAGGCAAACACCGCTGCTGCAAACCACTGGGATGTTCATAAGACCGGTGCAAATATTGCTGATTTTTGGTGGAATTTTTTTGTGTCAAGTTTTTCTTTGTGTTTCAAGATCAATGCCATAAACTCCTGGAGGGATTTGTAAGTCTGCAATCCATCCATTTATTTATACATTTAGAGAAAGGGTAACTATGGAAAATGGTCTTATTTTCACACTGCATGAGCATATCGTCACTATAAGTGAGTGGAAACACATTAACAAATGTACCGGGGCTCAGTACCATGACGTGTGTGTGTGTGTTTGGGTTTACCATAATGACCTGGAAGGTGCAAACAAGCACAGCGAGTCAATTATCTCATACAATCAAATAAAGCGCATCACTAGTGTGTATGCCTCGACAAACACCAATGTCTTAATCTATTTGGTAAGTAGATGTATTCTCAGATGGCGCGGAGTTTCTGCTTGATGGATTCTCCGAGCTCAAAGCGTGAAAAGCAGTTGTGGATGTCAAGATTCCCCTGACACTCATTCACCGATGATCAATTTCCCATCCTCCATCCTCTGGCCTGCCCTCACACATCAGCATCAATCCAACACAAGTAAATACAGTGAGTGGCTTAATGCATTTTCCTCTCCAGGGATTCTGCAGACCAAAATGGCATCGGGAGGGTAAATAAATAAATATTCCGTTGAGTGGTGGAGTGGATTGCATACTGTTGAATAGTGAACAACCTTTCTTCCTCCTGCTGTCCATAAAAAAGGAATAAAATTCTTTTTAGTATAGGCTTCTGAGCATAAGCAGCCACAGACACGGTTGCAGAGGACAGTTCGGAGTCGGATGGTACTAAAAGTAGCGGTAAAGCTCAGTTCAAGTAAGGAGAGAGGAGGCAGGCGGCCCTTGTTAAACAAATCAAAAAGGCACCACTGCGCAGTCAGCATGTGCACTTGAGGAGGGGTAATTAGAGTCCTCCTTTAGCGTGGCCCCCATTCAAACTGCAATCAGGAGTTTGGCACAACAAGGACTATGAAAATCGCTCCAGCTAACTAGGTCTGTCCACAGTGTACGGCCGTGACATAATCCTTTGGAAAGACAGTTTATTTCTCATCACTGCAGCAGTTCATGTCAAGCTATAAATGTAGTGCCCCTTTGGCAAAGGCAGGACGGACAAACAAAACAACATTCAATGCAGCTTAAGGGGTAAATGTGGGTAAAACTGGCTGGATGAAACTTTACTTGGTCACTCTTTCATAGCATAACATCATACGATTTGATTAATCTCTCTGAGCACATAATCTAGGGTGCTGCCCACAGAGCGCAGCAGTTCTCACCCCACCTCTGCACAGCAGCAGCTGGATAAGCTGTGATAGGACGAAGGGCATGGTAGCAAATACAACACATCCAGTGCTCGACATCGTGACCTTGACTGGAGAGCAGGCTGACTGACGGTCTCTCTATCTTTTCCAGACTTCTGAAAAGGGCCTGGTCCAATTACAGGCACTGGGTACATTGTCTTGTTAACTTCAGCTCGACTGTACATTTGGGCAGCTCAGAGATCAAGCGCTCACTGGAGTTTAAATTGACAGAGCTACCTTTTCCGCTGTCACAGCCTCCTGTGTTACTCTGTCACTGGCAGGTGATGGAGGAGCAAAATAAGCTGTCTGAGGCATCTATGCAGATAGTGACGACATCAAAGTCGGCGCATTCTGACAGCCTTCGTAGGAGGTCTGACTCTTGTTAAGCAATCTGGTAGGAACACACTGTTACTCAGACACCACAATGTAGTAGAATTTCATGGAAGAGGTGCATACTTGCCTTCTCGGTAAAGTATGTCTGCTGTGACATGCTGACTACACACACAACACACATTACTGATCGCATAAACACCTACTAAAGCTATTGTATCCTACAGCAACAGCATGACTGTAGCCTAATGGTTGTAATAGCGCTGGAACAATGAGTCAATTAATGCAGGTTGGTTATAAAAAATTAATTGACAACATTTATGTTAATTTATTAATCAGTAAGTGATGAACCGATTTACTGGTCAAACATTGATATCAAATAAGATAATATTCAGCGATAGCAGTGGCCGATGTTTTTGCGTTGCGCCAAATCAATTTTGCGCAGGCAAAAAAGCAGGGCTCAAGATTAACGGCGTCCAATCAACCGAGGACAATAGAAAACATATTTGGGACAAACAGAGATCTTCCCTGGGGACGCCTTGAGGACGAAAGGGTGCAGTTAACTCCCTATCAATGCGTCAGATGACGCACCCTATTGTTTCCCTGATAATGCTACATTGGGAATAACAATATGTGTTGAATTGGCATGAGGAGAGCTAGTTAACATTAGCTGTTGGCTGCCTGTGGCCGGAGGTAGCCGCTAACAGACGTTACGCTGAGTTACATTATGATGCGTTCAAGCTCTATTCAGTAAAAATGACTTTTAGGCGAAGGTAAATTATAACGTTATAATATATTCAAATGTACTTTTGTAAAATTTAGTTTTTGCTGAGAAACTTGAATAAACCCAGCTGTTTGAAGGAGAAATTCATTGAGGTTTTCACAGCAACATAAAATCGAAGTTAAAGGGAATTATGATATCGTATATAAGTGAGTTTTTAAAAACACGTTTTCAGGTGAAAGAAGGTCAAATTAAAGGCAGTTTCAAAGATCTGTGGGACTGAATTTCTGTTCCTTCAAATAGAGCACAATGAAGGGCTGAATGACTTTAAAACTGTTGGGGTTTTTTTATAATGACGATTTCTTTGTTACCATTGCACAAAGGGGGAAATAAATAAGAACAACAACAACAAAAACATCAATATCGGCTATCAGCCAAATTGTTACTTTAAACATTGGTATGGGCCCAGAATTTCACAATTGGTGCACCCCTAATTTAAGTTATTCATCAAGCAAAACTACCAAAAAACATTCCAGCTTCTCATTATTTTCTTCCATTTAATGGATCAAACAGTTTGAAAAATAATTAAAACATTCCTGTGCTAAAAATAGGGTAAATAATTGTTAAATCCAGCTCCAGAATGAAATAAGCCCCATTATCTTAACTAAATTAAACATGTTGGGTTCTGCATCTGTGCAAAATAATTCTGTGGCTTTGCTCTGAACTGGAAAGTGGAAATGGTTGCAGACAAGACAGCAGCTGCATTTGATCCAAACTCCCCCAGATTACTAATGAGGTATTGACCTATAAATGGCACTTCAGAAATGACAGCTACCAATATTGACCTTTAAAAGAGGAGTAAATATAAAGAGTGTCTCCCAAAGCTCAGCACTGTGCATGTGCCAGAGGTCAATACCAAGACTCCATTAGAGCCATTTAAGTAAAACATTCTCCTGGAATAAAAAGCCTGGCTATTTGGCCGAATGATCCCGTGGAACCAGCATGGAATACCTGAATGTTTAAACAACACGCGGGGCAGGCTTGACGCAAGTGCAGCTGACAGACTGAGGAGCAAGAGGCAGCCTAGCCGCGCCGACCACGGCTCTGAAATATGCCTGAGTGTTAATTGGAAACACAGCACAACTGCTTCCTCACTGAGGCGTGTCATTGGAAAGGAAATAAGCAGGAGCAGCAAAATATACAAAGACACTCATGAGGATAAAGGAACACAACTCAATATGATCGGAGCAGGCAGATGAGACGCCGCTAAATACACATCTGACTGGGGCAACGCAGTAATCTTAACACAGATGAATAGCCCTTTGTTAAAAAAAATGCCCTCATAGCAAAAGTGAAATGTGTAATTTGTAATATTCAGAAACTTTTCCCCCTCTGGATTCAATAAATACAACTGCATGTGAAAAAGTTTCAGATAAACTTTTTGTTTTTTTTCCGGTTTGGGACATTGTAGCTTGCTATTGGTGTCGGATCAAATCCATGTAATTCAAAATGTCATTATTTTCATGTTTCAGGCTAAATTGGGGGATTAAAATGTTCCATTCCCCTCAGATTTAGGAGAGCCTCTCAGGCCCCATTGAATCCATCGGACCAAACATCCTGAAAAGCTGATTTTGCCCAGCAACATATCATTTTAAAAAAAAGCACTGAGAGGATGTGATAGAATCAGTTTCAGATGTATCATACAGGTGTACTATTGCACTGTCAGTATTTGATAACACAGATCTGGTGCCCCTATGACTGTCCAACACCCTACCCCCATTCCCTGACCTCTATTTTCCCTGTTGGTCAGTCCACAGCAAATCCGAAAAGCCTCCCAGCATCTCCATGGCGACGGGCCTCAGTCGAGCAGATGGCCTCAGTGTGCCGCGCGGCAATTAAAGAGGGAGCGCCGAGCGGGGAAAAGAAAGTGGGTCAGGATCAGGGGGGAGCAGGGCCAGCAACGTGAAGCTGCCTCTGCCGCAGGCCTGCGCACAGACGTATGCATTTGCGCATTCTACGGAGCCCATGCACACACAGAGACACACACACATGTTCATGCCTCGGTGAACCCCTTCCCGGGTCTTCCCAGGAAAAACAAACACTCACCCCACGCCAGTCAGGAAACGTCAGTGGTGCAAAAGAGGGGTTAGGGCAACGGGGGGGGCCTGAATCTCACACACCGAATCCCTCCAACGGCGAGAAGTCAGAAAAACTTCCACCAGAATTACACTGGCAAATCCCACAACCCAATCAATAGGATTAACCCTATAAATCCCACATGCCATACAGAATCAGCCCCCTGTTATTTGGATTACTTCCACTGGAGTGCCACTCACTCTGGCAGGAATTGCTTCTTATTTTTTCAGCCTCACCAAAATTTCACAAACAGCAGGGATGAAACACACCCATGGCAATGTGGGGCAAATCCAATCAGTTTCAACCCGTGACTACTTTCATAGCATATTGAGCACTCTATTGAAACATAGGACTTCAATTTAATCTTGACTTGAACCCACTTGTTCTGAAAGATCTGATTGAGCTTCTGAATCACTCATTACTCAAATTAAGAGAGGCTTTAATTAAACTAATTCAGCGGACAATATGATCTTTAGTACATCATGGAGCTTTTAATTTAATTTACTGTTTTATGTGTCATTATATTCTTACAATTATGCAACAGGCATTTGTTTGAAGATAGCTGTAATGGAGAATATGAGTTGGTGTGTGTGTGTCGGGGGGGGGGTTCACTGGCTTCCCGCATAGGAAAAGAAAAAAGGCCTAATGAGCTGGAAAAAATTGAATGAACTTTTATTTGCTCAAGTCTTTTCTTCTAGCGAGCAGCCCCAATGAGCCTAAATACAACTACAGCCAAGAACACTATTTAAAGGCAAACGAGAATCACCCTTGGAACATAGTCTCATTCAGGAACAGCATGACCCTGTGCACACTCTCATCCCCCACAGGGTCTACATGTAAATCTCCATTTCCCCTTTTCCTCTTTACATGTAGGCAGTTATTTTCCCTTGCAAATTTTCTTCCACGACTTATAAAAGAAGGTACAATCCTTAGACCCATTCTGCAGAACAATTTGAAACTTGGCATCGTGAGAGGTATGAGTCTGCAGGGCCAGAGGAGGGGAGGTATTTTAACGGTTTTGCTGCGGTATTAAACAGCCTCTATATCAAATTTCTAGTTCCAACATTTGTTCCTCTTTAGCGTCTATTTTCAGTTTTATAATGCTGACAAAGGAGGTACAAGCCCGGGAACAATCACAAGCCCCTGTATCCATCTCAAATAAATATTTTCTATGCTTGTGCACAATGTAAACAGAACATATGGTTAAAGTGGCAGAGGAACTCGGATGCATCAATAAAGGCAGGAAACTGCACTGTTCACTCTCACTCTGTGAGACTATGGGCTACGTGGGTGCAGGGTCAGTGAGTGGGTGTTCTTGTGGCCACTTATATCTGCATAACTTACCATCATATAAATGTTACAACTCATATGTTTGGCACGTGGGTGGGAGACGGGGGGGGGGGGGGGGGGGGCCTTGACCCCCAAACCGTCTGTTTCTCTGTCCTGAAGTGACATTTGGCATCTTCACGGCTCAGCTGACAATTGCTGTAAACTACAAAATGGCCCTGCGTGAGTCCTTTACTGGTATCAAAGCCCTTTTCCAGATTCCTGACTGGTTAATTCCACTTGCAAACCTGTAGCCAAGCAAGACGTGTGCTGCCAGAGTGGAAGCTCCCATGTGGAAACCCCTGGCAAAGTTATTTAGCTGGAGGAGGCAAGAAGAAGTGAGGAGGAGGAGAGAGGTGGGTGGGGGGTACAGCAGGCATTTTATATGCAACTATTCTCCATTAGAAAGGATTACCTTCAGGGCAAATAGTAAAAAGTAACCCAGACAAAAAGTCAATGCCGACTAGTAGTCAAATCCAGGGCATCTATGACCTGGAACATTCTATAACCGCAAGCAATGAATTTTTAGTTTTTTCCTTGCCTAAACTTAACCATGGTTTAACCTTACTTCAGTTGCCTTGGTGGTTTTCTCCTAACCTAAACTAGGGTTGACCCATGCTTCCAAGCATCGATCACTGCCATGGTAATCAATGTCCAAATCAAAATGCTCCGTTTTTCTTAATGATTACCCCCAAAATCCCATCAATCTGGAAAAAAAAGATGTAAACAAGTCATCAGCCTAGTTTTGTGACTACAACACTTTGACCACCTGCAACAGGCTAACAGACACATTTTCAAGATGTCAAGAAAGTCTGTAATAGCTTCAAAATGTACAAAGATGACCCCCAAAGAGTTGAGTGCCAGATATGCCAAAGGAAACTGGCACATCACAAGTCTACAACAAGCTTGGCAATTCATCTAAAAAACTGCACACAACAGCTTAGCTGTCTTGCAAAATAATGTTTTCTCTAGCTATTATGGCTGACGTTACAGCAACCTGCATGCTAACAAAGTGGCTAATTGGGTTAGGGTTACCTAAACTCTATACTTTAGTTGCCATGAGCTGCTGTAACACAAATATCAAATGAAAGATATTATCACTGAACATTTTGCAGATCTGTAAATGTGATCCCTCTGTCTGATACTAAAAATAACAAGTTGGGTAAATGCAAAGTAGCTGCCAATAGATATAATCTATAGAAGATAAGAGACGGGCATCACAGAAATACTGGCGTCACGATATACTGTATGTTGGCAGACAAAAAGAAACTGATGTAAGCCATAAAGTTTAGTGGGATCCATTTTTATTTATATTTCACCCTAATGTTTGGCAAATTAAGTTTATTTTGCATAAAATTTTAATGGCTTACTGTTCAAAATGCGCTATTATTTTATATCTGCTGTCATATTTCGCACTAGCACTTCTTCTGCATCTGTAAAATGTCCTGTCTTAGACATATCATTACTGCAATTCAAAATTAATTTGATGCACCCTTGCCAAAATCTTAAGCTTATGTCATATTCATGTAAACAAGCAGCAAATGTCAGCTGATATATCCCTAAAGAACTGTGTCCCATATGTTCAAATATAAACATGGACCTCGTCAGAAGAGACAAAGGGTGGAAGAGGACAGACAGGTGCATCAGCAGGACCTCATGGGGGAAACCTGCTTTCCAGCCTGTCAGTCCCTGAAATAATACGTTAGGGATAGTGCAGCAGCCCTGTGCTCACTCCCTGTGATGGAGACCTCAAATGTGAAGGGGATGAGCAAGGAAGTCCCTTTGGTTCATGTTCACAGAATTGTCTCCTAATAGATGTAAGAACTGAAAAGATCTTAATGCATGTTCCCCTTGTTTTTTTCCTTTTACCGGCATATGACGTACTGAATTTGTGACACAGTGTGCTGCCTACAGAGCAGAAAATATAGGTAAAGCACAACAAAGCCATACTCTACAGCTTTGCTTTTCTGCATACAAGTCAATAGTTTAAGTAGTTGCAGTGCTGACGCAGACTCCGTCTGGTACAGCTCGAGATAAAGGGATAAACACAACCCCTTTCCCTGCTTTGGGGTGGGACTAGTGATTCCATTACTCACTCGCCCACCTCTTTTTCACACACATTTAAATATAAAATCTACTGACAGCCACAGCCAATGCCATGCCAATTTTAAAAAAAAACAGACAGGGTATACAGGAAGGAGGCCATTTGGCACACCTGACTTTCTAAAAACAATGCAAAACTGAAGTCAAATTCAGCCAGGCTTGAAACTGGGGAATCAATAGCAGACTACATTAGTTGCTTTGGAATAGACCCTACTAACAAAACGGAAGGATCGATGCCAAACTGCAGGCCATCTCTGTGTTTATCTTTATCTCATTCACAGCAAAGTTGAAACATGTGCGCTAACAAACAGGCAATATGAAGAATTTCTACCACTCGTGTAGGCTGACCTCAATCTCAGTATAATGGCCAGCACTGTTAAACTATATGGTGTCCATTTTGCTGTAGGCGAAGTGAAAAATGATAGCTAATATATTCTGAGAAATGATGGCATATAAGCAATTGAAATCCTTTTGAACTGAGCAATTATCTCTCAAGTCGATCACAGCAGGGAAAGGTGCAAACATGAATGAAAGGTGCACACGGAGAGAAATATGACAGACACAGAGCTGACCTGTTATCAGTCATATTCTGCTAGTCTGTCTGCACAGGACGAGGGCACTAAGGAGCTTTGCACCAAGCTGCAGCACACGGGAAGCTTAGCTATATGTCAGGGAGAATAAATAAACCTGTGTTTGTGTTTTCTAAGCAGCCCCCCCCACCCCTTCTCTTTTAACACCAACACCACCGCTGCTGCTGCTGCTGCCCCCCCTTCACCCACTCCCATTTACAACCACGCTGTTGCTTTGAAGCACAGTCAGCTCCCGGAGAGATATCAGTGCGGAATATTAAATGAGCGAACACCATCACTCATTAAAAAGGGAAACATTTCATGAAACAAACCCCCTTTTGTATCAAGTGCTAACCAAGCCGACTCTCAGCAAGCACCGTCCTCAAAGGCAGAGCGAGGAGACAGGGGGAAAGGGGAGAAGAGGGATAGAGGGGAAGGGGGGGTGCACCCAAGTTTGTAGAAAGTGAAAGAGAAAAATGTAAAGTTCTGGCAGGAGATCAGCTCTGAGCCTCGCAAAACCCCGGGTGCTCTGTAACAATGACGGAAATTTCGATACCACTTTGATTCTGAACATTTCCGCAACTAAGGATTGAAACCGCTGCTAAATTTTCAGAAATGCTCGATATCTTCATTCGGATGTGCTCGGCAAGCTAATGTTCCATTTCAGATTCACCCCTGGAGGGTATTTATCAGTGGATGGTATGTGCAGTGGGTGAGCTGGAAGGCTTGTAATGGGATTGACAGATATGGTTTTTGAAGGTGGTACAGATGTTTGCAGTCAGAAGTTGGAGGCAGTTTGTGTAAATATTCAGTGTCTTATAAAGTTGACCTGCTTGAGGTCACAAATTCAGAAAAGTGTCGGAATTTTCAGCAGAATTTGCTTTCAAAGGATAGAAAAGCCTCTTATTCAGCAGGCGGGTGTCAAAGGCATAAGAAATCTCCAATAAAATCGAGAATAAAATGGCCCTTTCAAATATTTAGGGCAGGATGGAAGAAACTTAGACAAGGAAAGGCATTGTTGGCTATGAAAAATGTATTATACTTAAATTATAAAACAATTAAAGGTCCAGTGTGAAGGATTTATATTGGCAGAAATGGAACATGATAAGAATTGTGTTTTCATTTCCTTAGAATGAGCCAGTAATATCTACATAGAGAGCAGGTTCTCGTCCATGGAGTCCGCCATGTTGCACCTCCATGTTTCTACAGAAGCCCAGAATGGACAAACCAAACACTATCTCTAGATAAGGATAAATGCATTTCAGTGTCTGCCACTGTCGTTAGCAGCCCCTCTGCGGCATCTGCAAAACACTGATTCTTTAAATTCAAAATTGCTTTATTCAGTGTTTTAACTGGTTTAAAAACAACCAGGTGTTTCTTTTGGAGAGGAAGAGACCTCTGCAGATAATTTATCGTGCAGTTAAACCCTCCTAAATGACGCTGAAGGAAATCTAACTGGGAGAAGTTTCAGCTGGTTGCAATCTGCAATCCTCATTGCTAGATGCCCCTAAATGCCCCTAAATCTTACATACTGAACCTGGAAATATTAGATCTCAGCAGTGGAATTGTCTAAAATAGTGGCAAAGAACAACATCAGACTGACACTGTTGTCAGGGAGAAACTTCGATTAAATCCCTAATTTAAGGCCTTTATTGGCGCAATACATCAGCAAACTGATACATCGGTCTGACCCAGGACAGGAAGAGGCAGAGCTGCAGGCCAGCTCCTGTCAACAGACTGCACAAGTCAGCACAAAATTCAACTGAGTCAAACAACAAAAAAAACATGGCAACAGCAACAACTAGTCCATCAAGTTTTAAAATGAATCCCAGTCCACCTCAACTAGTTCAGAGAAGAGCCATGAGTACAATACACAGCCAATGGAACAAAACCTCAGAGCTAATCAAGCCAAACAGGTGACAGAAAATACACAGTTTATTTATTTATTTATTTAATTATTTGTTTTTGAGACACTGCTTGATGGTTTTTCTGTAACACTGGTGTCAGGTCAAAATTCAGCTATTGACAGACTTTGTCTTTTTACATTACAGCTTCCATTTTCCCCTTCATCCTCAAACTCAGCAGGTTGTTCACTGACTGGTTATCAGGACTCCTGTGCTCCTTAATGGAGGCACATCAGCCCAGCTGCCTGTTGTAAATTGACTTGTTCAGGCAGTCACGGGGGGGTGGGGGCTGCCCTGATCAGATCTGCTTTATTTTAAAGGCATACAGCCTTTGTGGGAAGACCAGGAATTATCCACTCTCTCAATCCCAGATCAGCCTGTGACTAAATGCCCCAGTTGTAAAGCCAGACACAATGAGCAAAGCATGGTATTCCCTTATGATTTCTTGTTTTTTAAGCGGTGAAGCAGAAAATACAAGACGACTGCACAAAAAAAATAAAAATGATGCATTTAAAAGGCAGCGCTTCCTTTGCACAGCAGCTCGGAAAAACACAGAAATGGATGCAGTTCCTGTGAAGAAATAAATATGATTTGCCTTTACTGAAATGACTGATTACAGGTAGTAACTATAGTAACTGAGCTCTAAGGGAGAAATACTGCAAAGAAACTTTCCAAGCTATTGGCGAGCCAAGACGCAGGCACATAAAAACAGTGCAGACTGTCAGAATCCCTCCAACATGTGAGATTATTTGCTTTTTCTTCAGAGAAGATTTACATCAACTCAGGAACCATAATAAGCCTATCCTCTGATGCTGGAACAGCTATCTGACAAACTGCAAGGAAAATATGGAACAAGTGTAGTCAGTCAATGCCATTCTCATTCTCAAGAGCAGAGCAGGAATTTAACCATTTAATCCCTTGACAAGGATCGGCTAAATAGAAAGAAAACGACTCGACAGATTAATGCCAAATCAGAAAAGCTCAGGGCGAGATTTGATCCCCTTTATTGATTTCCTTTTTCCTTACTTTGCTGATTCTGCGATTTGAGCTGAAACAGAGACGAATTTCAAGGATTTAAAGCAGAAAATTGCAGCTGCAGCTTCCTGATAAACGTCTTTTCCGTCCTGATCCAACATGGTGACTGTCTGGTGTGAAGAAAGCAAAGGGACACCTAACAGACACTATACACCAAAATAACAACCAAATCAAAACACTGCATATGATACCGAACTGCATGTTCTGACAAAACAAGCTGTCTGGTAACCTTAGACAGCCGGTGTCTGGGACAAACATTACTTGTGATATTTGACTATCCTTCCATATCCCCTAAAATAGCTTCATCCAGTGATCCAAAGTGTTTCATCATCACAGAGACATGCAGCTGTAAGCTCCTCACTCGAGGCCTTGACACATTCATTAATTCCTTATCAAGACTAAAACCATGCATGTAAACTACCGACTCCAAACCATCAAAAAGGTTAACTTCATTTAAAGCCCCTCTAACACATGCACTGCAAACCTGAAATTATCTAGACATTACCCAAAGGAGCTGTATGTGAGAATGCAAATGTCTCAATCAGTTGGATCGGACAGTAAACGGACTTATATATTACTGTCTGGCGAATTCACAATGAACGAGTGGGCGCATTGATGATGTTTCTATCATGCAGCTCACACAAAGCTGGAAGACAACAAACATCCGAGGATAAAGAAGTAGAGTAATTTACACAAAGATGGCAATAAAAATGTCTAGCTGGGGCGATGATGAGATTCGCAAACTTCCGTCCGCAAGGGCTAAAGCTGGAATCGTCAGACAAATTCGAGGAACGGCAAGACATTCGGTTGTTTATGAGCAAATTACGAATCGGGTATGTGACTGCTGTGTAATCTGCATTATGTCCTGCGTCCTGCATGCTCTACCAAGGTACCACCCCTCACTTAAGATAAACAAAGTACTTCCTAAAGGTGAGAGTGCTTCTGACACAGACAATCTCCTGCATGTGTGAAAGGGAAACTCTGAACTCCGAACAATGTCCAGACCCGATTCTCTGGACATTTTCTAGAGTTCATATGAGAAAACAGCTAAACAGTCATTCTGAAGCTGCAACAATTAGGTCTAGTTTATTAATCGATTAGTCAATTGACCGAAAAGTCATTGGTGACTTTTTTGATAACCAAATAACTGTGGTAGTAAGTTGAGTAAGAAAGCAAAAAAAAATTGCTGGTTTCATGCTTTTTTTTGCAGATATGTGTAAACTTTACATTTCAACAACACTGTGGCTAATGTGTGGTCAAGTTTAGCCATAAGGTTATGATTAGGAAAAGATCAAGCTTTGGCTTAAACATCCAGTTATGGTGGCATCAATGAAAATGTAGCCAATGTCTCGCTAAAAAGCACTGGTTTTGTTGTTCTCCGGTCTAGAACAGTGGTCTACGGATGGAAACCATCTCGCCCAGGTGCCACGCCGTCCACCATCCCCTCCACCTCCTGATGTAAAAGTCAGCTCATACACGGACAATCAGAACTACATCGCTTTAGAATCGTTGATATGATCTGTATGAAACATACAAATGTAACTTGTCTGTGGTTTGCAGAAACATACAATGCCAACATTTTCCTCTGGTGACAGGGCTGATAAACTGAATAGTTTTGGATTTTAGGACTATAGGCTGGATATAATACACTGTTTGTAGATGTCACCTTTGGCTCTGGAAAAATTAAACAGGGCATATCTTACTGTTTTCTGACATTTTATCGACAAAACGATTATCTGAGAGAATAATGGGCAGATTAATCAATAATGAAAATAACTGTTAGTTGCAGAGCTAATTCATTCAGCCTTTAATAGTATTTGTGCAGTCGTCTGCACGCAGAGAACACTCCATTTTGGCATAACCTTTCCATTATTTAGGTTCAGCGCTTATTGTCATGTTTTATTAATCTATTCTGTGATACTGCAGCCTTTATGTAGAGACCAAGGGGCTGGTAATGTGCATCGTGAACTAACAAAAGAAAACTGAGAATGTGCTTTTTACATTAACTGCTGTGGTGTGGGAACAAAACTTAGTTAATTCAAATACTTTACCAAAGAAAAGAGAAATCACTGAAATTAATGAAGGGCAACAACATTTCCAGAATCAAAGCAGACACATAAAAAAAGGAGAAACTACATTTTACAGAGACATTTCACGCAGTCATTGGAGAAGGATTTGCTAAAGAGCTGACAGCACAAGTACAATGAGCTAAATGCTCTAAGAGATGAAGTTTGAGTGGCCAAGTACCTCCATTAGTTTCTATGGCAAAAACGAAGCTTAATCTCCTGTCAGCTCCCCTCAAGCTAGTCTCCCAGGACTCGCTGCTCTCTCTCCCATCCATCACCTCAGCAGGGACCAAAGGGAGACTCCCCAAAGGAATGAGGATCAGAGCAATTTGCATTCACACTCGAACCATCAAGGCCCAACAATCCCATAGTGACGCTCTCCATTACACTATATCACAACTGTCATCCAAATGAAATGTAAAATGCCACGGAATAGCAATTACAGATTTTCTTCAAAAAGAGGGAAAGTCAAAATGCTAATTGCAATGTTCCAGCAGTATTTGTTCCGTGACCCATCTGAGGAAACATTTTCCTGCCTGTTTCAGCGCTCAACATCAAACATCTATTTCAACACATTTCATGAACATGCCTGCAATTGTGCTCAGACCCCCCGACTGTTCAGTCAATCAATCCAACTGAAGTACGTGACATTTCATACACAAAGGTAGACTTCAGTTTGCAGAATGCCTCTGGAAAATAAATACACACTCCAGCAGCACAGCATGTGACCAGTTGTCATGAGTCAAAATGAACTGTTGTGCATCAGACTTCGGTGACAAGCTTGTGCATAGAAATCAGGCCATAGGCTTCGCAATTAACCCTAAAGAGTCAAACAATAAAGCTGTCTATCAAAAGCAAACAGGAAACATCACCCGTGGTTCGCATCCTTCAGGAAATGTCACGTGAGACTCACATAGCAAATAAACACAATTAAAGGGCAGTGACACGCAAAATAATGCAGCTGTGTTGTATAGCAGAGAAACTTACCAGCAAACATTCAAATGAAACTACTCTGACTGACTGCCATGAAATGACTGACAGAACCGAACAACAGGGGTCTCCAGCAGAGTGATTTTCGCCCGCATGCTGCCAAGTCATTACAAAGATTATAATTCACAACTGCACAATTTCCCTTCCTGAATAATTGTACATTCAAAGTTGATGCTCGTCCACCATTCAGCATTCATTTCCCCAATGTTTAATCCAACTAAGATGTGGAATTAGAGCTGGAAAATCTCTTTATCCCACCACTGAGAGTGATATCTATATGGACTCGAACAGCACCAGGACCCGAGGATGGAGCCAAGCCATAAACAACCACCTGGTTGCTAACTCAATCCACACTCAATTAAATATCAGACTGGAGAGACTGAGTGTTAATATAAGAAAGCAGGAACAGAGCTGCCGTTTTTATTCACAAATGCATTATTCTCAATGTTCCTTTTATTTGATAATCTATTTGGCGAGTGGCTCGGAATATTTTCTGTTTATGAATTTGGCACTCTTGTGTTTTCTACAAATGGTTATTACCATGACAAGCACAAATGGCTTTCCCTGATGGATAACTGCAACAGGGTTTGCTGCTACTTGCATTTGTTAGGGCCATTCTCTGACTTGTTTGTGCTTCTGTAATGAGGAGAGAGTCTGGAACATGTTGTATATCAATTAGGCCATCAAAGACAGTGGGCATTTATGGCGACACCCTTTAACCTCAGGGTGAAAGACCAGATTCTTGTTTTTGCATGTCAAAAGAAACGGGTCCAAACAGATGCTGAAATAAAACATTTTCCAAGCCCTTCCCTTCACAGTGATGTCTGAAAGCACGAATTGTGCAGTCACTTTGGTTAAATAAACTACACTAATAAAAAAAAAAAAAGAAGACAGAAGAGCCAAGTTATTCATACGGTGTCTAATTAGGCTTAGAAAACACCTCCTGCTTTACTCAAATAAGACGTTTCCAGGACGCTTTAAGAGCAATTTTTGAGACATTTCTCCACTCCCTTGATTGAACAGCTTCAAAAGATTTCCACCGTGAATCCCAAGGGAACCAGTTAATCCTGATCTTCTCCACAAGCAAAGGGATCATCTCAATGTAAATCAGACAGGGCTTTTGATCAAAGTATTCAATCAGTCTTAAACACATGACGCCACAAGGAGCCTCGCTGCGAACAAGGTCAACATCTTGGTTGTTCTCGAGCTCAAAGGGAGGTGGGAGAAAAACAACTCAGATGTGACATAAAATATGCGCCTGTACAGACACATTAGACGAGAAAAAGACCACCAAAACATAAGATTAGAGTGTACAAGCTGCAGTCTGTCGGAGAAAATGAGGATCCCAGTCCCATTCAAAACATCATCGGACATTCCTTGACCACACTTGACCTTCGTCCATTCCTTTCTTAAAATAGGGGCGCCAGACAGAATTTACTTGTCCGTGATGTAAACAAACCAGTAAACTTTCAGCTAAGCCTTAACCCCCCCTCTGGATAATGGATCACACACAAACACAGGCGTAGCCTATACATGACGTTTTGCCTCTGGCTCGTTTTGTTTCCCAATTAGACGGTTGTCAATATAACCAGAATAATGATGCTCCATCCGATAGCAGTCAAATACACTTATTAAGCATGTGTTTAAATGATTAGACCCACTCGAGGAAGCTTTAATGCCAGGATGATCAATGTCAAATTATCACTCCATTTATCAACCACCAGTGCTCCAATCCTCCACCCAAAACACACACACACACACACACACACCACCTCTCTTCCTCTATGATCTATTATGTATTCAGGACAGTCTCTCAAAGTATGACAGGGGTTGAAGACAAATGTCACCACGTCCTGAGTCACTCTTCCTCAAGAAACATCATGAGTGAATATGAAAAGCAGCAAAGGCCTGTGGATTTGATGAACAGTTTAAAATGAAGGATTCAGACATCATGAGTCCTTCAAGTAATTCTACAATATTTACCTAGCAGACAGGAGCTGAGCAGAACAGGCCACAGGTTTCAATTATCATTCAGGAGCACTGTGTGGCTCCGAGTTGCCATTACAATGAGATATTGGAAAACTTGGGAGTCTGCTGGCCCTGCACGGTTCGCACATATCGCCATCTGCCTGCTGCTCGGGTAACTTCATTATTTTTGCAGCCAAATAAGTATTCTGCAGCCGTTTTCCGTGGGTTTGACTCTAGGACTGAAAACACTTTCCAATTTTCTCTCACTCATTTGCACATCTTGTTCCAAAACACAAACCGCGCCATCAAATCGATCCACCCATTCATGCATTAATCAAGTCTTGCAAAAACATCAAGCAGCACACACATACACACACACAGAGTGGGGAGCAGGGATGTGATGATAAAATAAAGCACATATGTCTCAGATGATTCCCTGCAGCTTACCTTGGACGTGCAGCGCTAACAGGAGTATCCATATCCCCACACACATCGCCATGGCACCTCAACTATCCGGATCTCGTCTGATAACCTGAGAGTGGATGAACGGGGATCACTCGAAACGACAAAGACCAAGCATGCAACTTCTGCAAATCCCACTTCGGATCCGAACTAGTCTACCTCCCTCACTGAGCAGTAGGAGACTTTCGTAAAACTAGAGGATCGGTGTTGCGCTTCTCCGTACCAAAGCATCAATGGCACGTCTGCGGCGTTTCTTTCCTCTGGCGGAGAGTTTGCACTAAGTCGAGCCTGGCCGGGGTCCCCAAAATGAGATCCAAGCGGCTGCAGATGTGCCGTGTGGATGATGGAGTCTGTTGGGAAACAGCAGGCAAATATAGAGAACAAGGACAGTTATCAAAGCAGCTCTTCTAGTTTAACCATGGAGCCTTTGTTTCTCCATCCACCGCAGCGGCTGCACAACTCTCTCCCTCCTTCCAGGATTGTGGATCAGAGGTAAAGTGGGCGGGAGGTCCTCGATCGATGCTGCGCTGGGAAGTTTCCAACACTTGGAGAGTTCCGCCGGGGAAATGTTGTCTTCCGCCCGCAAAAATTGACACAGCACCTAACAGATATTCTGCTGGCACCGTCCCGGCGTTAGTTCCTTAAGTTCCCGGTTGTCCCTGTCTGCAGCCACGGCCAGCCGGAGATCAGCACACCAGGCAGGTGAAGTTGTTGCAACTCTGGAAATGGTGGGATGTCCCCCCTCTTTTCCTCGTTTTTCTTTCCTGTGGATGAAACAGTGTTTCTTTATCCCACTATGCGCACCGCCCCGCTGATCTGCCACCACAGTGTGTTGCTGACTATCGCTGACGCTTTGGGGGAGATCGGGATCGGTGACGTTGTGCAAGGGAGGAGCCTGGATTGTCCTGCAAAAAGCAAAGGCATCGCCTGGGAAAAAAAAAAAAACAGAAAGCTACAGCAGCCTAGTAACCCCCTAGGAAGTGACTCTCAAACTTTTCGAGCACGTACAGGGTGTTTAAAATGAGTAGTTTGGAGCAGATGGTGATCACATTGTGCGCAAAGGAAAAACAATTTTCGAAGGATTGAGATAGATCCGCCGAAGAGGCAGGGTGGGGATGTGGGGGACGAGGACAATGACAGCGTGTACAGTCATGCTGAAGTGAAATAATGCATTGTGAAACACCAGTCATATGCTGAAACCCCACAGGCCCCCACTGAGACACCGAAACCTTTGAGACTGGAGGGAAGTGAGAGGCAAAACCAAAACTGGCACTTAGAGAAATTGCTATATTTAAAAAACACTACCTCACTTATGTTGAGGAAGCTGCCTGAGCCTCACTTTGACAGCCGCTGACAGGTCCACAGGCGAGAAGCAATCAGTGACTAAATAATTCTAGATTTTGATCTTTTCATGTCAATTTTCTCAAAATGTTTCCCAAATAAAAGCTCATAATTGAATTAAATGATAATTGAATTAAACTAATCTCACTGATGTCCAGTGACCACAAGAGCACGTCGCATTTTACATTGATATAGCCTACCCCCAAGAAACAGACATTTACCAGTTATTATATTTCAAATTAGGTAAATGCAAGACACCACTAGAGATCCTCTCAATGGCCCCTGAAGCACCCCAGACCTCATGTTAACCACAAATCTAATAACAAACATATCAGGGTGGGGCAGTGAACGCTAAAATATGATCCAAACAGTCATCCCAACATATTCTCATAGTGAGGTAACTTTTTGTAAATCAAAAATAAGGGGAGCAACACTGGATGATGATCTTAGAGGGGAAAACAAAGTCACTGAAAGATGGTCGTTACATCTTCAACAATACATGAGTGTATATGCGTGGGAGAGAGGGATCTATATCACCTCATGAACCAGCTGTGAAAGCTAACTAACCATACCCTGCCCCCCTTTTTCCTTCCTTCCTTCCTTCCTCGTCACTCCTGAGCCAGTTCATCCTTTTCCCCAGAAGCGACCAAACAGGATCAGGCCTGTGAAGGCACTGCCTGGAAATGAATGGGAGGATGGATGTGATAACACTTCCCTCTTGTGGACAGTAGTTCTGCAGATAATTACAACAGGCCATGCTTAATATCACTGAGTCGATTGTGTTGTTTGGAGTTTGCAGGCTTGTGCGTGTTCAAAGTCCAGTCTTTGGTCATGATTCACTATCAGCGCTGCAGAATTATCTGCTGAACAGCAAGAGAAATTACCTGGCATGACAAAACAGCACCGGGCCAATTGGTTATTAGGGTCAGTGTAGTGTTTGGGGCACGGCGACATAAATCATGCTGTTTAAAGTGGGAAACTACGCGCGGCATACGCTATCCTTTCTAAGTGAAGGATGTGCAGTTAATAAACATGCCTACAGTCCTGTTAAACGCAATGAAACCAGACTAGTGCATTGGTAGCGACTGGGAGCATACAGATAAACTCTGTAAGACCTGACATTTTGTTTTGTCAAATAAAAGCTGTGAAGAAAAATGAAGCGGCTGCTGCTTGAAATTCTTCATGCTTAACCCAAAGTAGCGGTTTAAGCTAAATGATGTTTAGCTTAAACTCTGATGTACTCTGTCATTTGCAGCTGAACTGAATTACTATAGATTGACAAGGCACACATAGAAAGAGAAAACTCACGGGTATCACGCTAGATAGCAGGAGTATTTCCAGGGCTATGAATAAAGTATACAGTATGAATTAACAATGTCAATTTTACACTACGTTTTACCATTCAGAGGATAATCACTTTACTTCATAAACCCTGAAAGGTCAGAGCAGCAGCAGCAGCCTGGGGCTATTAAGAGATGGGTAGCAGTCTTAATCTGATGGAAAAATTGGAGGGGAGGAAGGGAGTATAAAATCCTCTCTTCAAGGGCAACTACCTTAAGTGTGCCCTTGAGCAAGGCACTTAACAAGTATTTGCTCCAGTGGCAGGAGTTCATTGGTCAGCAGTGGTCTCAAACAGAAAGCGTATGAAGCTGTCTGAGTTGAAATCTCCTGACAAAAAGCTCCCACGCTCGGCCAAACTTCCTGTGACACTTAATGGCTAAAAAACTCCGGGTGTGACCCTTGCCTTTGATGCATTAACTCCAGGGCCCCCTTCATTGAGCGGCTGAGGTTATGATTGATTTACAGGCAGGCTGATGAAATCTGATACACTCTTTCTGAACTACAGCTTGTGTCAGAGCTCTAGGCCGGGCGCGAGCCAATGTGGAGATACAGGAAGTGTTCTGCATAAAGAATATTTGGAGATGAAGGAGAAAAGTAGCAGTGGCTAAATTGTAGACCCAGGATAGATGAAGGGTTTCTGATTAATACGTCATTGTCGTATAAATGGTGATGATTATTTTCAAGCAGAGAGAAAGTAGTGATATTTTGCTCATGCCAGTATTGCAAATGTATTTACTTAAAGGTCCAGTGTGTAGGACTCAGTGACATCTAGTGGTGAAGTTGCAGAACTGAAACTTTCTCATTTGTGCCGAGCTTAAGGGAGAACTATGGAGGGTGAAACAAAAATGCAAATGGCCCTCTCTAGAGCCAGTGTTTGATTTGTCCATTCTGGGCTACTGTAGAATGAGTGGTGACTCTGGAACACGGCCCACTTCATTTATAGATATAAACAGCTCATTCCAAGATAACAAAAATGCAATGATTCTTATTTTCGGATGATTATAAACAGATAAAAACATAGTTATATTATTTTCTGCCAGTATAGATGCCCTTAAATCCTACACAGTGGACCTTAAAGAAATATAGTGGGAAGGATATGAAATAAAGTGCCTGCTTGAATCTTAGCACAACAAATACAGAAGCAGATAACGTATTGAATCAGATTCTGATTATGGCATCTTGTTTCAATTTGAGTGAAAAAAAAAAAAAAAAATCGTATTTATTACAATCCCATAAAACGTAATGGGCACATTTACTAGACATCAACAACACCCCAGTTCAGTTACAATATGTCATATATCGATGATAGTTCAATCAATAATAGTTACATTATGTCATCTATCTGTAAGTGTGAAATAGGGTTTGAGTCTAATCTGCCTCTGTCCCACATTCTGTCATCACCTCTGTCAGTGATGCAAACATTGATTTATAGAACACGGCATCTGTCATATTGGTGACCTAATGTAAGCTGTCACAAACTTGCAATTGCGAGCATAAAAATGATGGCAGAAGTTTGGCAACGTGCTGATGAGCGAAGCACAATCCAGGTTTTTAGCAGTCCAGAATAGCATGAAATCTGCATTGGGCCTGACCCAAGTCTGCCTCCCTGGAGAGCAGACAACCCTTTTTGATCCAAAACTGTTAGTTTCCCTGGCCTGGAAAACATGCGATAGAGAAATCTGTGTCCTATAGAAACTGTATTTGTTCTGAACAGAGACACATCTACACAGTTCAATTAAATGAAATAATTGTTTATCTCTGAACATGGAAGTCATGTGATACCAAAGATGATTCTCATATTAACATGTGGAAACACCCCTGCAGGGCTGCTGTTAACTGATTTACCTCATCATTTAATACAGTGCAATTATATTGCAAACAAATTACTGACCATAAAGTAATGACTTGATACAGTGGGTAGTAATTGTTTCACCCAAGAGACTTAGGCTGGTAATGTCTTCAATCCTCTAGAAGCAACAACTTGAACTACTGAATGATTAATTTTCAAGTGTTGTCCAATCTCCCAGCTGTTGATAGACAGGTACACAGATGATTATGGATCATTTATAGACATAATTAAGGAACAAACATTCTAACAGCCTGCAGCTCCTACTTAAACTGGACCACAGTGGTAACCAGCTAAGAGATAATTTGCCACCAATGCAGCCAGCAGAGCTAAAACATGAAAGATATGTGAAACAAATGACTCGCTGTAGGAGACTTAATTTATGCTGGACATACCATGAAGATGTTCGGTAACATGTTTCCGAAAACACACAAACACAGCATAGCAGAGAAAAGCCAACACTGCACTGTATGAGGCAGCTAATCTCCTTTAGAGTGAACGGAAAGGTCTTATCAACCTGTTACAGTGTTTTCATTGACAGAGTATTATCTTTTTTTCTTCAAATACCAATCAAAGGGACAGAAATTGGCTCTCTGGCATTAGCAGCATGTGCTCCAAAATCACTGGAAGAAGAAAAGAAGAAGTCTTAGAGAGTTTAACTCTCAGCGGGGGCCCAGGAAAAGCCAAGAAAACATTACATGACAAGTCATTGATGCTCCTCTCACCTCTGGTGCCTCGGTGTCGGACAAATTGAAGGGAAAATACCTCTGTGGCCAATGATGAATGTTTTATGAGGTTTCTAACAGTGGACAATGATGTGGTATATTAAATATGCATATATACATTTGATATCTGACCTTTGTCCACGATCTGCACTTCAAATGGACAAATATGCAAATGGAAACATCTGGACTCTGCTGTCTGTCATATGAGATGTTTAATGTTGCATATTTGATGGAAATGTACATGTATGTAAATTTCACCTTTAACAGATCTCTGTGTTTGTACTGGCATGTAAGAATGAAGTTGATACTATTTAACACCCTCATATGGCATCTATGGTCTCCACATTCAGTCTTGACATTTTAGAATAAGTAGCATTATACAATACATTCAACATAGAAAAAGGTACTTATACTTGGACTACTGTTTCTGTCTATATTAAGGAAGGCATTTTCCACAAAATATAGCCTGTAGTTTTCACCCCCCAAAGAAAAAAAAAATCTGAGTTCTTATATAAATTCATTCATTATCCGTGACCACTTATCGTGGGGGTGGACTGGAGCCTATCCCAGTTGACAATGGGCGGGGTACACCTCACTCGCATACCAATTCTTTTTACTTATAGTAGGTACTGCAGCTGCCCTTAATAATATGTACTGTTGCATGCAGTACGCACACAATCAGGACATACTACTTTCTCATAACATTACACCCTGACCTTTGACCCTCTTGCTTATATATCCATTACCTCGGAGATAAAAACAACGCCAATTACTGAGTTCCCCGAGGATATGACCAACCCGGAGAGCTCTGCTGTTGTTGCTTTGCAATTTATGTATATTAACTTTAAAGTTATAACTGCATATATTGTAGATTCTAACATATTATATCTGCAACAGGGAAATGTTGCTGTTGTTGTCTGTATTATATATGATTATTTTGTTCACTTAAACAATCAATTAACCTATTAGTACTTTGCAAATGGTCATCAGTTACTTTAATGCGCTGTCATCCATCATTGCGACTTCTGACAGCTGTCAATCAGCTGTCAATGACCTGTCAAACTCTCATCTGTTCGTAGCTCAGTTAATGTGAAGTATCGTCCGCTGTGCAGAGGATTGTGGGTCAGAATAGGCAGAAAAGCATGCAGGCTTGCATACTGCAAAATTGGACCAGATGTAGTAGAAAATCTTGTTATATTTGGCATAATGTGTTTAACATACTATGTACTGGGACATACTAAATCCTTTTTCTTGGACACTATATAGTATGGTAGTATGGAACACACAGATAGAGACAGACAACCATTCATGCTCACTGGCAATTTAACACTTGCCAATTAACTTTAACTGCTTGTCTTTTGACTGTGGGAAGAACCTGGACACAACAAAACTCCACACAGAAGGACCCCAGAAGGCTGCTGGGTTCGAACCCGCAAATCCTCTTGCTATGAGGCAGCAGTGCTAACCACTGCATCACTATGCAGATAATTAAAAAATATCAGCTTAAAGGAACAGTGTGTAAGATTCAGGGGGATTTAGTGACATCTAGTGGTTAGGATTGCAGATTGCAACCAGCTGAAACTTTTCCCGCTTAGGATTCCTTCGGCGTTAATTTTTAGGATGCTTTTGCTAGATCACAGATCAGGCCAGCAGAAACACTGAATAAAGCAGTTTCACTTTACAAATCAGTGTTTCTCTTCGCTGTTCAACACGCCACAGAGGGGCCGTTAGTTTAGGAGGTTTTTGCTGGGAGCTGATTGTCCACAGAGGTCTCCTCCTGTCCAAAACAAGTTGACCCGGTGCTTTTAACTGTTAAAAACACTGAATAAAGCAGTTACACTTTACAAATCAGTATTTCTCCAACGCTTTTCAGCATGCAACATGGTGGGCTCCGTGGATGAGGACCTGCTCCCTATGTTGATATAAATGGCTCATTCTAATGAAACAAAAACGCAAGAGTGTGTATTTTCAAGTGATTATACACTCAAGAAAACATGCTCATTATATTTTAATCCACTTCTGCCAGTACATCCGACACACTTGACCTTTAAAACTGATAGTTTCACTGATCAGGTCTTCAACAAAAATGATTACTACTATCACCAGCATGTCACGGTTATTGACAATTAGTAGATTTCACTGAAATATGTGGTTAAAGAGATGAGCACTGTTTAATAAGGTGTGACAAGGGTTCAAATAGATGCTTAATAATGAGAGAGAAAACCTTGATAATACTAGATCATTTTTCATAAGAATGGAAACAGATTTTGTAATAAAAAGAAAATATCTCCTAATCATAACAAAAGACCTTGTTACTGCAAGAAAGCCCGGTGATTTTTCTTTGTCAAGCCCAACGCAATATGCTTCCATAGTTCAGTGCTGTTGTGCTTTTTTTGTTTTAAAACACAAAGATGATGGCTAACCAGAGAAACACAGACGACGTACTGTAGCCTGCAGCATTTCATACTGCACATACTGAGCAGGTATTCAGTCCTTTATTCATGAAGCCTGTGTTTCAGTTACAAGACAAGGAAGGATGATGTACTTGTGCATGTGGGTGTGTGTGTGTGCGTATGCGAATGTGAGAGACAGACTTTGGATGATTCTCTCCTTCAGGGAACATTTAGGAAAATGCCAGTTTTCCAATTTAAAGAGGAAATCAATCTCTAATAAAGTAGCTGAAGTCACATCTTGTTACTCACCTACTACAGTAGATGAGATAACTAGGAAGCTGGCAAATGAGGGAATAACAGCTCACAGTGTACTGCATTGCCACAGTTACATCTGCAGAGATACAATTGACCTCTGTCTGCTAGCTAGCTGCCACTAATGAGTGAGCATTAGCCTTATGTGCCAGTAAACAAAGAGAGAGCTATTGTGGCAGAGTGCTGAGTTGACAGAAAAGACATTTCTCTTTGGCTCATCAACAATATATCTGACAAACTATCACAATAAAGTGGGAACTTAATGTGTTTTTGACTTTAGAATTTCATCTTTAGGATTTAAAACCAAATTATTACTTTGAAATATGAGTGTAACTGATGTTCTTTGGCACTAGAATCTGCCCCACCATTTCTCGAGTAGAAATTTACTCCCTCACATTTTCGATTGTTTATGTTTTCCCATATTTAAAGCTATACTAATTCATTCACCCTTGATTTTTGCGGCTCTCAGCTCGAGTTGAATCTGTGCAGAAGTGTTGTGATTGCAATCTTTGCAAACTGTGGATCCAACAGCTACATCTCAGCACGGAGGCGCTTTTGCAGTGGCAGCAGGATAAAATCTCTGCTCGGAGGATAATGAGATGGATCACATGCATGGCAGCACTTGCTAAGTTACATGGTTTTAACTATCTATCAACGGGCTCATTTTCAAGCCACTTCAACCTCCTATAGCCTGGCTAGGCTGTCCCCACTTTGACTGGCTGTCTTGTTAAAATGTGGATGTTTCTGCTCTCATACAGAAGCGACCAGACTCACCCCCCCACATGAAAAATGAATTATTATTCTGAGGGTGCTATCAGCCATCCCTAAATCACTCACGGATTCATAATCACAGTACCTTCCTGATGGCAATAAGCCACATTTATTTCACTCATCAGTGCTAAAAATAGACGAGGTTTAGCATAACTGTTCCTTGTAAAGCTGTGGAAGGCAGGTTACTGTCACTAGTGTCCATGTGTGCCAGCCGGGGTTGATTCGCTTTCAATCCAATCAATTCAAATTGTAAATAGAAACTGCCTCATTTGCTAATGGTCGAGTATTCACTCAGATATCTCCTGGTTCGGTATGACAACCTTTTCATGCCAAAAGCTTTTCACTGTTTTGAATTTTGAAGAATATCCACTTTGCTGAATTGATTGCTGAATGGAGAACGAATTGAATCCAGCTTTTGTGCCAGCATTCAAAGCCACGGTTTAGCACATGTGCTTCACAAATTTGCAGAAAATGTTCCAGGCCTGTCCTGTCTGATAAAATGCCTAATATAATTGACATCCTTCCTGGTCCTATACAACAAGGATTTAGCACGCTGGAAAACAACCCCAGCGGTGCTGCACGACTCCTTGTAGAAAATAAAGACTCTCCGTTACCTTGGCTCCAGCACACGACAGGAATATTTAAGGACAATTTAAAGTCGGCTACACCCACCAACCACACCTCTAGCCTCCAGTATCTAGAGAGCAAAGAGGCAATGCAAATATCTACAAGGTCGAAAAGCAATGTAGAAAAAACTTCCACAGCGTTGTCAACATATAGACTACATCAGCAGTTTTACAAAGTAATAACAGGAAACAAAATCTCCATCTGTCAGACTCTAAGGAGGACACCCAAAGGTGGCACAGCTGCTATGTTACTATCAGAGTCTCAATCCTCCAGTTGGGATGCTTGATGACTCAGCAATAAGTTAACCAAATTGCTTGTTTGTAATTATATTGTCTATCATCTGCTGTGTCACCTACGACATGATCATTAAATCTAACCCCTCGATGAGTGAATGTTTCCACAACACAGCACACCCCCAGTGTGCTGTTTGTAAACAACAAATATCAGTTATTGCAGTAAGAGGCTTTGTTTACCGTTATATTTATCACAGATTGCCATTTCTATGCTTTTGACTGCAAGTAATCCAAACCAACCAACCAACCAACAAACATTGGGTGATGACAGAAAAAGAAATGGATTTATAGGAAATGTTGTTCTCCTTGGACTATGTAAATGAATGCAAAGTAAATGTACAAAAACCTTGATTGGACATTTTGAAATGCTGACTGCATCATGCTCAGGCTATTCCAGACTATTGCCCGAGGCGGGTGATTTCATTTCTTTATTTCAAAGAAATACATCATTAAAAGTGTTTGCAGAGAGACACATGCTTTCTGTTGGTGCCTATTAACTTCTATTTATATTTCATGATTTATTTACCAGCAGGTTATTAGCATAAATTTATCAGAAAGGAGTGACACAAAAGGCCACTCTTGGTTTTGCATTGATGCCAAAAAAAAGAGTTAAATACGCTGGCATTTGGAAACAGGAGCAGCAGAGTGTGAAAATAAACTTTAAGGCTGGTCGCCATCATGCTCCAAAAATTTAGTAGGGATCATGGAACAGATGTCACAGTGCTGAGTCACTGTATACCTGTATGTGTTTTGTATTCAAAGTTTTGTTTGTATGATAAGTTGGATTGCATTTAGAGTTGGTGTTATAAAGTTTGACGATATATATATTTGCTATAGCTGCCTGACATCATCGCAACAAAGGAAATTTTCCTTTAATTTGTCTCATTTTACAACAATAGGAAACTCAGAGCAGATAAAAGGTTAATCAGTCAATGCAGCATTTGACTTTTTAGAGGAGACTGTCTGCTGATTCATACACATAATAAGGATGACAGACAATGTCTGCACTCCATAAATACACTTTAATGCTTTTAACAGCATGGCAGCAGACAGAAAGTAATTTCACTGCTTGTGTTCTTGCAAATTTCATTGTAACATTCTGCACTGCCATCAATATTAACAATTATAAAAGCCATCAGATGTGCATCCAAATTCAATCAATAGCTCTTATGTTAAGCTTTCAGGAAATGCACTGCAGGCAGGAGATATATTTTATTCTGTCATTTGAGTGGGATTATTATCTGTGGTTGGCAGTCACAAACTCAGCGCATGAGAAAAGTTTTAGCAACAGCAAAAAGGTACTTTTGGCTCAGCAGGCCAAAACGTTTAAGCTCAGAATACCATGCATTCATTTAAAAAAGACAATGGACACTGCAATCACTTGAACATTGGACAATTATAATTCATCGTTATATGGAGCTAAAATCATATTGCAAATCTATGACCGCATGATGTAATGTGTTATTGAAACGAGAGGCTATTTGAAAAAAGTTAAACCCATGGGCAGTAATTATAATGTATGTTCCTGCAATATTCAAATAGATGGAGGGAAGTTTACCACAGTTCATTGAAACAACCTACTCACATTATTATGATACAAAGCTGGTTTTAAAATAGCAAAGTACGTCTTTTAGTTTCTAAATATTTCACCACTGGAAGGCTGTGCTGTAGGAGGTGTCCACTGAAACTGAGGAATTCAAGTAAAAATGTTCCATTGTTTAAAAAAAATTGGTGGCAGATTCAGGCTTGTAGATTAAACGCCATGTATACGATACAACACAATTCAAGATACAGATGCTGCACAAAAATACATGTTAATGTGCGTGGCAAACTGCTGAGCAAGATGGGGAAAGGAGACCCAAGAGCTGCAAGGAAAGGATTATATCAGGAGATCTTTAATTTCAGTCTCAGGCTTCAAAGGCCTGCAGAGAGAAAATGAGAGAGTTGGTGAGTGACCAGTGGGCTATCAGCAAATGGGTGGGCAGTGACACAGGGCTCATCACAGAGACCATTCTGGAGGTGCACACAAGACAAAATTACTCTGTCTGTCTGAATAAATTCTGGCTGCAGGCAACAGCCAGTCCCATCGCACATTTTATTATGGCTGAAACACCGTAAAAATAAGTCATGGAATTTAAAGGATTATCATCTCTCGTCTGAGGCGGAGAGACGTAACACTTTCAGGTGTTACATGTTTTGTTTTGTAAAAGACCAAGAAAAACACACATTCTGTTTGACAGAGGGATGGAGAGCTGTTTGTATCTGGAGTACTCCAGTGCATCTTGTTTATTTTCGCATTATCACAGTAGGGGCATGGAATCAGCTCCGGATCAATCCTCTTTAATGCTTATGTGAGAGAAACATCTGGTTTTCAATTAGATATTTAGCAAGCCCGACAACAGGGGGTTACCTCAAAGTAGCGGCAGTGTCACTGGGCCTGCAATAATGATGTGGCTAATGTGCCTATCGAGCGACACGTGGATCGAGAGCTCAGCCTGCCGCAGTATCTTAAGATAGCTCCGCGCAGTCTGTTTCTCCTGATAAGGTGCAATCTGATTCAAAAGGAGCAAGTGTGCTGCAGGAATATAAGTCGTCTAACAGAAAATAAAACCCAGCCAACAGCCACGGATTAATAAATCCACACCATCAATCAGAAAAAAACGTGATCCTGTCATGTTGGTCTCATGTTCCTGTTTGAAACCCCAACAGTCCACCAGCCTATCTCTGATGTCTTTTTGCCTGCATGAGTTTGAATAATACCCTCTGAGCATGCCAGGGGGTTATCAGCATCACCTCCTGGTAACAACCTGTCTTATAAAGTTGTTGTGAAAAAGTGTTTTTTTTTTTTTTGTTTTTTTTTCAGCCGAGGAAGCAACATTTGAAAATACGGAGATAACTGAAATAAATAAAGAAAAGAGGATCTGCTGGAGCTGATAAGACTTCAGGATGGTGAAATTGATTACAGCCCGTTTTCCTCAGCATGTGAATTTTGCTGATCTAACCAAAATCTACTGAACAATACAGTAGAGAGGAATGGATTTTGACCTATAACATCCTGTATCTGTGATAATCAAATAGCTTAGTTCAAGGGCCACTTTTGGGACGTGATGGGAGCTGAGGGCCAGTTGACAAAACTCAGCTATCACTGCACGCCTTTCAGCATTTACTCTAAATATTTACCTTTGCTATAAAAATAACATTTAATTTCATGTTGTAGCTGAAGCTCTACGGTCACAGGGACGCCCACTAAAGGGCTCTACAGGTTTGGAGCAGGATCAGGAGAGTGATGGTGATTTCCTTGACTGATCCATCACTGTACTTCTCTCCTTGTATGTGTCTGACATGTATGGAGGGGAGAAATGAGGCATGATCCCCTGCTGCTCCCTGCACATCCCCCCAGGCTTCTACCCTCCTAGGAGGAGTGTACAAGCTGGTGACGATTGGGACGCTGGTGCTCTTCAGCCCCGAGGCTGACAAGATCTGGCAGTCGATTCAAATTCACTGCAAACAGCTTCAGGTTAAGAACTGCATCTCTGGACAAAATGACCTACGAGCTACATCACAGCATCCAAATCTTGAGATACGGTTGGTCATAAAATAGAATAGAATAGAACAGAATATCTGTCTTGTCATTATATAACAAGATTCAGTTTGCACCTTCCGTATATTAGATGCTATAAAGGTAAAACATACAAAAAGCTCTAATAGCAATAAAGGGGCAATAAAGCTATAACAGTATCAGGCACTATTATAATACTTGTAGAAATTGCTTAAATGAGCATTGTCGAAGGGAAATGACTCACATTAGCCTTTTTACAGTCTATGGGATAACCCAGCATTACATTTAGCTTTTAGAGTTTCCTAGAAGACAGCATAACCACAGTGAAAGTCTTACACATGTAAACAAACACAGACATACAGACATGCATGGATTAATATGCATTGTGGTGAGGATGCAATCTTGGAACCCATCGGCTATCGTCTCAGAATGATAAAGCCTCTGTGGGCAGCAGCCAACAATTCAAGCTGCAGCCACATTCAATTTGAAGCCTACACGACATGCCCCTAGAAACCATGCCCACCACCAGTACAAAATAAACCCATTAATGCAAAGGGTATTTGAACTCTGATACAGCGCAACATTGTCATGAATAAATACAAGGCCAAACATAGCAATAGCCCATTTATTCTTTGCTTTATTTGTTAAGACATGATTCATCTTACAAGAAACAAGATATAACCCTAACTTGAGCCGCCTCTCTTTTAACCTCACACTTCATAGCTAGTTACACGCTAACTTAGCATTTTCTTCAGGACTTCCTCTTCCGGACCAAGGGGTGAAGGGAGCTGATCGTGGACTGATGGCTGGCGGGTCACGTAGCTGCTCCACTTGCAGCTCTACCTTTCTCCTCCATGTGATGGTCTTTTCCGCTAACGTCTGTAAGCAGGTATCTGCACTATCACGGACTGTTTATCTGAAGTTCAAACATGATTGGTCAACACTACTCGGACTACAATCAGACTAGATACCAAAATCTTGTCCTGCTGCCTGTATATATATATGTATAATCTATTTATAGAGATTAGTTAGGATGTAGCGCCCAATGCAGTTAGCCCTGATGCCTATTTCAGGTGGCCACTTTCTTGTGTTTACTTTCAGCTGGACTCAAACACAAGCATTTGAATTGATGTGAAAATCCCATTTAATTGGACCAACAGGAGGCTTGTGCAGCTTACCCTGATTTACATTGTTTCACGCAAGCCTTCTCCGAATCTCTACAAAGGGCGAAGTTAGCACAACCTATAGAGTCACATTAGTCACATACATGGGAACTACGCTAGGCTGAAATAAACCATTATTTCCCAAAACAAGTGGCAGTATAATTACAGTATTTCAGCCATTCCTGCCTCTCTGTGGGCCAGACAGGCCTAGCTGAAGCCTAGCCTGTCTCACTGATCCACCCACGACTGGTGCCTTGCCACCAGGACTCCAAACCAGCCAAGACATAATAGGCGTGCAGATTATCTTGATAAACAGAGTATATATATATTTAAGTGTACATAGATGCAGAGACGGGTGGCTCAAACATACAAAGTCCTTAGAGAGAGTGAAATAAATAACACAGCATACATAAACTAAGTGATGAGTCAAAACAAAAAGCATTTGGGCCTGTATGGTCAAAAGAGGCATCCTGCCACCACCGCAGAAATCATCGTTTGAATAATATGCAAAGCATCATGCTGTGTTTTCAACTTGTTATAAAGAAATGCACACCGAATGGGTGGTATTGTTATAATAAAAGGAAACCTGGTCCTTTTGTCGTAAACACACATAATTATATCTCCTGATGGAAGGGAGGTGAACGTATTGTCCTTGGGGGAAATCGGAAAAGTAGCAGCATCTTTTCAAAAGCCCATGAAATGTATTGGAATAGATCTGATGTGATTTACCAAATAAAAGGGTTTGAAAAAAGAGAAAAAAGTTAAATTCACTTTTGGAGGCATTGTCGTTTCTGTGCAGACAACTCTCAGCCTTTGAAACTGGCTGAACTAATGGGCTTGAAATCAATGTGTTGTCCGAAAATTACTCTTCCCAGCCTGTACACCAAGCGATAGTAGTTATGTAACTGAAGGATGCAGCATGGAAATGACCACAAAGCAAACCCCCTTAACTACACAACTCATAAAAGAAATATATATTTATATATATATTTATATATCATTTTTGTTGTCATGGAAACATAGCCAAATAGCCAGTCCCACAAGGCTGCCAGACGCTCATAGTCTGAGGCTCTTTTTGATGATAAGTCGACCTGACAATATTTTTACTTTCCCCATGGAAGGAGGAAGAAGCCATCACACTGGCTCGATCAAACAGGATCTCAAACATCATTTCACCCAGGAACAGCGTCCTCTTTAGAAGTCAGACTTACATTTGCATAATGACCTCTCCAAATAGAGAGACCTCTATAAAAGGACGCGTTATGTTACACATTTACAATATTTTTAAAGTATTTTAAAGTATTAACCCCATTTTGGTGTTTAACACAATTTGTTATCATACAAAATCCTATGGAAATGAATTAATTAATGTTCATATCTTAAGAAATCTATTGAATTTTTGTTTGGTGATAATGTAATAGCAAAACTAACTGTTTAAACGGTGCGTTACAAGCAGAGTGTACCACATATGAATACAAAGGTAACACTTGAGATGGATGTAAACATGTACACACTTGCAAGAGACTGATTCCCATTGGAATTGTTTGTGTATGAATAAAGGTTAAAGTGATAAAAGACATCACAGACACATACAGCTTTCACAAGAGGTGTGTTGGGAGCACAAGAAGCTTGTCAGTGTTTTCATTTGATGAATGCATATTAAAAATGCATCAGTATTGATGCCCTCACATTGATCTCTGAGGCAAAAAGTTTCTGAGGTTATAAATAGGTTCACTTTATAGAATAACCAGGATGTATATCCCAGGATGTCATGTACAGTGTAAACCATCTAATCTGTAGTTGATGCAACTGATAATTATTGTAATTATTTTCAACTGATATTTGGATGATGAAATGTCCAGTGCTGGTGGTTTTGAAAGATTTTCAGTTAGGGTGTAAATTTCATCATGATACAATATTATATTGATTCTCTGGACAATGACACAATATTTGCTGATATCACAAAGTCTTCCATGATACAGTTTCCGTTTCTGTTGAATTCAGGTACCTACAATCAATATGAGACAATATCAGTAAATACCCTCGCCGTCTTTTTCGTGGCTGCTTGACATTATCTACCTGGCACTAGGCCGCTAACACTATTTGGATGTTTATGACATGTGCTTGGCAGAAATGGTGACACAAATGTGCCGTGGTAATTTCAAAATAAAAGCATATCATAATCCCTTTTTCCACCGAGCAGTAAAATATGGTACATTTCAGTTTGGTATGCTTTTTCTGTTTCCACCATGAAAAGTTGTGGATGGAACTGTTCCGTACCCTTACCAATTTTGGTCACTGGTGTTGGGGTACCTAGCACACAGATCTGGTACTAAAAGGTGGAGCTGTGAACACTGCAGTCTGTTTATTGGTCAATAGCGGACGGTCACTCTGCTCAGAGCTGAGTGGTGGCTGATTTTGAAGCTCATGTAACCACTGTTCATACCGTGGAGTTTTATTGGTAGACTGTAGCTATAAAATGCATGAGCAGCTGTAGTCAGAAAAAAATAACTTAATTCATTTGGCTGACTGCCACCAACTTTTAAGGTGGAACGTCAACTTGTAATGTTACTCTATGTATGAGCTGACAACATGAATCAGTCAACACACCTTAAATTTCACTGACAACTTTGACCATTCAGTTAGTTAGAAACTTTTAGTAATGAGTGGATCTTCAAGCGTTTACATAAACTAATTTTGTTCAGCAAGGCATATATGTTGCTGTTTGTTCTGAAGATATCGGTGCATAACCTTGTTCTGTGGATGATAAACGAGGCATAGACTTCCATCCGTGTCACCGGTAATGAGGAAATACAGTGAGTGCTGGACGGAGCAGTGAGTGACAACAACCCCGCCCACATTTACTGTAAGAGTAGCTACTGTTTGCGGTGGAAACGCTAAGCAGAGCTAGGGTCTAGGTACCATGTCTGAAGGGTTACTTTTGGTTCCAAAGGTACCATACTGAAAGTGTTTGGTGGAAACAGGGCTTTAAAGATGACAATATATCAATGTTTTTATTCTGCATCAACAACACTGGATCAATGATCATTGAATCAATATATAATGTGAAGATTAAGATTAAAATAGCATGTTGACCATTTGAGGAGCTTGAGCCAATGAATGTTTTGCAGTTTTTTTTTGTTTGTGTGTTATTATTCAATTATCAATTGTCATTGACAATTCATTTCCTGTCGATCAGCTAAGATAAGTTATTATGGTTTCTGCACATAAACTTGTATTGCTCCCAATAAGAATATAAAAAAGTGTGTGAATGTTAATCTGAGCAAACCAAACATTCTGAAAGATGCTGTGTGATTCTGTTTGGTATAGCTTTGCAAAAGTGCTCTACAGTTCACTGCATGAATGCTTTGATGGTCCCACACTGTGTATGTTTGTGTGTCTGTGTGTGTGTGTGTGTGTGTGTGTGTGTGTGATGCTGTTTGAAGGAGAGGGAACCTGAGGAATCGAGGAAGGTGATGAGCTGCCGTCTGAGTTAAAGCCAGCTTTGGGATGCGTAGGCTACACTATCTGTTTGGCCGCCAGAGCACAGGGCTGTGCTTGTGGTGTGATAACACGGGACCCACGCATAAAACAGGCTTAGTCTCCTAGAAAAAGTTCTTTAATCAGCCTGATGCGCTTAGTGAGCAAAGACTGTGGGAATTGAAGTGAAGAAACTCAGGTCAGATAATGAGACTTACATCTGTAACAGAGAGAATGTGATTTCCTTGAACCCAGCAGAGGAAGAAGAAAAGCTCATTATCCTTATCACTTGTCAGGGAGGCGAGATATCGATATTATGCATATTTTGTGAGGCTCTTCTCGGAAATTAGCTAAATCCTCCCTTTTTTTTCCCAGTTTGCATTTTATGTGTCCATTTTCATATTTCACGCTTTCAAATGCATGAGGCCACTGTTTCAATTTGTCTTCTGACTTTATCAATGTACTTTATTTTTGCGCCCTTTCCATTCATTTCTGAGAAAGCTGACAGTTAATTGAACAGATGGATGATAATCACGTCTGTCGCAAACTCTCCCCGGAGACGTCCTCTCCCTCTGGTAGGGAACAGCCCAGTTTTTTTATGTCCTCCAAAGCCACAGACAAAATAAAATGTGATGGGTGTAGGGGGAGATAGGAAAACATTTTCTCAAGCCACAGAGCAACAGACATTGCAACATTCTGTAATTACGGCTGGCATTGATTAGACTAATCATTGCAACAGTCAAGTGCAATTTCCACATTTTTTACTGAAACCTTTTCATATCTTAAGAGAGACTTTTTTTCCATGAATTGAGCTCAGTTGCAAATATTTCTGTATATTTTGTATTTTATTCATGTAATCAAAGAGGAGAGCTGCCACAGTCTGGATTTTCTTTATGCATGAAAGGCTAGAGATTCCTGAAAGAGAAATTGTTTATCCACAGAGGTCACTGTGTTGTTCCAGCGACAGAACAGCATGCCTGGAGCTGTTGCAGTGTCTTGCTCAAGGGCACTTCAGTAGCTTGCATGCTTGCTGTCGCTTGAGCCTATTTTAAGGATAGTCTCCCAACTTCCTACTACGCCAGCCTGCAGAGAGGCAATGTCACGGTCACTGGAGTCACATCGTCAGTGTCTGCTGTGAACAAAATGCAAATAAATCTTATGTGGATGCAATCAGGAAATGGAACTCCTGTCACCAGCTCAACAACAGCTCTGAAAACAACAGCACGAGTTGTGAACTTAAAGAAAAAACACATTTATAATTGGTGTCTCACCTCTCTGTGATGAAAGTCCCTTTCTGATAAAGAAACCAAATCCTTAGATTTTATTCCACCTTTTCTTTAAATGAAGTAGCTCTGTTCGAGACAATTAATTCATTCCACTGCACCAAAGTGCGGCTGTCGCTTTGATTTCGGAGGATTCCAGCCAGACAGGTTCAGAAGTGCAGCTGTAGGCTGTGCCACATTTGACTTCTAAATGAATGCAGTACATCCCACAATGTGACACTATGATCACAGTGTTGATCCAGCAGTGCATGCACCCCAACAGACACTGCAGAGCTTAAAAGAAAGACCCTGTGTAAGACCTGATTTGTGAAACTGACAAAATTTGCTGCATTTCCTTAAAAGTTTTAGAAATGATTATCACCGTGCCTGTAATGTTCTGGCTCTGGAACTAAATCAAATAATCTCCAACATGCTGGTCTGAGAGAATCAAAGCAGCTATAGTGTGAAATGCCATTTTTCATCTGCTCCTGCTTTTATTAACTCATGAAAGATGTTATAATGAAACCCTCAAAGAGAGGTAGAAAACAAAGTGCTTAGTGTCTGCTTTAGCTGGAGTTTTGTTTGCCAGTAAAAACAGTTCCTTTCCCCAGTCAACACCTAAGGCTCCACACAATGCAAATGCAGCTTAAAATCAATGATGCATGTGTAATGAATTTTCTACATTTGAAATGACTGACTGAGCAATGAGCACTATGTGCATCTGGTGTGAGCAAGGCAGTGCATTTAAGTCCATTTGTGGCACACAGGTCGTTCATTTTATTTATGCAGGAAAAAAGAATAATAAAAGAAATACAGACGAGGCAGAATTACAAGGGAGGTGAAATGAATTTTTTTTTTTTCTTGAAATAGCTGCAGTGGAATCGCCATGAGACAGCAAAAGACTACTTAGATCCCACCGTTGGATTCCCTATTAGCATTATATAAGAGATGTCAAGGCTGGCTTAGCTAACACTCCCCATGATGCTACGAGCTACTCATGCATGTTTTACATCCTGTTATGCTGCTGTGAGATTGGGCTATAGAACCTCTGGAGGCTGAGAAGTGGCGCCTCTTGTAGAGGTCAATGCCTTTGCTCTACTTTTTAATAAATCGTATAATGCATACAATAACGCGCTCTCGAACATGTGTGTGTGTCGGTGAATGCAAATGTAGCTTCAGTGGGTTTTACATTAAATACTTGGCAAAAGACGAAAAAATACACACCACTCAGTATAACACCGCAGCTTCACTGTTACTCTCAGAAATACTGAACCTCTGTTTTGCTTTGAATAAAAGAAAGTAGGGATGAGGCAGTAGTTTTCCCCTACATCCATAATAAAGGCTCCTTTCCTCATGTACACTCCGCGCAGTGTGCCAGCTGCAGTCATGTCTCATGTACTGACATTAAAGAAATCTGAAAGAGAAAGATTACGATTACAGGGCTACAGCATATCAGGCAGCAAATGCATCATTTGTCATTGGGGATATAAGGCTGTCACTGTACACTGTGTGTATACTGTTTGTGTGGTTGTATGCGCTGCTCGGTGGGTCTGTCTGTGCAAATGCATCTCCCTTCAACTGTTCCCCCAAGCGGGCCGTTGCACTGAAGAGAGAACTGTCCTCATTTAACTTGTCTGGTTAAGTAGGGGTCACAAAGCACACCGATATTAAACGTCTAATGAGGTGACGATTCACAGAGTTTGATCCTTTATTTAGGAAATTAATTAGGTTGGTTGTTTTGTCACTGGCACAGCTGGTGGAAAAACACATTTCTTATTGCAACCTTTAGAGCCCGTATTGTATTTTTAACACATCGACATCAACTTTTTTCTGCCACTGTGATCCCTATTTCTATTTGTTGTGAATGAAATGATACAGACACAATGTAGCTTGTTATCTGGAGTAGTTTTGAACTAAAAGTAGGCTGTGTGTCAGACTTTGTGTGTATACAAGCAATGTCAGAACTGCCTTAACTAATGCGTCTCAGGATCCTCCGAGATACTGATCCCTGGTGTGCGCTCACTGTATTATCTCCAGCCAGAGTGGTCAGAGAGGATTTTGCTCTTTGTCTGAACTTTGAACCATTTTCTGATCAACACCATGCTATTTTGGTGCAGAGTAGGGTACACAGTATTTCAGTGTTGAAGAAAAACTGGTGCAACTGTGTTATTAAATATTAAAGGCAGCAGAGTTTTTTTGTTAATTGTGTAAGACTGAAAATAATCCAAATTAAAAATGACTCACAGATGCAGTTAATCTGGTTTTAGGCAGTGCAGCTTCTTTAAATTGATATACATAATTCACTGGACAACTCAAAGTCGGCATATGATTTGATTTCTGTCACTTTCGGGTCAACAAGTTGTCACTTCAACTGGAGATATGATGGACAACTTCTTACAGTTTATTACAAAGTGCAGCGTGAACGGCGTTGTTTGTGCTCAAAGTGCTGTAATTAAAAATTCCATTTCTGCATTTTAAATGACCTGAATGAGGAATTTGTTATTCCACTATGAGCGTGATCTACTCCATTTTTGGCAACAGATTACATCTGAATTAATCAGGTTATTGTGATTCTGAAACATGTAATCCTTCACCCCCCAACCCCGCATGTTTGGGTTTGGATATCAATGCGTTTGCATCTGTTGCTGCTGAACATCTTAATACATGAAAGTGAAGTGCCACGTCTTCCTTAAGAAACTGGATGTTTTGAAATTAAAGACTTTTACATCCTGCAATAAAAGAAATATCTCTTTTGTTGGCATCAGCTCGGGGTGAGGAAAAGGATAGCGCTTAATGTCATGTGTGTGTCCACTGCTCCTCCCCCATTGAGAGCTAAGTAATTTTATGCTCTAATTCCTTCCTTTAAATTAGGCAGGAGGCATAAAATATGAAAAAGGCAGAGATATTTTGAGAGGTCATGTGATTTGTGGCATAAATGCTTAACAACCACTTGAAATGAAACATTTTATTATGTCATGTCTGCAAATAATGTTCGGCTGTAACTTGATTAAATACGCGAGTAGTCTCTAATGTGTTCTTGATCCTTTATTTACCCGTGAAATAAGATGTGATGCAGCCATAGGATAATCTGCCAACTGGTTTTGCATTAATCTGGGTGTAATGTAATATGCAAGCCCCTGCTGCGACCGTTTCTGGTGAAACCTAATCAAACAAAACACACACAAAATATCAAGGGTTCATTTTCTTATGCATGACGGCTCGAATGACAAATTCCAGAGGCACCTTTGCTGAAGAACAGCTCCAAATATGGCTTTAAAGTGTCGCTGTTTAAATTTGACACTGTTAAATTATACAGCTGTTATAAGACTATAGAGCCATACTCCAAATGATATGAAATTATAACTGCTCGTTATTTTTCTGCCAGGTGATATGAGGAACCCATCATTGACCTTATTCTGCATTTATAGTTCATGGTCTTTTGATCTGAAAGTATGATATCAGACATCTTCTCTCTTTGTTGTGTCTCTCATTTGTTGCTGTTTTGACTTCATTTACTTTGATTTAAGTTTGGGATGTCTCACACCTTCATTTTGTATTTAAAGCAGTGAGCTGTTGGGAATAAATTAATCGCTGTCAAATCTACAGCGTCTCCCCCTTACCTACCGACATTTATGAGGTGTTATTTCTCCCATGTATTAGTAAATTGCATGCATGCAATTCATTTCCCCCAAGGCACCTTGTCGTTTTTCTCATCTGAACGAAGTGACTGGGGCAGTGAGCTATATGGGAGATATATTAGTGTCCAGGAGCACAACACCGAGAGGGTAGGGCCTGTCTCGGTGATTTATTCCAAATCCAAAAGCCCTGCAGGAGCGTGTTGTCAATCCCATTGGCATCACCTTAGGGTCACATCAAAGCACTGAGTTGGAAAAAACAGAGACAGTTGTTTACAAATTCTGCCGCCTGTTTTGTTCTTTGTCGGAGATGGGAATTAAAAAGTAAATTGGGGCTGCTGTTGTGGTATTAAATATGAAGAGGAGGTGACGTCTCTGTGAAATTTGACTGGCATTTTCTCGGCCCGAACAACAAGCTGCTTTGCTTTGGTATCAATCAATTATGTTGGACTTTTCTGTTGTTTTAAAAGACATTTTGGAGACTCTTATGCAGGCTTTATGGTGATTTACTGAGGTGTATTTTTACACATGTAATGCATGCGTGCCAATTTAAGCAGGATACTGGCTGTGATTTGAGGGTGAGCAATTTTCTAGGTGCCACTAAGAGACACGCATATCATCAACTAACAATACAAAGACAGGATATTCAGTTCATAGCTAGAGTCACAGTATCCTCCTGAATCACGCTGCTTGCACATTTGAGTCATCGCTTTTCTGCTACAACGCTATCCAAAGGTCACTAAGCTTATTTATCATCACAAACAAAATGTAACTGTGTCCTGCTGTTGTTTTCACTCAGATTACAGCAGAGTTTATTTGTATGTTCTATACAAGTAAACTCTTTCCACAAAGAGTCAGACCTAGATGCAAAAAGACAAAATCCTAAACACACAAAATGCTTTAACACAAAGTGCAGAACTTTAAATCATTTAAATCAGTGGTTCCCGACCTGTTTTTGTCTGAGTACTCTCACAGCCCTGTCAGACGAGCTCAAGTTCCCCTTCATCTGGAACAATTATGTCCTGAGCTGGCAGTAAAGTAGATGTTATTTAACACTAGTTACATAAAAGTGGATATTGTTGTAATATTATCTTCATATGACTGAACTGTGCATGTTTAGGTTGCTTTAATAAAGTTTGCTTTGTAGTAAAACTGGAAACCCTTTATCTAATTGCTTTAAGATAACTATTTTAAACAATTTATCCAGTATTTTAAACTAGCGATTTCAAACCGTTTATCCATTGTTCTTTAAACCATTTAAAAACTGTTTATCCATTGTTTTTATCTCATTATTTTAACTGTTTATCCATTGTTTTGAGTTTACTCTCTATCAGTTCCTTTTTTATTTTTTTTCCACATAACTGCTTATCCTGTTAGGGGTTGCTGAAGGCTATACCATCTGACATTGGGCGAGAGGTGGGTTACACCCTGGACAGACTGTCGCCACACTATCACAGGGCTGACACATAGAGGCAGACAACCATTCACACTCACATTCACACCTATGGCCAATTTAGAGTCACCAATTAACCTGCATGTCTTTGGACTGTGGGAGGAAGCCCAGAGAAAACCAACGCTGACACTGGGAGAACATGCAAACTCCACACAGAGGGGCTCCCCCACCCTGGGTTTGAAACCAAAAACCCTCTAGCTGTGAGGTAGTAATGCTAATCACGGCATCACTGTACCATTTTTTTTTAACAATTTAAAAATGCTTATCCATTGTTTTAAAGCGACACCTACCTTTCTGGAAATTTTTCTGGAAAAAAAGTGAATTCCACCAGAGATGAAAACTCATAATTATACCATTCTCATACAGTTCTAAGACCAATCATTGCATTCGGACCGAATGCAATGATTGGTCGGACTTTTCTCCTTTCCTGTCTAGTAAAAGGGATCTTGTGGACATAAACAGGGACGCTTGTGGACATAAACAGGGACACTTGTGGACATAAACTAGTAACAGGGACGCTTGTGGATATAGTAACAGGGACGCTTGTGGATATAAAAAAGGGACGAGACGGTCGCAGAGCTTCTGCTGTACAGGTATTTTTACTTTGCCTCTAAGTTTGACTCAACATGGCAGCGCGACCAATGCTTGCGGCAGCCTCTGCGTACACCTGCAAAGTAAACACGGTGCAACAAGAGATAAATTCTTCAGTGCAATACAGTCGCGAGTTTCTAACAAACATTGGAAACCGCTGCAGAGATCTATCGCTACAACCGAGAGAGCTCAGGATAGCAAGCTTGGCCTGCTACGTCGAGCTAGCCCTGAGATGACCGTGGTTTCGCCCGGAGCTGTGCCGACGGGGAGACGCCGGCAGCGCTGTGACAGGATATGGAAGCGGGGGAAGCGCGGAGGGGTTAGCTCTAGGCTGAGAGCTAACCCCATCAAACCAGCTGTTCCCAGCGTCCTTCTGGCGAACGTCCGCTCGCTCACTGGCGCCTAGGCAAGTAAGGCAAATGCCCCTCCACTTTTCAAGGTGGGGGGGCAAAACTCATATTTTGCCCCCCCAACACTTTTTTCAGCTCTTTAAGTCAAAACGTTGTTGCATAATATTTAACTGACTATTTTCAATATAAAATGTAATTTAAAAATTAAATAAATTAATCTTATTTACATTTAAATAATCGTATTTGAATTATTCTGCACCCCATTTTCAATCCAAGTGGCATATTCCAGGCAGTACGGAGCAAGTGCACCATGGTTGCCATGTCCGCTTATTAGAAGGAGTTTGGATTGTTTGTATTTCTGTAAATTTGCTTTCAAATACTGGTAGTTACCTTGCCTGTTTTAGTTGTGGATGCATTTCACGTTTTCGCCACATTAATGATAAAAACGGGAAAGATGTGGAGAAGCAGCTTGTCTGATTGCGTGTTTCACTCCGGACATCTGGCGCTGCTCTCTGCAAGCGCATAATGCAGCAGAAGCTATACAGTCCGGTACAGTGTGCCACAGACTGTAGGGTACATGAAAAACCAACCATGAAGCGTCAGCTAACTATCCATTACTTGTGGAACAATAAGATAAGGAAAAAAACATGTGAGGTGACCAGACGTCCCGCATTGCGTGGGACTGCACAGCATGTCTGTCTCTTTTCACGCGTCACGCAAATTGAGACCATGTCCCGCATGATTGGTTTTCACCTGCGCTTGCATTCACCCTCAATGAGAAGAAGCTGCATGCAGCGGCCGGCCCACGTAGGCTCTCTGTTTATTGTCATAGTAACACCGCATGTGCGTTTAAGCCCTAGGGCTCGCCCCTCCCACCCCATATAGCAACTATTTCAACCTCCTTGATCGCAACAGGTGACACTCGTTAGCTAATAGGCTCGTTAGAGATGAACTCCGCCTCGCCTGAAAAGTAGACGAGAGCAGGCGGCCACAGCGGCGCCGGTGACAAAAAGCTGTGGTGAAGTCGGACAATTTCCCGACAGTTTCCAGCAGCCTTCAGTCCGTACAGGAAGTCACAGTCTCCTGTAAATCAGCATCATATCAGTTTGACCTGTCCCCTCAGCTACACAGGCTAAATAAACTGTGTTTGACTATAAGGTTCATATTTTCAGGAAAAAAAATACAAGACAACAGCTTTCATTAAAGATCAGTCAGATACAGTTAGAGTTTCACATCTGTAGGCTACAGATGTTATTATAAGAATCCTCATATCCCACTGACCACAAGTCTCTGTGTTGCTAAATACCTAAATAAACAAAACAGTCCAGTGTTAATATACAGTAGACTACGTATAGTTTATGATGAATGTATTTAGTCTCTGATGACTAAACTTCGCGCTGGGGGCGGGTGTCCCACATTGTCCCTCACAAACCTACTCCTTGTCCCACATTTGGTTTATTGGGACCTGGTCACCCTACCTACAGTTGTGACCAATGCAGCGTTAATGCAGAGCCCTCCAACGTTATGTTGCTCTGGACAGTTGAAAAAAAATGTGTTACTTCTGCCTTTGTAATCTAGCCTTTTCATCTTACTATTGCACTATATGTTCTTTCATATATGTTGCACAAATTGTTTTCATATGTTTTATGTCTTTTTGCTTGGGGTATGCGAAATGTCACTTCATTTTTGTTTTTTTGAATAAAAATGACAAATAAAGAAGTTCAGTTCAGTTCATAACGTTAGCGTAGCTTCTGAAACATTAATGTTTTCTTCCTTGTGCATAACGTTAACTAACGTTAACGCTACTATCTAACGTTAGCACTGTAACCTTTTTTTAAAACTCATCAGTCATCACTGACTCTGGTTGAGTTTTAAAACTCCGGGGTTGCGTTTGACTGTCTTGGTTGTAAAATTACACTCACTCTCCTCTTCCGTGTATCTAACGTTACCTTGCCAAAGCCTACGTCTATCATAGACGTAATGAGGACGTAATGGAGGAGGGGGGAGTAGGCCTTTGGAGGGAGGTGGAGTTGCAGGAGGAGGAGGATGGGACTTTGGAGGGAGAAGTGCTGTGCGAAATGCAAGAAAGGTAAGAGTTCCGTTAAGCCAACTATTTCAAACTTTTTATCTATTGTTTTTTAACCACTTCAAACTGTTTATCCATTGTTTTTTGCTAATTGTTTAAGAATTTAATCAATCAATTTTTTTTTTCTATTTTAAACTGTTTATCTATCGTTTTAAGCAAACTATTTCAAATTGTTTTAAGCTAACTATTTTAAACTCTACCTTTTTGTTTTAAGCTTTTTTAAACTCTATATCTACTGTTTTAAGCTAACTATTTTTGTTTTAAGAAAACTATTTTAAACAGGGTCTATTGTTTTAAGCTAACTATTTTTGTTTAAAGCTAACTATTTTAAACAGTATTCCTGTGTCTCAAATCGCGTACTTCTGTACTTACACTTAATATTTTAAGTGCATAAGTGTGTTCACACTCAGAAGTATGGAAAAATGCAGTGCACTGTGAGTACCCGGATGGTGCACTCAAAAGCGTAGCGTCGCGGCGTATTCATTTGGGCTCCACTGCGTACTGAAGCGACACGTAGAGAAGCCAGCGGGGTTGTTTGCATGTAGGCTGCATGAAATGTTAAAGCATTTTCCACCTAAGTTATTAGGCCTACATATATTTGAGTTATCTACAAGTTTACTGTACTGTTTGTCATCTATTCCTTCAAATGTCCGCCACGGACATTTACACAATGTCACGGATAAACATGGGTAAATGCATGAAAAAAAAGTCATCACATATCACCTCTGATAATGGTTTATTCATTTAAAAACACATTGTGCTCGTTTAGCACACTATTTCATGTAGTTTTTATCTGCTGGAGGGTCGCGTAGGGGAGCGTAGCGCGACAAAAATAGAAGAGCCGCGTAAAATAATTGAGAGTTGTCGCGCGGCAGACGGGGGTTGTCGCACCGCTCCCGTCGCCGGTGGAGCCGCTGTAATTGATTAACGGGGGCGAGCTGCTACGGGACTTGCGCTGCAGACGTGTCGCGCCGCTGACGTGCCCGGTGGACCCCGGCCGTTAGTTTCTGCTGCGGCTTGGCTGCTCCCTGGTTTATCCAACCAGCATTAGCTTCTGTTCCTCAGCTCCACCGGTCAAGCTGGCGCTGATGTTTACATCCATTATCGTTGTCAGTAATGCCTGCTACGGAGCATGCCGCCGGCTCTCACGTTGTTTTAGAGATGCAAACTGTTAAAGTCAGTCAACCGATTGCTAGTCGCGCGATACCCGATCCATGACTCTACAATCGATTCATCTAAGGATTCATGGCTGATTCGTATCGATTGAGGAGGCTGCTACCGATGTAGCCGTATCTCTCGCTTGTCAAACCGGATATCCAGTCGTATCGGTTAATCGTTCCCTAACCCTACTAACTATTTCAAACAGTACATCTATTGTTTTGAACAATTTCAAACAGTATATTTAAAGCTATTTCAAACAGTAGCTAATTGTTTTAAGCTAACTATTTTAAACTCTGTATCTATTGTTTTAAGCTAACTATTTTAAACAGTATATCTATTGTTTTAATCTAACTATTTCAAACAGTATATCTGTTGTTTTAAGCTAACTATTTCAGTGACACTATTAACGGTTTATCTGTTACTGTAAGCTAACTATTTTAAACTGTCTATTCAACAACAACATTTCAATTTCTTCTTTTTTTCATGACCTATTTGTTTTCAGAGCAAATTAGTTGAGCTCTCAATAATCCTGCCAAATGCAGAAGTAACATATAGTTCACCTATTCAAATAATTAAATCAATGACACAACATGTAGGCCTATTTTTGATAACAAGCTATTATTCAGGCTGGCGTCATAAACTATTCATATGTTTTCCTGTGTTAAAAGTAATGCACCCACAGTTTTGCATATCCCATATAGTCATGAGCCAGTAATTTGTGCATAACCCATGTATTTTGGAAGGCTGCGATCATGTTACCAATGCGCTGACCCCCAGGATTTCCCCATGACATGCATGTTCGTAACTGTGGAAACTTTGAATGAACTTTGAGCAGTTTTACGATACATCCCCAGTATTTCTTTTTCTAAACCTAACCACAGTAACTTCACTTGTATAAAACTAACCTAAACCTAACTAACTTTACATTAATTGCGTAGACTAACTTTACGTTAAGGATGTAATGTCATTCATGGGTTGCTAATTTGTAGGATATCATATGAACTGTTTTATGAAGAAAAGTTGCATTATTACAAACACCATTTTTCAATTCATTTAGAAAAAAAACAGAATACAACACCCTCAACATGTAGAGGTTAGTGTCTATTTCAAGAGTGCATAGTATAAGATCTCACAATATCTTCCACTTGTGATTGAATCTATTAATTTCCTACTTGCTGAAGTTGTTGATGTATTCTGTCTTGGTGTGATGGAAGTACGGACATTACCCTTCCATTCGCTCCCATTTTGTAGTCCCAGTGGGAAGCATTCATCCCAGTAAGGTTTATTCATGAGGACAGGCGAGTGCTCTGTGCATTATAAATAGAACAGAGCTCTCAGCCGGGCTCAGGATCTGACTGCATCGTGCCAGTCGCTACAGGTTTAAGCTCTGAAATGCAGCAATACGCTGAACAAAGAAACATAGCTTCGTAAAAATGATAGGATGAGTTTTGTTTACTTTTAGTCTCAATCACAGGGGTATGACATTTGATTTGACAATTCGCTCGTTATCCCTGCATTCCCACAGTCGAGTCAATATTAGACAACAAGCTGTGAGATTCACAACCCTGAAATAGTGTTTGCTTTGCTCACTGTTAAAGGCAGATTTATTGACTTGGAGTTTATGTTTGAACTACCTTGATTGGCAATATTTTCTAGTTGCTCTAGTTGATGAGATGGAGAACATTAAAAAAATGAAATGGTCCTGGATGCTGTTGGCAGTGCAGCAGGCAACACTACAACATCACAGCGTTGAGTATAAGTGACTGCCTTTGATGCACGTTATCTGCGTCCCTCTAATTTTCCTCTACTGCTTAGAAAAAATAAAATAAAAATCCAACTCCAATCTGAAGCAAAGCACACGGCCATTCATAAGAGCACCTTTGATTATTGAAATTCCACCCTGTTTCACTTTAAATGGCAAAAGCTGGTTTTAATCATGAGGCATATCTTATTCAAAACGGTCGTGTCGCCAGAAGCCTCCTTCTCTATCAGACCTTTGAAAGACTTCTTTGTGCGGCGTTCTGCGATTTAAATTTTGATACAGAGTCAAACTGATTGCACCATGAGAAACCAAAGGTGATTATCCTGATGGACTAGATAGCAAAATGTAGCCTATTATGTGTGGTGAGAAAAGGTTGATTAAAATGAGTTTCCAGTTGACTCTTCTTCCCTCTTTCTAACCTCCCTTTGCCTGACCGCATATTGCCCTGAGGCCCTCTTAGACTTGTGGGAGTAGCAGATACACTTCATATTTCTACATCATTCACTAAACAGCACAATGATTGAAGTACGTACAACCCGATCAATCATATAAATTCTTCACAGTACCTTTTGGGACGTTCTTGAAGATAATGTTTATTGATTTACAGATTCACTTCAACTGGAAATGACACTAACATTGTGAAATGTCAACGGAAATTTGTAATCATTTTTGGCAATTTATTCCTACTTAAAATGCAGAAGTAGTGCTTTCTCTAGGACTGAATGGCAGACAACGCTTTCATATTACAAAAATAAAATGCTTCACTAGGCTGAGAGAGGAAAAGCTCGTAATCCTATAAAAACAATGGACCTGTATTGTTAAGAGTACTTGCACATACCCATGTTTGATAGAGATGCTTGAGCATTTGAAGCCTTGTTTTATAAAGCACACATGTCCCTGCGTGTGTGCATGACTTGTATGCATACTGTAAACAAGCAAATCCTGGTTGCTCCTTCAGTGCATCTCATACTGTGGCATGAATTGTATTCCTTGCAGGTTGTTGCAGATAGAATCTCGTCTATTTTTATTGTGCGTTTGTGCTTATGAGACAACCTTTACTCTTCTGTGATGGATTTTTTTTTGTCTTAGAGATATTGAATCATAGCACAGTGAATCACCTAAAACACAAAACTGATTTTCTTACATATTTTGGAGCGCTAGCTTTGTTGCTGCGGTGTCCTTTAATTCAGTCTGACATCTGCTGAATGTGAACAAAACAAATTAATTCATAACCTGCTTCCTGTTTAAAGCTTTCAAAAATGCAGATATAATGTTTATGCACATCATAATATTAGCTATGTTGGTCCAAAAACACGTTTTATTCCATTTTACCCCTCAGAAATGGGTTGTATTTTTTTTTTGCCTGAGATAAATAACAGCCAAAATATATTAGTGAGATTTTATATTGTGAGTAATACGGAGGAAGTGCTGCCCCTAGCAATGTCAGAGTAAGTTACAGTCATCCAGAAATAGGTACTGAGGATAGGAGGTGAACATGTCATCCTGACTTAGGTCAAGCCAACAGGAGCTTTGCAGAGAGAACAAAAGCAGCCTAACTGCTTCCCTCAGCCACAGAAAATCTTTGTTTCTTGCAGCTGGCCACAATTGCAGCTCATGTGCACTCCGATCAGATCACGGTTTCAAATATGTTATCTCCCGTGACCACAATGAAGCTTCAGAGGACATCGATATTTCTTTAATGAACAAAAAGGGTGATATATTCAAACATTTAACAATGACTTTTCCTTATAGGCACATAAGATCTCAGAAATTTAAACTAAATGATGCCCTCAGTGTTTACCAAACTCATATTGTTATAGATGCTGTGCAATGGCATCATAAATCTCCAGGCAGCCACGACTGTCAACGTCGTAGAGGACTGCTGAAAAACTGTCCAAACAGCCAGATCAGGAAAAATAAAAGTCCCTGAGAAAGAGTGCTGTCATGTAGAATTTCTTTCTATCAACTGGTGAAAGATGAAAGACAGCCAGTGCTGTGAGTAGGCAAAGAGAGATGGTGTTTAAATTGAATCAGCATGTGCGACACAGTATCATTTTTCATCTTTCCAGAAAGCCACTTTGTAGGTTTTTGGATATTTGAAAAGTAAAAATGTACTTTTGTGGTATTTTATGTCCTCGGGTGGCCAACATGTTGTGTAGTCTGTTGTGTAGTCCCTTATAGCTTTTATCATTATTGACCATAAAATACAAAGTAATTTGATGCCATCCCAATGTTTACACATAATACTTACTCTTGGTTCCAATAGCATTTAGCTAAAAGGGACAGATTCTGCATGCTGTTGACAATATTATTTATTAATCATTTAAAGCAACACTTACCTAGGACAGGTAACATTATGTTTAGTTTGCTATAACATATAACGCTATATGACAACACATCATCCAGTTGCTAATGTCCATGTCCATAATCCAGTTCCTCTTCCGTGTATCTAACGTTACCTTGCCAACGCCTACGTCTATCATAGACGTCATGAGGACGTAATTGAGGAGGGGGGAGTAGGCCTTTGGAGGGAGGTGGAGTTGCAGGAGGGGGATGGGATGGGACTTTGGAGGGAGGTGGAGTTGTGGATGTTCAAATTTTTTCTAAGTGCTGTGTGAAATGCAAGAAAGGTAAGAGTAGCTTTAATTGTTGTTTTATTTTGTTCACTGTTGGTTTTAGGGCAAGGGCTAGGCCATCTTTTACCAGCTGGGAAATGCAAGGTTCCGCGCTGGGTGCTACTCTTGTGCCTATCAAGGACGCAGAAGCAGGTTGCATCCCAAGTTGGTAAGTAACCATAACCGGCACTGTATCAGAGCATACTTACCAGTAATCTGATCTTATTAAGTATTTTTAAGTTTGTATCAGAACTAAAATTATGTAAAGCTCTGAGTAGCCCTGCACTACAATGGTTAACGTCTTCTCTATATTTATCACGGACTGATATTACAGGAGAAAGGGAAGATATCAGCCAGCTGTGATTGGTTTTTCCTCATCACATGACATGCAGTGTGCATTGCTACATTCCAAAAGTTAAACTTTTGGTGTTTTAATTTAGGATTGTTCAAAATCAAATACAAAAGCTTGCAAAAGTATAAATACATATTTATTTACAAACTGGCTGACAAGCTATTTAGTATGTTAATGTTAGCATACAGCTAGCCATAGATGCTACCTGTATGTTAACACTAGCATTATAATGCTTGCCGTGTAAGCTACAGCGCTGAAGCTATCATAGAGCTGATATTTCAAAGTAGGGGAATATAAATAAAGTGTGATTTATTTTTTATAGCCTTGGGCCCTTAATGCTGATCTTTCTCTTTCACCTTTTCACAGAGAGACACACATGGAAAAATAATATAAATTACATGATTTGCACTATATTCTTGCCAGAGGCACAGCTTACATATTTTCATTTAATTTCCAAAAGGCCTCACCAGCTTACGTGACCATCGAATGTGAATGTTCATCCCATAGCAAATATCAACCATGAAATATGTCCCTTTCATGCTGACACACCCCAGTTGTTTCTTAAAACAATCAACAATTGACTTTTTAAGCGATTCAAAAATCAGAAAATCTTAGAATCATTATTTTTCCTTTCCAGGACAGCAAGGGAAAAATTCTGTCCAGTCCCAGAGTGTTGGCAGTTCTAATTATCTGGTGTGAAAACCCGATGTGTTAAGACTGAGACAGTGATGTTAGCAGACAATATGGTTTGCAAGCAAACAAGCTGACCAAAAATCAATCAAATTCATTAGGGGCAAAACAGTTTCCCATGTCTAATAAATTTAGTTGAGACAACAAAGTTGTCGTTTTGTTTAGAAACACAATCAGCTGTTGACAAACCACTGAAGCTGAGAGCTAAGGACCTCCAATATGGATGCCAGGGGTGTGTAAATCACCTGACAGACCTCTGCTGCAAAAGGGAGAAATGCCAACACTACTTATTCTCTCTGTATACCGTTGTCGAATATAATCTTCTAGCTGTAAGTTATTCAGCAAGAGAATAACAGCCACATGATAACACAACCAGATCCCCCACCTCCCCTCTCTGTCTCTGACAGCACAGATGCACAGAAAGGCTTGGACTGGTCATAGAGTGTCACTCACAATCAGTCTCTGAGTGCCAAAGTGCATTCATCCAGAAAATGCCAGATTCCACTATAATCATATTTTCTTACTCTATCTCCATCTCTTCATACCTTGGCTATCTCAATCCAAATTGAAAATCTTGACCTTCAGGATGACAGTTATCACTGCTCAGAGATTTGTGTGTACTGTGAGTTTGTGAAGTACAAATCTTGGAACACAGCGGGGTTTACTGAAGCTTGTAACTGTGTTCAACATTATTCAGATAAACTGGGTGTTTTGGCTGAATATTTGAATTATGAAAATCACCACTGGCATTATTTTTCTGAAGGCTTTGTGGAGGCTTTCTTTATTTTCCAATCCAAATGTTGTACATTTATTAAATAAGTCAGATTTTTACGCTGGCATGTTTTTCAAATACACAAGATGAACTGTAATTGCTCTTTGTGTTGGAGTGCAGATCATATGTAAAACCGTTCTGGCGTTTCTTCACACAGTTCTTATGAGGAATGATAGCGGAGAGAGGACAATCTTTACTGTGATTATGGGTATGACAGTGATGCTGCGAGGTATGATGTGCTTGTTCTGACTGCATCAGCATCACTGGACGTCTACAAAGATATCATTTTTCATGCAAAGCAATGCAAGGTTACTTGCTGAAAAGTTTTTACAATGCTCCTACAGAAAAATGGAGTAAGGCAACAGAAAACCTGCAGAAAGGCGGAATAACTAACTGGTTACCATTACACCCTGGCAATGATCTCATAAACTATAGCTACATTAGATCAACTGGTGGAGGGAGCTATTACCGTCTTTACTTGAAATAGAAGGACATTATGGGGAATTTTCATGTTTTGCAGGAAAAATGAATGAGGGATTGTGTGTTAAGCACTCTTCAGAGGGAGGTGATTTCCCTCTGCAAAATGCATTTAGAATGCATAACACCCCGGCCCAAACAGATTGTAGATGATGTCTGCAGCCAGGCGTAGCCACGAGAGCCGTCCCTTCATGCTTAAATGGGCAGTCAGGATGCACAATCCTCTGTGTGATGTCGGGAAGTAACCCTGTAGCAGGTACAGTGTGCCCAAAACTGCATTGATGATGCATATTTGATGTTGAATATTTGATGGGAAATGTGGGGGCAGGATGGCAAGGATGAAAAGCCACGTCTATGCCTGGAACCCAGGATTTGATCAGCATATTAATGCAGAATAGTGATTATACTTTGTCGGCAATACCTCAAGGCCGGACATTTAATGAAAAAAAGAGGCTGACCTTCCAGGCGAGCGGAATCAAGTTTTACCAAAAAATGGAAAGTTCACTATCAGCATTCAATCTTAAAATAAAGTCCCGTTCATTTACATAATTAGAATTTGGATCTCCAAAGGAGTCCATCCATGCACTCCACTGTTTAGTAATACATGCTGCAGGACATTGCAAACCTCCACAGAGGACAAGTGAGAGGTGTTTTAAAAGGGAGATGAGGCACCATGCTGCAAAGACTTATACATGAGTTCAAACCAAAGGAGGCACCTTTCTGTTGAGGGGAGCTGATTTAATGTAGCTGCTGGGGAGAATTTACTGTCTGCCTCTTGCAGTATATAACTGCTGTATAATTTACAAGTTCTTATCTACCCATGTAGCACATGCTGATCTGGGATAATGGCATTGTTTGATGAGGCAGCCAAGAGAGCAGACTGCAGAGTAGTAAGATAATGTACATCCTTCACACATGCCCCGTGTGGGAAGTGTTTAACTTTTTTTTTTTTTAATCAGGGAACAATAAAGCAGGCATTTATTATTTGTATTCGCTGATTGCTGATAATATATCTTTGAACTGTAGTTCATATTATTATAAACTTGTGCCAATCATACAGCACATATCTGAGCGAAAAAGATACATATGTGGAAAACATGTTGTCTTCTTCGACCCTGAGGGAAATGTGCAGCAGAATAAATTGTGTATCAAACCATAAGCAAGGCTGGAATAGTGATTGTGTGTGCAACCTTAAAAAAATATGTAAATGTGTTTACAGAGACAGTAGCACAGGAAGTATGGTAAACTGCAGTGAAATGAGAACAGCAGGGTGATCCAAGAGCTCTGTGTATGCTGTATTTTGATGTCAATTTAGAGTAGGCCCACCTTTCCAAAGATATAAATGAAATGTATTAATTCATAAGTGACAGCCATATGGCTCTTAAAATTACAACCCAGTACACAATCTATCATCCCATTAAAAGTGAGCAGAATTTAGGGCTGATATTATAATGTATTTAAATAATTATGTTAATTAATCCATATTAATTTAATGAAACCCTATCTGTCCGGTATATAACTGGGTCAGAATATTTGTTTATGTCTTTCCTTGCATTGATGATAACCAACATCATTAAAAATACTGAACATTATAGTTAAAGAGACAGTTGACCCAAAAATAAAAAAATGCATATTTTTTTCCTCTTACTTGTAGTGCTATTTATCAATCTGGATTGCTTTGGTTGGAGGTGTTAAGTTTGGAGATATCAGCCGTAGAGATGTCTGCCTTCTCTCCAACATAATGGAACTCGATGGCACTCAGCGTGTGGTGCTCAAAGAACCAAAATGCATTTGAAAAACTCAATAGTAATGTGTCTTATCTGAAATCATGACCCGGTTACTGTAAATAATCCACAAACCTTGTTCTGAGCAGTTTCATGTAGGAACTATTTTCTGCCTACCGCAGTACACTCACTAACCGTATCACTGAGCAAAAGGAGGCCTACATTTGTTACTAACTCACCTAGCATCACTGAGCTAGCTAACATTATAGCTTAGCGTATCCCCCTACAACAGTTCATACAAATAAGCGCCCCGGGATAGCTGTCATCATGTTACGTACATAACGTAAAGTTACAGACTTAACATTTAAGTTACATTTAGGCAAGTAAGGTTAAATGATTAGGTTAAGGTGACAACTTATCTTAAAATAACAAACACCAGTCTCCTGGGGGAAAGTACTGTGTTGTTTGACCCATCCACTGCCTCCTTACAAACACTTTAACTCTTTATATCACTACAGACACTCGGCAACTTACATTAAAACAATCTAGATTAATTAATAGCACTACAGCTAAGAGGAAAAATGTATATTTTTGATTTTGGGTTGAACTGTCCATCACTAAACCAGACTGTAATAGTGTGGGTGTGGTTGGTCAACAGCTGTAGGTGAAGAGAGGGCCAGCAGCACCTCTGAGTATTAGGCCTGATTGTTGATCTGCTAGGCAGACTGCAATAACATGCTTAAATACCACAATGTAGCTGGGTCTGACACACTAATGACATGCAGGCTGGCAAGAGGCAGATGCCGCGTAGGAAGACAAAGGAGTGGAGAGCTGTGCGCCCAGAGAGACATGCTGTTTAGATGGATGAACATGTACCGACCCGTATGGCAACTTGATTTTCTTAGAAGTTTGTTGTTGTTGGAATATAAATCTTTTCACCTGCCAGTCAGTGCCTGTCCACTTTTCTGAGCCCTCCAGTGACACTCACCTGTCACACAGATAAATTACAAATAAGATGAAAGAAATGTTTTGAAGATGTGAATTCAGATGGCAATTTGTACCATGACCTTAGAAAACACATGCAGACTATCATCAAATGTTTTGGATGATTGTGTCTAAGACACAGATGATGTTGCTGGTCCACTGAACTAAACTGATAATAGCTGCATGTCATGTCATTGAATATGGTGTGGTGATATGATGGAGACAGAGTTGTACCACTTGGATACCAGGACAGAGAAATTACTTCACTTCCTAAAGAGGAATTAGGACTCTTTTCTAATATTCCCGAGCACAGCCAAGCACTGAAAGTATTACATTGACAGCAGGGTGGGTATTGGTGCGATATAAAAGGAATTTTCTAAACTGGGTACAACATATCCAATTCCATTCTGTCACTGTTATCACAAGTTTGTCATATTTGTGTATCATGTTCCAATACTCTTTAATCCCTTGTGACAAGGTCTGCAAAATGTACTTTTTTACATTCCCTCTTATTTCTTCAAAGAGGCGCACAGTGAGAGCAAGGAGCACAAACTCTGGCTCTCATGTATTGACATTGGATGTGGGCTCTTTTTCATTTATAGCTACAATATTCCTCTCGCTGTAGTGCAGCCAAGAGACTTAAAGACTCAGACTACAAACAGAAAAACACATTTTGAGGATTGTTTTTCTTTTTAGGTTGGGTGTCAGACAGCTTCTGGAAAGTTTAAGCCTTTAGTTATGGATTGTGTTGGGCAGATCTTCCAATAGACAATCCAATCACAGTGATATCATGCTAACAGCGAAAATCACTTACAGGTAGACAACTGGATTGCTACCAGCTGAAACTTCTCAAGATTAGAACTCCTTCAGTATTTATTGTTCAGGAGGTTTTACTGGTGATGTGTGCTCACCTTTATATCTCTGATAACTTTGGATCCAGACATTCAGGAGGTTTTAACTGGGAGCTGAATTATCCACAGAGGTCTCTTCCTCTCCAAAACAAAGAGACCAGGTGATTTCAACCAGAAAAAAACACTAAAAAAGCAGTTTCATGTTACAAATCAGTGTTTCTCCAATGTTGTTCAGCATGGCTGAGACAGGCCGTTAGCCCAGAACCTGCTAATGTGTGCTTTCCTTTTTTGTCTGATAACTTAAGATCCACATGTTCAGGAGATTTATACTCGGAGCTGGATTTTCCACAGAGGTCTCGTCCTTTTTAAAACAAATGGACCCAGTGATTTAAAAAAAAGTGCAAATAAACCTTGTATTTGAGGGTTTATTTGTAAAACACTGAATAAAGCACGTTCACTGTTTTTCCAACACTCTTGTCGCAGAGTGGCCCTACGAACTATGGGGGCCAACGCAAACATGCAAATGGCCCTATCTAGAGTCAGTGTTTGGTTTGTCCATCCTGGGCTACCGTAGGAGCATGGCAGTGCAACATGGTGATCTCTGTAGACAAGGACCTGCTCCCTGTTTAGATAGCTCATTATTGGCTCGATTTTTATTTTCAGACGATTAGACACTAAAGAAAACATACCTATTATATTCCATTTCTGTCAATATATCCTCTTATATCCTACACACTGGACATTAAAAGTGATTAATACTGATTTTTTCAGGTGGGCTTTTTTAGGTGGCTAAAACCTTACCAACTGAGGCAATATTTGTTCAGTTGTTGTTTCATATGTATGTGAGGTGGAGATTTTCTACCTGGAAGTTATATAAACAAACATTGTGATTCAGTCTGTTGGCTGACTCCATTGCTGACCCAGCCCCCTTCCCTTTGGCTGCGTTACCTTTTCAAAAGTCCCTCTGTCCCTTTGGCTGAGCACTCACCAAGGCCACTACAACATACAGCTGATGGCTTAACTCTCCTCAGGCATGCAAGCTGTTGCTACGCTATTCTACAACAACATTTTTCTCCAAGACTGCTTTGGAACAACATGGTCACCATGTCAGGGCCCGCGCCGGCAAAGACGCTGAACAACATCATTCGATTTTTTTGGCATTAACCAATCACAAAAGTTGCAGCTGGTTCATCTCCACTGGTGCAGTGAAACATGGTTTGGCAGAGTAAGACTAGGCAGATTCTTGCTTTGCCTCTTGATTGTTTGATGTTTTAGTAAATGGTAGATTACAAATATGGATTGTGCCAAGAATGGGGAGGTATTCCAAACTGTAAAATGGGTACAAAGCATCACTCAAGAATCATTCTGAGTGCCACTACTAAAGGATTGCATTTCTATACAGAATTTACAGCACACAAGATTTTCAAATCTGAAAAGGTGCAGACAGTGTTCGCATTTGAGCAGAGACACAGGACACGAAGAAAACACAGGGGCTTTGCTTCTGGGCTGAGAAGATGAATCTGTTTTATCTAGCAAAGCAAACCCTGGCTGTATACTAAGCGAGACAGGATGTGCCCAGATATGTTGTGTGTTGGGGTTCCACTATTCATCACTTCAAACACATCCTCAGCTCACTGCCAATACAGTGCCTCATCCCCGATGCAGCTCAACGGTGTGACTGCCACCGGTGCTCTCAGCCCAGGAGCCATAGCCAGTGATTTACTATCTAGCTGTATTTTGTATCACTTGGGTGCACACCGCTAGCCACACTGTTGCCCTGTCACAAGCTGCCTCGACATATTTGTAATTCTGTGTAAAGCGGCACCTGTGAGGTGGTATCTCCTAAGCATTCATCAGAGAACACTCTAATCTGGTTCTGTTTCAACATTACCTCCACAACAATGAGAAAGATGAGTGTGATGAGGCAGAACCAACAGAAAATATATTCTGCATCCTGCTGATCAGATAACTTGTTGCAATTACTCGCCAGGGAAGTTTGCTCTGTGATTTAAGCTGTTGTTGGGCCTTTTACAACCTCAAGAGAGTCAGTCATGGGTGAAACCGTGACTTTTTTTTTAAAAAATACTGGACCTCAGCACAGAATGGTTAGAACGGCATTTAATGTACCACTGACAAGATGATGACTACAATTATCCCTTGTAGCTTGTCTGAATATCTAATGGGTTTAATCTACATAAGGGGTAAGTGCTTTCTTACATTTGTAAAACGTGCAATCATCCAGTGGCAGCATAGGAAGCTTTTCCTCATCTCTTTGTTTTGCTTTATGTCATGTCCCACTGTTTTTTTTATGTGATCCGGAAACCTGAGTAAAAACAGAAATGAATGTATAATGGAGGCTCTGCCACCTGTGCCCGCAGGCCAAATGGTCTTTGCAGAGTGTGTTCTCCACTCAAAATGAGGCACACGAATTTGAAAATGCCATTTCATATTCTCACACGTGTGCATTGGTTTAATAGCTTATTTAAGTACAGTCCCCTTCATTCGTTCCTTAAGGGGCCAATTTAGACTTTGACATAAAGCTGCACTCGGCAACTTTTCAGGCTCTGAATGGCAACAGGAAGCACATTTTTGAATAAATTCTAACTTGAATATCCAAAAATCCTGACAGTAAACTGCACACAGCATGCTCGTGTTTACCAACCTGGCTGGTCTGTGATCACTTTATACCAAAAGATACTGAGCGGATGCGGGAGGCAGAAGAGACGGCATTACAGAGTCTTGAGTACAGCTCCAGGCAACAGTTTTGGATTTCACTTTGGAGTTTTGATTTGTTTTTGTTCTGTGTGTGGAGAGGAAGTCACATCATACTCCAAAACTTCATGTGAGGAAATCTGAAGGGTCTGAATTAATGAGAAACTTCAGTATATTTGAACCCGGGCAATATTTTCCTTTGTTTTTGTGTCTAAGTAACTAATGGAGACAATTTTTGCAATTGGTGCAGCCACAGCAGCGAAACAGGCTGCAATGTAATCCCTATGGGCGATTGTGCACTGTTAATTTAAGTCTATTAAAAGTGCTTGTTATTAGGAGTGTCTGACAACGTTATGAAAAAAAACACTCTACAGAAAAACAAATGTATTTTTTTTTCCTTTCACTGATCTGGTGTGTTTGGTATTGTGTATAACCAAGTCTCACTTAAAGAGAAGTCTCGTTCTGAAATCTCACAAACTTTTCCACCTTGTTGAAATCATCGAAATGTTAGGCCATGCCATCTAAAATCTTTTAAATAACACTAAGCTATGCTTGCTGTACTCCAACACAACACAATATTTCGAGCACTCCTCCCTCCAACTCTCAGTAACATTTCCACCATTGTTTTTCCTACAAGACCCCTCTCGCGAGATTTCAGAACGAGACTCCTTGCGCAAGCTTGGTCACAATAACAAACAGACTAATAAAAGGTAAGAAAAAATGTTTCATGTCTCTGTAGGGTCCTTTCCATAATGTTGTCAGACACTTCTTATAACAATCTCAGCCTGTCAGTGGCAAAAACAAGCACTTTTAATGGAGGTAAATTGACAGTGCACAATTGCCCATAGGGATTACACTGCAGCCTGTTCCGCCACAGCGCCTGCAGCGCTCTCTCTGAGTACTAGACCAGTCTCAAAAATTGTTGTCTCAATCAGCAACTCAGACATAAAGACATGAGAAAATACAGTCCAGGTTAAAAATACCAAAGTTTCTCTTTAACAGAGATGACACTTTCTTCTCCATTGCAGCTCTATTTTATGATTCAGGCTTCTAGTGTAAATATAAAGTATATCTACTGTGGAGTGCTGCTTTATGTGCCGTACAGTGCTGCTGCCTCAGTCAGCTTTTACATGCTGCCATGAACTAGCTCAACCCTCGATGTTTACAGTTCCATCAAAAGCACGTACAAGGTTTATTTGTACATATGTAAATCAAGGCCTATATACACCAAGTCTGACCTTGACGTGAGTCCATTTATGTGTCTTTTCTGTTTTTTTTATCTACAAGGTAACCCCCCTCTGGTTTCACACCTGCAACGTTGAAGATATCATATTAGTGATGAACTGTTGAGTCATAAAAAACATCAAGGTAATGAATTAAATTGTGTAATTGGTTTCTGAGTAATTGGAATGGATATTCAATTTCCAATCCCCGCACAACTAGGCAAACACAATTTATGTGCCTGTGTTTTTAATCATTAAAAAGAGTGGTAGTGCCAAACAGCACCTTCCTCACATAATATGACCTCTGGTGCTTCTCAGACTGAAGGGTTTGTGGCAATAAATGATAACCAGAATCATATTCTACAGCAGCTTGCATTTGGCAGAACTGCTGGCACAAATAAGCAGGTTTTGATATTTTATATTTCTGATGTCAAAACAGTATTTCCATGCTTTCTTGCAGCCCAAAATGCAGAGCAGCATAAATCATGTCACATTAATGTAATCTAGATTTGATTACGCTGTTTTCCAATTAATGTGCCAGAGGCATTCACACTGCAAATTCAATTCTCCATGTGCCGTAGTCCTAACCAACACTGAGATGAAGGTGCACGGTGTTCAGAGGTAATGCAGTACGTCAGCAGAAACAACTAAAAAGGATCTATGTTTTCGTGCGTTTTATTTTTCTTGCAAGTCGGAGGGATTAAAAGAAAAACAAGGCGAGCAGAGGTATGTCTAACACACATCAGCAGAAAACAGACTCAACTGAGCTTTAACTGGTTTAAACAGATCTGTGTTCAAAGTGGTGGATTATCAGGTTTCTATACATTTTAGCAGTCTGGCTCAGTGGCTACTGAAGCATTGTGTGTTCTCTTAATCACATGCTACTGTAGGCACACACTGCACGTGGTAACAGTTAAAATGAGCTACATAGTGAAGAGAAATCCAGGTAAGTACAACATTGCTTGTTAGTGTGGATGCTTGTGCCGCCACACTAAATAAATACACTTTAAATTGTATGTTATAATAGTCCACGAAGTATCATAACTTATCATTAAGTACATACTTAGTGAATGTGAAGCATTTTCATGCATTTAAAAGAACATATCCTGCTTCATAAGGGATTAATGCCTGTCATACTGGAATACTTCGACAATACTTTTAAAAGACTCAAGTCTGACACCCTCTCACACCTAAAGACAACTGGTCTCATTGATGAAACATGAGCAGAACAAATTTGTGTGTAAACTATTTGCAGCAGGAAATTTACGTGTAATTCTCCTCTGCCCTCTTTATGCAGCGCAGCCCCAAACTGCATGTCCTCATTATTGTTTAATTTAGTTATTAGAGACGTGACATGATGGACATAAACATTATTTAAAATTGAGTTTTGGTTTAAAAAGACTTGAACCAGAATCAGTCAGAGTTGAAGGGAGACGGTGTGGTTTTATACCAGACTAGCTTACTTGTTGTTAAACTTAATGGCGGGTTGTTGCCTACATGAGACTACCTGTATTAAGATGTTTTTATTGTGGTTTAATTTCACAACATTGACAAAGAATGCCAAGGCTTACAGCAGTAACTGTTGCCTGGCTGTCCATGACAGCAGTGCTGCTCTGCAGGGCACTTGATTTGCGTGCGGCTGCCACAAGGGAAGCTGGAGGGGGAGGGGCAGAGACTCAACTCAAATTCAGTTGTATGGCAAAAAATAAGAAATGATTTAAAAGAAATAGAAAAAAAGCATGTTTTGCAAAAAGGCCACTTATCTAGACAGAAGGCAGGTGCTTGAGCACCATCTGGGGTCTATCTGTGCACGTGCCATCACCATACCTTCTGAGTTTGCTGTGGACTGGTCCAATGGAGGTATGGCGCTGTTTCTCATGACAGAGGGGTCTCTCCGATGATGCAAGCAATGCACTCATCTGCAGCAGAGAGCAGTGTGTATGTATTAGGGCATTAACAGAAAAGCCGATTTGTCGACGTGTCGACGTCAGTGGCACAAGTCGACGCCCCCCAGGAGAAGTCGACAAGTCGGGTGTTTTTTCCCTCTCTCTCTGTCTGTGTGCTTGTGTATGGAATGCAATCGCTGCCTCTGATTGGCTTACACTGATACTTAAGCGGAGCAGACTCCCCGAGGAATGTCCGCAGTCATTCGGGCTTTCATAGTCGAGCGCACTTCCGCATTGTAGTTTCCTGTAAAAATGTCCGTGAAAAATCCCCGCGATGTGAAAAATACATGCCGAGCAGTCGCTGGTGCGCGGAGCGGAGTCAGTGCGGTCGTAAAATCTGAGCTTTGCGCGCACAGGGCTTGCGGACGTCCGCTTTGAGTCCGCGCGGACCTCTGCAGAGTCCGTTCCGCATACGTTCCGCCCAAGTATGTTCTGGCCTTGACAGACACACATCACATGTGTGGAGATACTTCACTTTCCTCCGCCGTGTCAATGTGATGACGTCATCAAATGACTTGTCGACTCGACTTCGACTTAATTGACAGATAAGTCGACCTGAAAAAAATCAAAGTCGTTAATGCCCTAGTATGTATTGTATATTTTTGCATCAAGTTTCATATCAAACCATTTTCACTGGTTCTTACAACAGAGGACATGTAGTTAATGGCACCCATTACCTCCTTCCAGGCCATTAATTTACCTGTCCCTGTCACACCACTACGAACAGAAGAAAATAAAATGTTTCTCACAAGCCCACTACACCTAAAATAACTTCAATCTCAGCTTCAGAGAAGTATTTCTCTCTCTCTCTCTCTCTCTCTCTCTCTCTGTCTCTCTCTCTTTGTTTGCGGCATGTTCGCAGGTCGACAGGATGTACCTATCAAGAGTAATTATCACCTCCATATATGGTGGGCACTGGCTATTCATGGGCGGGGACATGTGCTAATTGCTGACAAGTGGGAGCACCCTGTCAGTTACCGACCAATTGGCATTCATGAACATACACACGTGCCTATGATCAAATCTGAGTTTCCCATGGAAACTTTTTTGTGAAAGTTGTCTTTGTTAATTTAATCACAGTTACTATTCATTTGTAGCTACGTGCCTTTGGCCTCCTTGATCCATGTTTACAAAAAGCAACACAGAGTTTGCATCTTTTTATAGATGGATAAGGACTGATTGCTGTTTGAGGAGTTGTGCAAAAGAGTTTCACACAGGTGCATTAGATATTTGTAGCTGTGCAAGTAATTTCTATCAGCTGTGAGGAGTTGTTTTCAGTTTGTTAAACACGGTTAATCTAATAGAGTTTGGGATCTTTCTATGAGCTCTGCATTAACTGTTTTGAAAACGTTGTGAAAAATGGGCAAAACCAGTGAAAACATGTCAACGCATTGCAAGACTTCTGACTTCTGCTGTGCTAAGAAGGTGATGATGAAGATCAACTGCATCCCAGTTTCATTAAGCCTGTCTTAGCAATCGTGGATAACACCACACAGATCAGAATAACGAAGCCAACAGCAGACAACATGGGGAAGTGAAAATTCAACAAAAATTGGCTATTTAACCAAGATTTTGCAGCATGGCTGAAACCGGTACGAGACACTGCATATGAGGCTCTGTGTATTTTATGCAAAAGTTTTTCAAATCCTGCACAATGGGAATCAAGGCAGTGGAATCACATGCAGTGTCAGAAACACAAAATAACCAAGAAAAGACTAAGAAAACATGCCAGCAAACACCAGGTACTTTCAAGTTCTGTTCTACCCTGGTCTCCATCACAACACAAAAAGTCATGTTTTATCTTACATTCAACATTTGGGCAAAATTGTCTCTAACTGTAGGTCACTGATGACAGCTCTTTTTTTTCCCTCCCAATTTTAGTTATTGTAAACTTGGACCTTTATTACATTCTGGGTGGCAAATCTTCTGAGCAGTGCTTTCTCCTGAAATTTTATCTTATCTTAGCCTGCCGTTTTAACTGAATTTTACTTGCTTATTTATTTATTAATTATTATTAGTAGTAGCAGTAGTAGTATTTTATTATATGTTTTTATCTTTTTTTCCCCCTCTATTTGTATCATGTCTCTCTCAGTAAATCTATGGGGCTCACTGACTTCTCATGATACAAGTGAATCTAGTTGAACTATAAATGTCGCCTGTCTCTTAAGAGGATGTGAAAACTGAAAAAGGTACAAACTCTATGACAAACATGCCCAGAAGCACGGGGGAGTAAATATCCTTGGATCCTTGCACAGAGGCCCATCTGAGTAATAACAATAATAGTGGTACAAACTCTAATAATAACAGTGTTTATCTGGTGAAAATATACAAGTTACAGTATGTGTGTGTGCGTATGTGTCTCAAGGGAAAACAGTTTGTCCCTGTGGTGAGTGGACCTTACGATACATAGCATTTTTAAAGTTTGATAATAACTATTCCTTTAGACTGTATCCACGCTTCCATTCTCTCCTCACTCCCAAACTGCGCGGCGTGACATTGAAATATCGTTTCAACCCGGTGAAAGATTCATAAAGAAATTTCATGATGGCAGGTTCTGGTATCACGGGTCAATGCTATTCAGACCTTGAGTGGCTTCCTGTGGATAAGCAATGCACAATGGATGTAATGGAAAACATTCATCCTTGCAAATGTATGAGGGGACCGCGGCGTGCTGTGCTGCACATAAGACAAAAGTTGGCATTCAAAAACCACGTCTAAATGTCCTGCCATCGTTGTTGTTTCTCATTAACAAGACTTTCCTTATGCAAAGCTTTCTTGCCACTGTAATATTTTAATGAATACATACCTGACATGAACATCAAATACATAAAGTTGAAAAGCACACCGAAAGCTCAGTTTTAAATCATTTGTGCTGATGTGCAAAACTTCAACAAGGGCGACAAAATGAGGAGGCAGACAAATTATTTCTCCACGGAATAACTACATAATGTCTTTCGATTGAAGTCAATAAACTCAGCTAAATGCTAGCATTTGAGCAAAACAGCATATTGAATTTCCTGATTATAGCAGTAACTTCATTGGTTGACATCAATTCAAATGTTAAACTTGTTCCTCTCATACAATCCAAAGATGGCACAACTGTGGGAGTTGCAAATTGGCAGGACATGTCTTTGTGTAATTGCAGCTCGTTAAATTATACAACTGTCTATCACCCAGAGGTTGTGCTCATCACACTCTATTGGTATTTATGGACATGTTAACAGCAGAACTGCATTATTTTACATGGTAGTTTTTCAGAAGAAGCTTCCTGAAACAACATAAATACTCTATTTCACCATAGAAAAACAGATTCCACAATTTCACTGGAATTACACACATGGTTACAAATACTTAAATGCAATATGTAAATTACACTTAAAAAAACAGCTATGTTTGGATGTTAATCTTATTTACATAGTAGAGCAGACCCATCAAAGAATTATAGAAAGCCAAAACATCTGTGGGCCAATTTAAACAAGCTTTGTCCTCAATGAGCTCACAGTAAGAGGACTTCACAGGAAGGATGGAGAAGGCACACAGAGAAGCTGTTTTCCCTGTTGTTACCTTTGAAATGTTCCTGGGTCAACTGCTGCTAAGTAAAGAAGCACTGAAAATGATCAAGGAATCAAGGTGTCACTGAGCATGCTTCAAGCTTTAGAGGGTGATATACAGAGTGTGAGCACCTTCTCTTCATATTCTCCTGGAAGATTATATAATTTTTCAAAATGCTGATGAGCAGCTCTTGCTTTCATGGTTATAAATGGCCTGGGATATTAAAATGAACACCTCCGTCCTAAAAATCTATTTACTGTATGCTGATGTGAAAGAATCTTAAAAGTGAAATAAATGTATTCCCCATCTCTCATAATAACAGTACAGTGGCATTAATGAACAAAGCGTCTGATCCTTCCGTCTGTCCCTTTCAGCTAGAAATCACAGCAGATCCCAGCAAAGAGATTACATTTTTTATTAACACCTCCAAGGTGGGTATATTGCAGTGGTTAACAAGATATTTCAGAGAACACTTTACAGACTACAGTTAAATTTGGGTAGATTAGTATCTTTGCCTTAAGTGGATTTAGTATCCGCCAAACAACACAGAGCCACATCAAATGGAGTTTCCTGTTCCTTCATTCATTTCATAGACTGTATAAATAACGGACGTGGCGATTTTTGGAGCCAGGAGTTACCAGATTTGTACAAGAGGGTGGAGCTGTGGAGAAGTGAAGGGCGGATCTATCTGAGAGCCAGAGCCACCTGAGACAGTATCTGCACACAGCCTGCCACTCAGAGCAGCCACACACTTAATTATGCATAACTTTAAGCCTTCAGAAAATGCAAATTAGGGGTGGTGATATGGCCCTAAAATACTATTACAATATTTCAGGGTATTGTTGCGATAATGATATTCTTGACAATATGACAAATTAGTAAAAAAAAAAAATATATATATACTGAGTGAGATTAAGATTCTTTATACAATATTAATAGCTCAACAAAATAAAATCTACCACAAATTACACATTTAAGCAGTTCCCCAATACAAAAAATGTACCCATGGATCTATACATATAAATCAACAGGTGATTTCCCTCTCTTTAAGCAAAATCATAAATGATTAAGTTGTTGTTTTTTTTCACCTGGACCTTTATGCTCTGCCATTTCTCCTCCAATCATTACACTGACAGGCTGTTGTGCACATTCACATATATGTAGTTTTTTTTTTTTTTTGTCGTGAACGGCATGTAGGTTTACATTATTAAAGGTTTATGACAAAATTACTTGATGACACCGACTCCTATGTGTGCTGCTGCCGGAGGAGCCGTTGAAGGAGTTTCCTCTGAATGATAAGTCGCTAAAAGAGTCTGAGAAGTCCAGGGCTGTTCATGAAACATTCAGGACGCCCGGGCCAAACGAAACCGCAGTTTATTGATTTCTACTGAAGCTTCTCCTCTTTATGGAACCACTGCGGAGTCTGTAATAATTTTGCTTTCAGCCATGCTTGTTGTTGCCATGGGTAACAGTATAATGTCAATATGTCAACATGTTGAATTATCGTGAGTATCACAATATGAATTATTATAAGAAATGAATTAGACCAGTATTATCATGAATGCAATGATTTGGCACACCCCTGATGTAAATAGACAGGTTATATAAAAATTCAGCCCCTTTGCAGTTATCATGAGCGTGGAAATTAGCTATACAGAGCAAAACTATCTTTTTGTACCAGGCTGTTAACGTATTAATTTTTACTGTAAAGCTGGGTATTTTAACATGGGGGTCTATGGCAATTGATTCGCTTTTGGAGCCAGCCTCAAGTGGCCATTTGAGGAATTGCAGGAATTGTTTTTGGCACTTCTGCATTGGCTTCATTTTTCAGCCCCAGAGGTTGTGACTTGGTTCATTTACAGCAGTGAGCTATCATTGCCTAAAGCTTCCACTGATACTTCCCCACTTTCTGCATATGCTTCACAATAAATGTATTTTAATGTGTATGCAGTGGTAGCCCTTTACTCCATATAGTGTTAATAATGCTATTAAATACAAACATTTTCTGCACTTTTATCATGAGGTCATTTTGAAAATTCGCATGGACGCAGCACATTTTATTACGTATTTAACAAAGCTTGATAAGCAACCCAGGAATCAAAGACTGATAGCACATCTTTCTAACAACAAACTTTTAGTAACTAAAGGTGAACTCAATACTGGAGGACCTTCACTGTTAAGCAGGTTGTTTTGGTCTGAGGAAAAAAAGATGGAGCCAAGTGAAAGTGGTGTGGAGAAGAAATGTCCAAGCACATAATGACGAGTTTGGGAAACAGTATCAGGCAGAATAACCCGATTTTAATTCTTTCCATGTGATCGTCCATACTGGCTTCACACATTTCTGCCATAACAGATTGTCTTACATTATTTTTCTTCACTCCTCCTACGAATGTCAGCCAGGTTTTCATGATAATAAATACATGTTCTGCCATCAGTGTTAAACACATTGTGCACTTGTGATCAAATTTTTGATTACACGTACACACATGTAACCTAAGCAATAGAATTTCATCTATAGATGTTGCTTCAGCAATGTGATAAATTCAAATGGACATATCTCATTTATCATTGCTTTGACTTTGAGATGAAATGTTGTACAATTCATCCTTGTACAAAAATATGACTATATGCTGTCAGATTTTAAATACTGTGAGAATGGTGGCAGCAGTCAGATAACCTGCATCACTCTTTGTATTTGATGCAAATCACAGTGCAGATTTAAAAAAAATCTAACTGTTTTTAAATATAAAACTAACCAATTTGTGCAGCCTTGCTAGAACTATGAAGTGCTTTTCAGTTTTCGTCCCTTGCAGGGTTTTTGCTCTTCGACAAACACTCCAGGCTGCTGTTGGTGTCTTCTCATGGTCACTCCAGACTGAAGTCTCTTTGAAAGACTTACAGCATGTATGCTTCTCCTCTTCCTTCCCTCTTTGGTTTACAGAGCGTGGGCAGCTCCACTCCAGCTCTTCCTGCAAGCTTACAGTACTGCATATAATTGCCCAACTACAGGCAAGTGTGAGTGTTCTGAATATCTCTGTGGGATGCATACGTCAGTATGTTGACGCTCTTTTCACATCACATTTAACAGCCTTCACCGTGTTCTCTGATATCGCTGACATTTGAGGACCCACAGAAAATAGTGACTTAATTAGAATCTAATTTCATGCACTCCTGACTGATTAGATATGATGATAATGAAATACATGAGGCATTATCAACACAGGTTTTTTGTAGGAACATTGTTTATCAGGCTTGGATCTCTGATATTGTGGTTACCTTCGTCTGTTACGTCAAACAAATATATAAATGCAACACTTTGTTTTTGCTCCCATTTTCACGCATTTAGATTAAGGTTTAGGACTTTTTTTATGCACACAAAAGCCTTATTTCTGTCATTGTTAAAATCCATGTTAGTGAGCACTTCTCATGATTACTACTAGTAGGCGACTTGTTAGGAGATGACATCCCTCCTCATCCCTCCTAAAATCACCTATTGATTTTGACACAGTTGTGCCTTGGGCTGTTCAAGTTTTGATGAAGCGTGCCATTGGCATGCTGACTGCAGAAATATCCACCAGAACTGTTGCTCGTAAACTGAATGTTCATTTCACTACCAAAAGCCGTTTCCAGTGTTGTCTCTGTTAATTTGGCAGTACATCCAACCGGGCACACAACTGCAGACCAAGTGCAACCACGGCAGCTCAGGACCCCCACGCCCACGTTCTTCACCTGCAGTCTGACACAATCCACCTGAACAACTGATGTGACATTTGGTTTGCACAACCAAAGAATTTCTGGACAAACTGTCGGAGACCATCTCAGAGAAGCTCACCTGTGTGCTCATTGTCCTCACCAGGGTCTTGACCTGACAGCAGTTTGTCATCATAACCAACTTGAGAGAACAACTGCTCATGCACTTTGGAAAGAGGTTCTTTTCACAGATAAATCCTGGTATACACTGTACTGGGCAGATGGCGTGTATGCGCTGTGTGGGCAAGTGGTTTGCTAATGCATACGCTGTGAACAGAGTGCCCCATGGTGGCAGTGAGGTTATGGTTTGGGCTTGCATAAGCTACCTACAGCGAACACAAGTGCATATTATTGATGAGAGCTTGAATGCACAGTGATTCTGTGACGAGATCCTGAGAACCACTTCATGTAATTTGTCTGCTGCCATGACCTCACGTTGCAGCATGATAATGCACGGCCCCATTTTGCAAAGATCTGTAGCCTACACAATTCCTGGAAGCTTAAATCATCCCAGTTCTTGCATGGCCTGTGTCCTTAGTAGACATGTCAACCATTGAGCATGTCTGGGAAGCTCTAGATCAGCATGTAGGACAGCGTGCTCCAATTTTTGCCAACATTCAACAGCTCCACACAGCCATTAAAGAGGAGCGGGCCAACATTCCACCAACCACAATCAACAACCTGATAACCTCTCTGTGAAGGAGATGTGTTGCACTGCATGAGGCAAATGGTGGTCACACCAGATACTGACTGATTCTTTGTGCTATCTGTGATGAAAGGAAAGCATTTCTGTAGCACTTGTAATGTGAAATAACATATTTTTCCAGGATGGAACGGCACATTTTAGAGTGGTATGTTCTTGTGACCATCCTAACTCACACCTGTGTAGTAATGATGCTGTTTAATCTGCATCTTGATATTCCACACCTGTCAGGTGGATGGATTATCTTGGAAAAGGAGAAGGGCTCATCAACACGGATTTTAACAAATTTTGAAAGCAAAATCTGAGATAAATAACTCTTTTGTTTGCATAGAAAAAAAGTTGTACGTCTTTAATTTAAACTGGTGAAAAATGGGAGCAAAAGATTTGCATTTATACTTTTGTTCAGTGTGGATCACATTTCTGCCAGTGTAACAGCTCCTCATGTATGAAAGGATTTGGGTTAAAACTGTTGTGTTATTCAAAGGAAAGTTGGATGACTGACAGATTTTCAGCTGTATTTCCTAATGATTACACCAAAATCTGTCAGCTTTATGTCTAATTTAAGGTCTCTTTATTTTTAATTGACTACCACAGTGCCCATATTCCTATGGGACCCATCAGTCCCCATAGGAATATTACAGTTCTTAAGTTTTTTTTTCTGTAATATGAACATAATAGTTTATCTATCAATTGCAAAACTATGGAAACAACCTTGCCACCAGAAGTAAATGTTGGCATTGTACATTTCTACAAACTATAGATATGTTCCATTTGTACATTGCTTATGTATCATATCAACGTTTTCTTAAGTGACTTCTAAATACATGTGTATTATCTGACTTTATCTTTGGGAGGTGGAGGAGACGGGGGATGGCGTGACACCTAGATGAGATCGCTGCCAAACTGCAGACTCCAGACGACTGTGAGAGACAGTGAAAAAAAAAAAAAAGTTTTTTCAGCGAGACATCACTGTGTTTCCAGCGGCAATTGTGCCACCAAAAAAAGAGTGTTTTAGGCCAAAACTTAATCGTTTCTAAACCATAACCAAGTGTTTTTTTGTGCCTATACTTAACCATACATTGGCCACAGCGTTGTTGAACTGTAAAGAAACAAAAAGTCAGCAGATCCACTACATAATAATGTACACATTTTACAAATCCATGGTTTGCAGAAATATACAATCTATTCTTTCATCTATTTTCATCTGGGTTGCGTAGGCAGCAGGCTGAGCAAAGTATTCCAAACATCCCTTGGGGGATCCGGAGGTGTTCCCAGGCCAGATGAGATATATAATCCCCATATTACCCAGCACGTTCTGGGTCGGCTCCCGGGCCCTTGTGAAGGAGCAGTGGCTCTACTCTGAGCTCCTCTAGGTGTCTGAACTCCTTACCCTATGATGCTGACACCTTATGGAGGAAACTCACTTTGGCTGCTTGTATCCGCCATCTCGTTCTTTCAGTTACTACCCTAAGCTCATGGCCACTGGAGAAGGTTAGGACATCGATGGACCAGCACAGGCAAAGGCCAAGGCCTTCTGGCTCAGCTCCCTCATCACCACAACAGAAGAAGAAGAAGCTTTATTGTCATTGTACACGCGATACAACGAAACTTTGTTTGGCAGCAATTCCTGTAGCAGCTACCGTATATCGAGTGTCTTAAAAAAAAAAAACAACAGTCTGTTGTAGCACTGCATCACTGCTGACGGTGCGCCAAACCACCTATCCATCTCATGCTCCATTTTAAGCTCACTCGTGAACAAAACCTCAGAATACTTGAACTCCTACGCTTGGGGCTATAACTCTTTACCAACCCACAGGAGGCAGAGAACAATGGCCCCGTACTTGGATGTGCTGAATGCCGATATTTATTTTGTCGTTTGGGTTGTAGACAGTTGGATAGAAGATGGCTGGGGTTATTTCGTGATCACATAAAACAAAGCCTGTTACATCAATTGACATTCTTAAACTCTGAAACTACAGGAATGGAATCTCAAGGTATGTTTGCAAGGTTAAGAATTCAGTCGAACACATAGTTCAAGTGAACGAGACGATGCCTTTGTGTATAGCAGCATGTTGGAAAATGTGCTGGCAGAGCTCTACTATGAGCTTTTCTAGTTGTTGAGAGGATTGACCCCCAAAGATGAGAGGACGTGTATGTAAACACACATTACTAGTACAAAGAGGCAGCAGCGATGAGCCTCTGTTTCCTTCCTGTCTATGGCCCACTGAGCACAAGGCAATTTCTTTTCTTCTTTTTACTTCTCTCAGGTGTACCTGGATGTTTTATTGCCTCACACTGATATTGCTCAAGGACAAAAAAAAGAGAGCCGGATAAAAAAATGAGATCTTGTAGACACTCGGGATACACTGAACTGTAACATGCTCATTACCTTCTACCTCCATTTGCTTATGTCAAATATACAAGCCCAAGATGTTTTAAGGGAAAAAAGAAAAAAAACACTGAGAGGTAAGAGATGAAGTCGGACATGAACATTTTAGCAGAACACAGAGGAAATCAGTGTGAGTGGTCAAAAAAGGGTCAGAACTTAAGACATCCCTGTGGGAAAAGTGGAGTGCTTTTGCAATTGCTTTCTCATGAAGCTTTTTAATCAGAGCGAGGCAACATTAGATTAGCAACTCTGGAACATGAAAGCACCAGTCAGCGACACACACCTGAAGTACCCTGTCATAAAACTCAATTACTCAAAGTCATGCAATGTTACCGTTTAACTTTTAGATTAAAGCATTTGAGCATTTGTGCAGATCTAGCAACTGCCTTTTCTGCACCATACTTGGTCCAGACATTCAAATTTGCCACACCAACACAATCCTAACAATGGGAGCTGACAGTGCTGAGAACGAAATAGATGAAAATTAGCAAAACATCTAAGTATGCACTTTCATCATAGAAACAGTGCTTTAATCTCAGCAAAGAGGATGTTTATGCTAGCTATGCCTCCAACCACTTTTCATCTTATTAGCTCAGACGGAGATTTTTGAAAGCGAGATCTGAAAAGGGCTCCCACAGAAAGACGTAAAAACACTGCACATCAAAAGAAAGGAAACGACAACTTATTTGACGAATCATCCAAGTAACAGCTTGCAACTGCACTGAGTTTCGGAGCGAAAGTGGTGTGAATACAAACATACACGCTTTCAGACGTGAGTCATAATTATTCGAAGAGTACGTTTTTTTTTTTCTTTCTGTGAGCTGAGTGACTCGAGCACTGTAGCTGCAAGACATCATCCGTTTGAGGCAAATTCATCTTTGTGACAGATGACAGCAGAGTCTCCTAAACTTTTTTGATTTATGTAATATTTTGATGAATTTCCAGTCCAGCATTTGAAATAAATGGGCTGAGGGGAGACATTTCTGGCCAAAGTTACAGGTGACAGTCTCTTGCATCAGAGGAAAATGTGCAGCAAGTGCTACTTCAAACATTTTTTTTGGGAAATTTATGATATGTATGTATCATTCTGATAATAAATCTAGATCCTTTTCATTTGTTCCTGTCAGCCACTGCACCATCCTTCATGCCAGCAACTGTATATCCCAGAACTTAATCTTTCCTCCACATCTGTCATTCTTTTTAATAAGAATCCCACATCCACATTGTCTGTTTGATGTGCCACACAGTATGTGGGGCTTGCAGGATGTGAGGATTGAAAGGGAAAGTTAACATTCACAGATGAGGACACACTATTGTTCAAATTTGCAAATTCATCACAAGAGCGCTCTGATAAGCCTTCCGAAAAAATATATATGACTGAGATACTTACAGGACCAATAATGGCTTCCTGGATTGGAAACTATAAAGGGGGAAAAAAATGTATTTCAAATAACCTTTATCTTTCACTGTCAAAACTGAGACACAGTTAATCCTTTGAAGTGTAAAATTTCCCTTAGAGTGTAAACAACTCTCTCCCATCCATGACGTTTACCTCTCCTCTTTGTGCTCGCAATTTTCTACATGAATAAAGAAGCTGCTCCTTTCTCCCACTGGCTAGACCCTGACTGAAGTGCAATCTGTTATAATATCAACTCAAGCCCCCATTGGCAAGCATCATTAGCCTCCGCTCTTTCTTGCATATTTAGTGCTGGCACCATCCATGTGGCAATAGATGGCATTACAATTGATTCTGCACAGTGGGATGATTAGTGCTCAGACTGTGATACTTTTCTTTACAGTGAATTTCCGCTCTTATCTGACTATTAAACCCCCCCCAAAATTCAATTATCAGTAGAAGGATCTTCTGTACTTATTAATGTGGACGGAACCAAATCCCCAACTCTTGATTTTGTCATTGCAAAGGTTTTATCCTGTGCTTTTTTTTTTTTTTTTTTTTTTTTGACAATTCCCCATAAAAGATGGGTTATTCCTTTTAAACAATCCTGCAGGATTTTAGGGAAGAAAGGTGCGACTGTGTGTAAAAAATGAAATGCCTCTTCCTCTGCCAGTCAGCTTAGTATCCTGATGCGGCTGCTAGCTGTGCACCTGGCACTACTCTATAGGTAGGGGAGGCTGGCTTAAGATTTCACACACATCCCTGTCATGAAAGATTGAGCATGTGGGAGTCATTGAAATGTATTCATGCTCACAATGTAGAGGAAGCACGGGGCCACAGTAATGGTTGTCAGGGGCTGGTATGCCTCAGTGAACTGAAGACGACATTTTCTGTCTCACTGGCTGCAGGGATGTTTGAGTTATATAACCCTGCAGGAGGCCACAGATGAGAATGTCACATGTGAGCCCTAATAAAATGCTTTATTTAGTATGTGTGCCATGAAGAGCCTCACATAGTCCAAGCGATTAAAAAAAAAGCTTTGTTTTTAAGTAGCGTCTTTAAGAGTTTGATCATTTTATACACTACATAGGTAACGTTTTACTCCACATGCCTCAGCCAAATGCTGTTTGCTAAAGTAAAACTAAATCAATATGATGCTGGTCATGGATGATGAAAATGTTTACAAATTGGAAGTTATTATTCTGAAGGTCTCTGGAAGCTGAGGTATACTTTGACCTTGAGTACTATATTCAAGACTAAAAAGCTCATCTGAAGTCTGTTTTTTTTTCCTGTACCAGCGCAAACAGCCATGTTTGGTTGTGAGTGTTAAAGGGGACTCAGATAACAACACATCTTATCTTCTGCAGGATTCTACAACATCGCCGCTCGGGCTAGGGTGTCCTTTTCAGAGATGCAAATGCTGCGAAAATGAGATGAATGCATTTATGTGCGCTCCAATTACATTAATGAGGTAGAAAAAGGCAAACAATGTCAACGGAAAGTTTGCAGAGGAGTGTTGGATAAAGGAAACAGTCCACCATCTCACTGAGGGAGAGAAGCACAGACAATATGGAGGAATGGAATCGTTCCTTTGTGATGGCTTTTCTTTCTTTTTTTTATTCCCAGGAGGATAATTACCATCATTTTACAATGTCTAGGGCAGAATATCAGTGTCTCTAGGGTTTGATGAAACAATGCACGGAGGTAACCTGACCCTGAATCATCCAGTGGTTCCCCAGACTACAGAGACTGAAGCTCTAGGGATAGTATTCTGTGCAGAATGTAAAGCACTGCAAGACAGTTTAGCGAATTTTAAAATTACTAGTCAAGTAATCGAGTTGTCAGCTGACAGAAAATTAATTGTCAACTTGGTTGTTTAGACTTACCCACTGGAAAATGACACCTTGCTTGCAGCACATTTCTCTATCATCTAGTATCTTGAAGGTGACTGATATTAATCTATTAATATATTAAATCAAAATCACTCCGCAGACACGTTATAATGACAATGGTTCCAACAGCCCAGGCAAAGTTTTTATGCTGCATTCATGCACTGTTGGCAAAATGAGGAAAAACAAGAGTTCTCATTTTTCTAAGATAGTTTCCCCAACTGCTAACCTTGTAGTGACACTTAGTAACAACTGTAGGACCAATTTAAATACTGTGTTATATATTTTATGTTCACTCAACGGCCACTTTATTAGGTACACCTTGCTAGTACCGAGTTGGACTCCCTTTTGCCTGGACTCCCTTCAGAACTGCCTTAATGCTTCATGGCATAGATTCAACAAGGTGCTGGAAACATTCCTCAGAGATTTTGGTCCATATTGACATGATAGCATCACACAGTTGATGCAGTTTGTCAGCTGCACATCCATGATGTGAATCTCCCGTTCCACCACATCCCAAAGGTGCTCTATTGGATTGAGATCTGGTGACTGTGGAGGCCATTGGAGTACAGTGAACTCATTGTCATGTTCAAGAAACCACTTTGAGATGGTTTGAGCTTTGCGACATGGTGCGTTATCCTGCTGGCAGTAGGTTTATCAATTCTTCTACTGGTCAATTTTTGTTAGCTCGTGCAGTTTGTAGCCTCAGTTCTCTGACAGGAGTGGCACCCTGGTTCAGAGATGGTCTTCCGCACACCTTGGTTTTAATGAGTGGTTATTTGAGTTACTGTTGCCTTTCTGTCATCTTGAACCAGTCTGGCCATTCTCTTCTGACCTCTGCCATCAACAAGGCATTTTTGCCCAGAGAACTCCCGCTCACTGTTTATTTCCTCTTTTTCAGACCATCCTCTGTAAACCCTAGAGATGGTTGTCCGTGAAAATCCCAGTAGATTAGCAGTTTCTGAAATACTCAGACCAGCCCGTCTGGCACCAACAACCACTTAAATCACCTTTCTTCCTCATTCTGATTCTGAACTTCAGCAGGTTGCCTTGACCATGTCTACATGCCTAAATGCATTGAGTTGTTACGATGTGATGGCTGATTAGTTAGAGTTCCTAATAAATAATAAATAAATACCTAATAAAGTGGCCAGTGAGTATATACACAATGTATAGCTCCTTTTTAATTTGCTGAAGTGAATGTACAAGTGTTTACATTGGATATAATGTAATCAGTTGTAATCTCTGTATGCACAATATGCATAATGTATGCAGAATCTGAAAGCAAGATTTTTGTATCAGAAGTATTTTGGTTCTTGTTTGTAATCTGAGTAGTATTGAGAGAGGTGGAATGCATTGGCCAAAATGGAATCTTGGAACTCATCATCTACTGTCTGATGACAATTTAGCGTTTATTAGCTTTTTCATTTATTTATCTGCATTTATTTGCATAAATAAAATGATGGGTGCACAGAAGAAGAGGTCTTGGCCCAGATATGCCCCCCTAACCCCCCTAATATTGGCAGTTGCCCCCAGAGTCTTATCGTTGGACAGAGCCATGATCTGTTTGGAGACTAATAACAAGGAAAATGTGCACATTGTCACAGTGTATGGCAAATGCAACCCAAATGCACCAGTAGCAGTAGCAACAGTCTTTATTAAAGCAGCTGTGTAATGTTAGCTGATGTGAACCGCTTTTGTCTAGTAACATTACAACAAACGCCACAAAATTATCTGTGACTGTGACCATGAACACAAATATACAGCAGGCAGTTGTCCTCAGTTTATAAGAAATTCAGAGCTACACCAGAACATTTATGATTTTCCTCTCGCTCTCCAAAACAAATGCATGCGGTAATTGCCGGTTGCAGTTGAGATTTTACACCACCAGGCTGTGGGTGTCATACCGCTTCGGCCAAAGGGGGCACTATAATCAATGAAAATGTAAGTCACTTATGCAGCAAGTATTCAGGCAGGATTTGAACCCCGGTGTGGCAGGCAAGCAAGTTACCACAGGACCAACAAGGCAGGTAGGCTTGAAGATGGTGATTAGCTGGCCTGTGATCTGGTGGAAGCATTTGTTAGTCAAAGGTGAAACAGCACAGATATGATTTGGAACTTGTTGTGCCTGCCCCCACCAACTTCAAGAGAAGTGGCTCCAAACTCTGGCTTCAATGCTAAATTCGACATGTCACTGACATCATGACCTCTCTCTCTCTTTAATAGTTTCCGTGTCAGCTACTGCATTAACAACATTCCAGTAGGAAATACACTTGGACCCATGGCTGCTGTCAAAAATTCCAACATCTCGACTCAGAATTTCACCTTGGAGGCTCGCATAAATGTTTTTTCCGACTCGGCTGCTTGGAATTATGGTTTGGATACTGTGTGACATGAGCATGGCAAGACCGTGATCAGACAGCACACATCTGTGACTGTCAGCAAGAGCAAGAGGTTTATGAGAGAAACAAGCAACATTTAGATTATTGTCATAGCTTTACAACTATATTAGCAGTGGTAGTTGGGCTCATGTAACAAAGAGGCTAATGTCATTGAAAAGGACACGGACAAGGAAAGTAAGCGATTGCTGTGCTTGTTCTTATGAGGAGTCTGTTCAAGTTTGATTGTCTCATCTAAAACCTGAATACGGTGCTGTGTCCCAAATTAGAGCTGCATAATTTGAAGGCAAGGTGCACCTGCAGTAAGCAGTCCCCTGAAAACAACAGATAAAAGTTCAGGTGCGTTCAATAACGTGTTCTTTGTGACTTTGATCGGTTCTTCCTAGGTCACAGTGAAAAAACATTAAGGGCTCTTGATCTAAAATGTTTCTACTTGGACGTCTTTGACAAATAAAAGTATGGGAACCCCTGAACTAGCAGTTACAGAAATATCAAAGAGCTATTTTCTTTGAAGCCCTAATGTGTTATCTGGGGTGAGCTACAGTCTGTAAGTGATATGAATGTCATTTATCATGAGTAGAGGGTTTGTGGATGGTATTTGCTCCATAATTACTCTTTTGCCATTTTGTGGTACTCTCAAAAACTTTTAAAGGGTAAAGTCCAAATGACATGAAACCACTTTTGTCAACTCAAAAAGTTGTTTTACAGTGACACATTTCATAATTTCCCCGCTCTGCACTCTTATCTCTTCGGATTCCAGCTGATAAAGTGGAGCAGAGGTTAAAGTCCTGACAATCAACTTACTCATTTTGCTGTTTTCATCCACACTGGTTCAACAGTTAAGATCTTGCTTCACTTTATTTACGCAGCGCCGTCATCTCAACGTGTCACACAAAAAGTTTCTTTCATAACCAGTCTGGAGCCAGTGGAGGGGAACTCAAGTCCATTTCTGAATCCTCTCGTTATTTGCTTTGCCTTAAACCATCCAGATATTAATTGCAACCATGAAGAATTCTCTCCCAAAGCTGGAAACCAGCTGTGTGACTCAAACCTGTGATGCCATCAGGCTTTAAAAACTGAGTTGCTCATTAGAGACTAAAATAACAAAGACTTCTTTTTTAAAGTGACGGCAAGAAGGGCAGTTTCTGGGAATAAGGGAATATTTACTTGATACAATAAAACACTGGAACTTGCACTGTCATATTAGACACTGCAAAATCACAGCATTCAACAAAGCAACACTAAACTGTATTATGAGATCATGGACATAATGAACACAAAGCTAAGAAAGACTTTATTTTTCTTTGTTGTCATGTTTGTAGAGTCTCCTGCAGTTAGAATAATTTACTCTTTCAGGCTCGAACAAAGTGACAAATAATGGAGTAAATATGTAGTTTGCTTTTTGTCCACCCCCAAAGTTGAAAATACATTTGTCTGCAAGCTTTCAAGCATCGATGAATGAATTAACATTGATTAGCCTTGTATTTATACTTGGAAATCATCCACTGGGATAAAATCCAAAGCAGAAAGCCAAATAAATCTTAGTGACAAGACTAAAATGTTTATTCATTGCGAGCAGCAGGATATCTCAACATCTTAAATGTAACACAGTCACTTTGCTTTTACAAGTTTTGTTGACATTTGTTGGATTTTTTTTTTTCTACCTTTCCTATTTCCAGTTTTATTCAGGCATTACAGGCTACAATTTTCTGCTGGGGTGTTGAGGTACAAATTTATTACACCAATCTATGTTATTTTGGTGCAAAGACCCAATATTGTACAAGGCAACATGATCCAAATCAATGCAATAACTGCTGCTGCTGAGGTCGCACTGATTCCACTCACATTGCCATTGCTCAGAATGCAGCACAGAGAACAAATAAAAAGAGCGGCCTGCTCTGGGAGTCGAAAAGGGCAAACATCTGAAACTAAAGCCATATCTGAGAGCACAGCTGAAGTGAGACGATTCCCAGGTGAGAGGGTCACAATATAAAATCCATTAGCTCTCATACTAACTGCTGGACATACTTGACATGAAATGATCAGGTAACAAAGTTCTGCAGAGCGGCATGGAAGACTTTCAGGCTTTAAACTGAACCATTGCTTTATAAAGTCTTGTAAAATGAAATAAAATCAGCTACTTCCCCACCAATATTTCAGCATTTCTCAAACGTGTAATCAGTGAATTTTAGCACTTGTTCTCAAGGTGCTTGTTTTAAAATCCTAAATTCTTCAAACCTCACAACCTCGATTTACTGTGATGAAAATGTTATGCATTTACAGCTTCCTTATCCGTAAAACTTTTGCTCAATGTCAACAATTAAAATGTCAAGAAATTAAAGTGGAGTTGAAACAGAGAGAACGCCGAGTGAATGAGTGAATGATAAATGAATTAATAAAAGTGCGCCGCCACCTGAATTAATTCCTTTAATTTACGAGAGTCTGCATCTGACATTTTTCATATCACACCAAGTGATGCCATAATTACAGAGATGTCATTACAGCACATTCATCGACAATTAAAGAGAAAGAGAGAGGAAATAAATTGCCCCTCTCATCCTTTCCATTGCGTCATGGGGAGTTGGGGAAGCCACAGGGAAAGGTGGAGCGATATTCAAATATAGCGAGCCTTTACTGCAGATTTGAGGCCTCTCGAACCAACTTGTGTGCTAAACTTTCCAACTGATGACTCCACTAAAGTGTCTAAAGAGAAGAACTATTGATTTGTGTTCTCCATCCAAACGGATTTAAATCTTTAATTAGCTCAGTGGCATGTGGCCAAATGTAAATTAGACATCTGACTTGTGATTGTGTCAGGATGTTGATGAAAGGTCCCAGCATTGGCTTCTGGCGGAAACAGCATTGTCTTTGGTGAAAATAAATCTGATTACTGAAATTGAATTGTAGGTAGTATGTGTGTGTGTGCGAGCGTGTGTGGGGGAGAGAGAGAGAGGAAGTGAGGGAGACTCAAATGCAATCTAATGCACTAATGCAAATCTAATGCCACTAAAGGCTGATTCATTGCTTATCTTGACTGTAATGTTTTAAATCTAAACTGTAGAAAATACATTTGATCCAGTCTGGGGTTTAACATCGTCTCAAATAAGTAATGCTTCCAACAAAATAACCTAACCACCCATGAATTGCTCACTAATATGTTACTTCTGATTGGCTGAGCTGACTAAAGGCTGTTGACTTGCGTAGTGAAATTGCCACCCAATGTGACAGAAACTAGCCACAGAACAATAGCTGCAAAAACACAGAAGTAGTGACAAACAATAGCTCTGGGCTATGATGCTGGAACAAACAAGAGGTTGTATCTATTTGTAATCCAAACTGTGCACGTGTACAATGCATGAGCGCTGAGCTGACACATGCGATACGCAGTTAATTGTCATTTTTGTATTGTTTTCTAAATATAATTAGCTGAAACAATATTGTAGCTCCACAGGATCATACCTCAAAAGGTGAGGAATGCCAACACTGATTTATACCCCGCGTGAAGACAACACCTGTCAACAAGCTGACAAGACACAACTGGTGAATAAATGTTACTGTGACACATTATTAAAGTACTTTACAAAACTAAGTGTTGTTGTGGCATGAAAAAAACAGACCCTGCCGTACAGCCCATTTAATCAAACCCCAGACCCTTAGAGGCTTAATAAATGTCCCTGCCAAGTTTCATAAATGGGGGATCAATTATAATTGATTTCACAGTCTGATACATTTATTAAAGTGACATCCATTTATTCACGTGCTTACCTGTTGTGCCATCAGCCTATGCTTGCAGTCACGGCGAGAATGAGCTTACTACCTCATGCTTTACTATCACTGTGAGATTTTTCGTTACACTGAAATAATTGCTACATCGCCAAAGCGGATTCAATACATACAGTGCAACACTTCATTTCTCACACTGGTCAGCCACTGAGACGTTTCTATAATTTGTTAACGACACGATATGTACTATTGAGTGCGCAACAGGCAGACAAGAAATGGGATTTCCCTTAAGAGGAGAATAAATTAGTTCCAGGGTGTTACCTCCTGTCACATTATGTGACATCCCCCGCATATGAAACCTGCCACTCAGCAGAGCAGGGGACCAGCAGAGATTATCTGATGTCAAAAACGACGTCGCCAACATGCTGGGACCAGCCATGAGTACAGGGCTCCTCCGTGGCCTACTGCTAGATGTTTGTTTTCTTGCATCAAAGTCACGTCCATTGCATCTAGTGTGTCTGTGTGCGCATTTGCTGTAGTGTCACGTCCCGCCTCTCTATTCTTCTTTTTATCCTGCTGTCTCCGACAATCAGCATTTGGGTCTAATTCCTGTTGTCCTGCATTACTAACCTTGACAGTACTGTATGTGTATGTTTGTGTGCATGGTTTTGTGAGTGGCATACATGTAGTCATCAGCCACAGGCCCGCCAAATCAAAGGGCTTTAAACATACAATGGGGTCAAATTTAAATCAATGAATAACAGTCAGTAACAATTTTTTAAATGTTTGTGTGGATATGCTACTTAAAGCTTCACCATGACATAAGTCAAAGGGTTTTTTTGAAATGTAAGTTTTCACTAGGTGCATCTAGAATGATGCCACATTAAGCTAGCCTGGAAATCCAGACTCAAATCTAGAAAGATTTTGAGTCTGGCCCTCACCGATACACCCTTCCTACCCTAGGGGTGGCACTAAGTTAGGCATATTAATTTGAATTTGATGGCACGATAGCCAATCAGAGAAAAAAACAAGGTGACATATTCATTGCACTAAGCCCCATTGGTTTGCCGAACAGTGGGGCTAACTGATATATTATGCTTTTGCCGTATCCCGTCGGCAAAACAGCAAAAACGTCCTTCCTGGAAACAAAAGCTTCTTGGGCAGTCTTCTGTTCCTCTCTCAAGGAAAAAGATCAGTGTAGTTTGCTTAGCGTTTCTTCCAAAGATAAATTGAATGGACGCGGTCCTTCGGTAGCTGCCATCTTGGCTGTTCACTTTTCGACTCCTACGGCGCAGCGCTGTCTTCATCATGTTACGCCCGCCCAGAGCCTGCCTCTGTCAGATAGACTGATCTGATTGGTCCGATGGCAATTCACCAGGCTCTGCTTGTCGGGGCATACTCCAGAGCAAATTTGAATTTGCTAGGGGCGGGGCATCTGGATTTCCAGGTTAACAATAAGCCACTTTGTTAGCATGCAAGTTGCAGTAAAATTAGCCATAAAAGCTAGGGGGAAATAAAATCATACTTTGCAAGACGGCTAAGCTCTTCCTTTAAGTTTTCAGGTAATTTGCAAGCTTACTGTAGATTTGGCACTTGACTTTTTGGGTGTTGTCTTTGCTCATTTTGAAACTATTCCAGATACTTGAGTTTTTCAATATCTTGGTTGTGTATCACGTGGTCAAACCGTTCAAGTTTCAGTAATGCTGTACATATGGTGACTGACATGAGATGAGAACAAGCTGGAGTCACAAAGCTAACACCAAGTTTAAGTGTCTTTGTCTGAGAATAACTAATAATAGTTAATGTTGATGCATAATGAATAATGTTGGATTACTGTTTCTTAATTTATGGGCTATTTGAGATTTTTGGAGTAACAAGCCATTCAACTACCAATTGGCCGTCAGTTACTATGTCAGCAAACCAAGATTCATAGCGTCTGGGTCAGCCCTAACCGTGACCCATGATACTTCCCCTCTCAGATGGTAAGACAAATTCAGATGCTAATTTTGTCACAAATCAACCTGTGAGCAGGAAACCTTCCAGATAAAATAACGCAGAGTTATGCCCTGGTGATATATTACCAAAGATAAATGGTGTCCTACAGCCTGTGGACAGCCCAGATGACAAACTGTACAGTCATATCACTCTGCTCAGCTGTCAGTTAGATAAAATCTAACATCAGATCATCAGTGGTGACACACAACTTTCCTCACACTTTCCCTGAAACAGAAACAACTAAATTGGACTAGTGCTGGCATGCACATCAAATTTACACTCTTTGTTTAATTGTGGATATGGGCATAATTTTACATTCTGCAACCCTGTAGGAGTGGACGTGCTTCTGCAGACCCACAGTATATTTTCTGGCTTTGCTAGTGGCCGGTGGTGCTGGTTGAAGTAGATTAAAGCACCTTTACCAGAGACCCAACCAAAGAAGCCTGTGAGAGTTACAAAATGAATTATCAATGTTTGAAATTGAATTTGAATCAGGTCTGCTGCACAAGCATTGACTTCCATTATATATAAGAACCGAAATGATGAGAAGTTAATGAAGAAAAAGTATCAGCTTGAAATTAAAAAATATCAAGCCACCCTTTTATCCCATTATATCCCTTTAACATTATTATGTTTAACATGTGTCGCCAACTTTATTTCTGAGAGTCTCCAGTAGATGTAACCATCTGCTCCCACATTTTCTCACCTTCTATAAACTTTGATATACAACATATGACTGCTTGATACATAAACAGTGTTTTCATGAAGCAAATTCAAATCAGCAACAACTACGCTCCTGCAGATAAGCACGCACAGCCAAAGATGGAAAACTGGGTTTTCTCATCATCAAAAAGTGAGGTAGAGCACAAGCTGATGCTTCACTGATTTTCAGGTTTAGTTTTTTTTTTCAACTTGACAGTGCACCTTTCTCTGCTCTGCACATGGCAAGTTGTATTTTCTCTTTCTCCACATCCCCAAACAGAGTACACAAGACAACTGTGAAACAGATGGTTATTTCTTCCAGATATTCTCTGACCTTTGAAAAGTAGACTTGTGACTGGAAGGACTATGGTTGAATTCAGAAGCAGATTGCAAAGTGAAATTGTCTCCCATTTCACCATAAGTGCTGCCCAGCTGCTGAAGAGAAAGACAACAAGCCTCAAACTCCAACTGGTGGAGCTGCTCAACAGCAGCTCATAGATTCAAATGCGTGCATCTATAGGGCTGGAACTACAACTTAATTTTAAGCGATTTATCAGCTAATTATTCCCTTGATTATTTGTTTTTAGCTATAAAATGTCAGAAAATAGAGAACAAAAACATCCAATTAAGTCCAATCTCTATAAACAGATATCTGCTTATGTATGCAGAATCTAGGCATTGATACAAGATTTTGCATTCTCGTTTCCATTTGTAGTCCAAGTTCTATTGACCAATTGTGTTTGAGTGGCAGGTAAACAGTCTGTGTGGAGAACAAAAGAGGTGGAACGCATTGGCTGAAAGGCAATCTCACAACCTATCTGGTATTGTCTGATAACAGTTTAGCTTTTTTATTTATCTCTGCACACGCAGATCTGTGTTTATAGAGATTAGCCAAAATGATCAGTGCACAGAAAAGAAGTCTTGGCCCTGATATCAGCTGGCCACACCTGAACTCCTGAAGTATTGGCTGCTGCCCCTAGAGGCTTTTAGTCATCAGACCGATAGCTGATGGGGTCAGAGTCTGTCTTGAAATGTCTTGTTTTCTCTGACCATCAGTCAAAAACAAAAAATATTCAATTTACTTTTCTTTTGTCATTTCTGCTTGAAAATTGACACACAATTAATCACTTATCAAAAATTTGCCAACAGTTTTTTTGTTGATCAACTAAATGGTTCATCGTAGCACCTCTATGTGCACTTAGTTATAACAGAATTACATCACCCTTATTAATGTGATTCCATAAAACAGACAATTCCTCACACCTAAATGACAGAATAGTTTGTCAGGGTGTTCCAAAATGACGCATAAGAGCATTTTGCTGATCTGGCACCATGATCAGCAAAACGAAGACATATGATTGTGGTCGTGGCCAAAAAATGATGGTTATGAAACCAAAAACACTTGGTTAAGATTAGGGAAAGATTGTCATGGTTAAAGGAAACCACCAGTGAGTGTTGGTAGGAGACAGGTCGTCCAACCACCCACCACGACCTCCTCATTTAAGAGCAATCCACACCACCAGCAATTTTTAAGGGTTTCTGGATCATATTAGGCGTCCATCATTTGTCTTTCTCTCAGAACAGATGCGCTTTCATGTGTACAAATGTATCAATCAACTCTAAGAGAAGAGCATGTGACGCACAACAGATTCCGTTTTTCTGCCAAGTGAAATGTGACCTCAGAGGGAAGCCATTCAAATCACGCAAATCACCTACTTTATATATATTACGAACATGTTTTGTTTACTACTACTTCAGTTTTCTTCTTATATACTTCTCATTGAGCCCATTTTGAGCACCCAGACAGTGAGTTCAAAATGGAGATTGGAGATAATGTGGAGTGAACGGATAATGATGTTTAGCCGTTAGTGGGAACTTTGGTCAAAACCTTTTAGATTGGTGTAAGAACATCACTCTACTTCCTGCTTTACTACTGACCTAAAACATTCTCTATGTTAGTTAAACCTGCTTGAACAAACAACCAAGGCTGTCATCTCTCAGCCCAGAATCCCTTGGTATTGTCTATATTGGATGTTTCTACACTTTATGATTTATAACCAATGCCAAAGTTTAGTGCCAATGCTGGAAGAAATCTGTCTTTAACCAAACAAAGGGGAAAGCAAGGGTGTGCAGGTCAGAGTGGTAAATGCCATGTGGTATCTTCACTTCCTGTCACAGACCGGCAATTTCTGCGTGCACTTTTTATTTACCACAATCTTTCCCTACCCTTAAAGTTCTCCTGAAAGAGCTAGCAGAGTAGTGTTTACAATAAACAATAGCCCTGGCGCAACATTTCAGATTGACAATAGCTACTACCTCAAATGGATAGTAGCCATGAGGACAGCGTGCCCTCTGTTGTCAAGGACTTGTTGCTACCTTTATCTCGTCCGCCTGCTTATTCGGACAGGGATGAAACAAAGGCAAAAGAGAGCAGTCATGGAGAGCGGTCATACATGTTTCAGCTGAAATCGGAAGCCGGTAGTGCTGTTGGTGAAAGAGACACCGGCTGATGAATCCCAGTGGTAGGCTTGTATTTATATTATTAGCGTTATATTATCAGTGTGCAAAATGGGTATACGCCCCTGAGTGCAGGATGAGTCATCAACATTTTTTTTATTGTTTTCAGGAAATTAAAAACTCTAAAATACCACTGAGAATACCTACAAAATGACTTCTTTGTAATTGCGCCAGATAATGGCATATAGGTGACGTTCAGAGCAAGACGATTCTGATTAAAAATAACTACTGACACATCTATTTTGATATCGTGAGAACTTTGAACTCATACCACAGTTGCCATGCAGTGATATTGGAAAACTAACTGTAAAAACATTGGCACTGAATGTTAAAATAACACATTATCACTGAACATAATCTAGGGTTTTGCCACATCCGCCAGTATCAACATTTCTATCTGCTGACAGAGTTCTATTTCTAGATAGGACAATCACCAAAATATAAAGATCAGCCATTTTGGGCCGTTTAAACAAACAGTTAATGCCAGCATTTTTCTGGTGAGGATAGTCTCAAATTATGTAAACAGGACAAGTGTCTTGCAGAAATCAGACTACATTGCTCTCAATTGTGATACATATAGATTAGTTCTGATGTAACAGTTGAGCTGAAAACACCAACAGAGACAGACTTTATGAAATTAGCGGGCTTCATCTTGTGGGTCGGGCCGGGCCATTTATGAACCTCTCACTCCTGTAAGGTTAATGGTGTGGGACGCTGCACCACTCTGTTGATTAATTAGAGCTGGACTGAGGTCAGTGCCTCCAACCTTTAGCTGGAACTATAGCTCATAACAAACAACTGTATTTACATGGGAGCAGTGAGTGGGCGGACAGCTCCAGAAAGACCTGAGCCACATGAAAACACAGCTGCCTCCAGATATAAATGTGATGACTCACCAAAGAAAGAGACCAGTAAATCTGCCGTAAATGTTTGCCCCTTGTTGTTTCTATTAGTACCTTGTTGACCTATATTAATAGGGACTGCCTTGGAGCTTTCAATTTTCACAACAAAATCTGAGACCTTGCTCTGAGTAGCCTTTGAAAAAGCGCAATGCTTAAAGAAAACAAAATAATAATCAAAAGCAACTCTGGCCAGACAGCGATGAAATGAAGTCTTGATGTTGTTACATTGCTTAAGGCACAGGAGAAGCATCATGTTTTATTCAGCCTCCATGCATGAACCTCACAGACTGAATCCCTTGAAGTGACCAGCAACAGCCCTGGAAAGCTCTGTCTTTGGGCTCCATCCTTTGGCCAATATGCATAACTGCAACAACAAATGTGCTTGTTGGGGTTTTGTATGGTATCGAGACGCCTGGGTGGTGAACAGCAGTGACTTATCTGTTTCACAGTTGCTGCTTTTCCCTGTATTTTGTATTTCTTGTAGCTTTATGGCAGATGAAGAATATATCTTTGTAATGAGATGGGTTTTTCTTCAAAACACATTTCAGCCTCTTATACAGCCATACTTAGTCCCTCAGACAATCCAGCCTGACACATTAACCAACCATTTTTGCACCCGGTGAAGTGGCTGACAAGAAGTAATCTACAAACCATACAATATTGCGGCTGATTAGATCTCGCACATCACTCCAAGGGACTTTTCATTTTCCAAATGAGTTATCCCGCCTGCACAAATGATGTAGCCGCATGACATCAAGTGTTAAATAAGCTTTGGACTAAGGCTATCCATTCTACTTTGTGGCTGCACAGTAATGTCTGCTCCACCATAAAAATCTTATTTTCTTTCCAATGCAGGTAAACGATCTCCAGGGATATTCATGTGCTCATTTAACTTTCTAATAGAGGACTTTAAAGACATGCAGATGGATTCTCACAAAGACCAGATAGGCTTTTTCAAGTGCATCCTGGCATGAGAACAGTTGACTCTAAAAAATGCATGAGAAATGCGATGGTAGGTGGATGCGTGCTTTCCAGGAAATATATAAGTGGGACAGCATTTTGGATTTCTTTTCTTATCTTGCCGCTATGATGTAACACATTGTGGATAATAATTGGTGTTAAATTGTTTGTTTTTGATTATTTATTAGATACTTTGACACCGATCTGTCATGCAAAAGAGACGCAATAATGAGCATCTGCACTGTTAACTGAACCCATGCAAAAAAACTCATGGACTGACAGAATATTCAAGTGCGCTGTAGCTGTTTAAACTGACACCATTTATTTAAGTGTGCCTCGAGTTCTGCACCAGCAAATGTAACCCTTTCTACCAAAGATAACCTGAATACTTTCCAAAACGTCAGCTAGTCCTTGGAGCACAGTGGGAGACTCTTACTCACGCTTATAAACCCAGACAGAACTGTCAGATGAGCAAAGGAAAAACATTGATTGAATAGCTGCATGTGTGTGCACTGTCAATGTGGTGAGAAAAGGATACTACCTGCATTATACAGGCATCTATAATTTCAACAGCAAAATTTAATTTGCCCCATAAATGGGCAGCAGCTGGTATACAACTGATGTGCTCAGTGCAAAAAACGTACATAATATACAACAGATTATCCACCATAAAAATATATTGAGAATATTAGAGTACAGCAGGAAAATAAAGATAAAGCATCCTTGTTGCCAAATTTAGAGACTGAAAGTGGATGTGTGCATTATTTGCTCATCTATCATTGCCGCCTTTTTTCATGGATAAATTGTAATGAGATTCCCCTTTGAGACACTGCCTCTAACTATGATATACTATTATAATCCCCCGCAAGTTCCACACGCAGGTGCATCATCTGGGATCGATGTTAACAACTTATACAGGGTAAGTGTTGCCAAAGACAGTGCAGTTACTGAGCTCAACACACTCCTCTGTGTTGCTCAGAGGAAGCTAAAGCCAAGCACTCTGGGTATTGTCCTCCTCGCTGATTTGAGCAGGGCAGTGACTTTTGGGGAAAAAATAATAATGGCATATCTCTGTTCCCCAGTGGATGAATTTAGAGGGTTTTCTCCAGTTGCCTTTGAGCTACTTTGGCTTCATCAGGAAAGGCCAGTATTAGTTTAAACTGAATGTCATGCCTCAGCAGTGCAGTCCCTTTTCATGCAGCAGGAGCTGCAGCAGACTGGAATGCATGCAGGTGCTGCATTATTGCACCAAAAGGGAAGCAGTCAAAAGCTTCCCCAACTGCATGGTCTTACACAATAGTGTTGGCAGTAAGCTGTGTGGTCAGATCATGGAGTGGCTCCATGACTCAGTCATGCTGTTTTTACTAGGATCCAGTCTGGCATCGTTTCCCTGGAAAAGAAAACAAATGCTTCTCTGACATTTGCGTGACTTCATTTTATTCAGGACTTAAAAATTGTTTCTAACAACCTACGCACTTAATGGGACTAGGATACATAAAATTGACCATACAGTGTATGATAATGTCAGAGGGACTTTTGTGTCTCTAAACATTAACAGGCCTATTTAAACAATCTATAGCACATGATCGAAAGTGCATGGCACCAGTGCAGTTTGGGCATTTCCAACTCCACTTTTACCAGTTAAATGGTGCATAATCTGGATGCAGAGTATTAATTACAGATGGGTTTTGGGCATAACGAATATACAATCAATCAGTGTCATCTCCCTTTCCCTTTAAAAGCCAGGTCAGTCTGCAACTGACACACTGCTATTTACAGGGAGGATTCAGCAAATTGGAGAAGCAAGCAGTTTCCCGCTGAGAGCAATGCAGTAAGAACAACAATGTCAAATATTGTGGACATTTAAGCAGTAAAACTTAAAACTACAGTTATAAACTTGACAGAACTAAACCTTTAGCTTCTGAAATAATCAATTAAGTTACGCTACTCTCTTAAAGCTATAGTTGGTAATGTTGGAAAGCTAGCAAGATTTGAAAGTGGCACCTCCTCTAAGCTCCACCCTCTGCTCCCCCTCCCGTCAGTTCTCCGTCCAAAGCCACCCCCCCACAAACTTGAACGCGCATCCTGCAGTACAGCGACAGAGAAGCTAATGTTAGCATTGGGCTAATACGAACTACAAAAGTAGCTAAGTTGGCTAACGTTACATATTTCATGAAAATAACAAATCCCCCCTAAGCAAAACAAATAATTATCTGTCCAACAGAAAGACAGCAACCTCTGCATCACTTTTCAGGCCCTTCAGCTCCCTCAGTTGTCTCCACCGTTCAAAAGCTGCACTGATGTTGACTCTGGTTTGTCCTCTCGCTTTATCCAAAGCCTTTTTCGTCGCAGCCTTTTCTGCCTCCGACTTTCTTTTCTTAGCCTGTTTAGCGGGGCAAGCCGTTACAAGTAACACTGGAAGTGGTACTTTTGGCTGCATTTTCTCTGCCATTGTTCAGCAAACTCCTGCTAACTCGGTATTTCTGCTGAGGAGTGTGCTGAATATTTCCGGCAACGGTGACACGTGATGAGTGCACGCAGGGAGGAGGGAGGGACAGAGGGGGGCTCGGGCAGGACCAGAGCAATATATAAGGACGAGACATGAAGGCATCTGATTGGTTCTTTCCACTCGCACCGAGAGGCTGGGATTGGTCAGAGTTTTTGCAGGCCTGCAGCTGCCACAGAGGTCGGATTTTTTTCGTTCCTTTTTCTGAACACATTATGTATTGACTATTCTCAGGATGGAAGGACCATTTCACCCAGTATAACAAGAAGTGTTTCTGAACAGGATTACCAACTATAACTTTAATGGGTAGCGGGACAGAAGCTCAGCAGCTCTGCTCTGCTCTCTGCTATGTTCACGTTTTAGAGAATCTAATTAATATTTTCCTCATTAATCATGAATTATTTCAATCATCTGTAACAAGCAGAATATGCATGTTGTGAATCCGCCATCTTGCTCCACCTTTCTGACTTTAGGTTTTTATTGTTCAATTGTACAATCACTTTCTGCTGCCTCAGAATAGCAATCTATGAACAATGCATCTGTCAACACCTCATTTTAACACCTACACACCCATGGGCACACAGAAGTACATTCGGCTTGTGTCAGCAATGCAAATGACAACAGCAGTCTGACAATAGTGATTACAGCTGTACTGCACTGTGCGTTACTTTGCACCAGGTGTAAGATAGGAGCATACATGCATCAAGCTGCTGAGGGTAAAACCTACTGTACCAGTGCATGCTGGGATAGGCTCTAGCCCCCACAACCCTACACTAGAGCTGGGCGATATGGCTTAAATAATATTGTGATTTTTTTTTTAAGCTATATGGCAATACACAATATATATCGCAATATTTTGAAACTTCCAAAGTACTGTAAACAAGTCAACAGTTGATGTAAGCTTGAGGATTTATTCACACTGAACTGGAAACACACTAACATCTCACCAGTTCATATATTAATAACAGCTACAGGTTGCACTGGTGCTCCATGGTTGCAAAATGTGATTAAATAGTCGCAGTCTGGAGCCTTACGGGTACAAATTCATTCAAATTGATTTATTCACTATAAGCTGTAAACAAACTAACAGCGAAATAATTCTAATATGTGCAAGTTGCAGTGGTGCTCCAAGGTTGCAAAATGCGACTAAATAGTATAGAGCCCTGCAGATTCTAAAACACATGTCTCTCCTGCTTACACACTACCACTCAGGAGAAAGTGATCAGGATAGGCGGAGTATGTGTGACAGATCATGTCTATCAGTCTTTTTGTGTGTGTTTGCCTGTAAGAGGAAGAGAGCAAGAGAACTGAAACACGAAAGAGTCTCATGCCGGTAGCTTGAAAAAAACGATGTTCTCATTTTATACTTCCTACATGGAACAAGCTGCGATACATCAAGTTTTCTGATGTATCGCCCACCCTTACCCTCCACGAAATAAACGGTATTCAAACCCTATGCTGTGAACATATCATTAAGGAATTTAACTTATGAGTGACAAAATATTTGTTTATTTCAGAAATATCTAATATTGCAAATTGAATCTTAAACATCAACAGAAAACATTATCTAACATTGTCGGTGTTAGTCAGTCAATTACAGTCATTTAGGAGCAGGGGCCCTTTCACATTCAGATTATAGATTGTACCTATAATATGTGAACACTAGATTTATGGCAGGTAACAACACAGCGGCAGTGTTACAGACCACCCTCCCCCTCCTCTGCCCACACAGAAACACACACAAACACCATCCCCCTGAACCCACAATCAAATTTCACTCAACATCTGCAAATCATTCCCTGCAGGACCAAAACATACATCAGCCTGGGGAAATCTATAGGATTGGCTCACCTCACTAGTTTTAGTTTTGCTGTTAAGTTTGTGTGTCTTGTTTTCTATCTACCTCTGTGAGAGGTGGCACAACACCTCTAACAAAGCAGCCTGCTCCACTTAAATCCCTCTGTTTTTACCCAAGTAAACCATAAATCATCCATGCTTCGTTATGACAGTTCTGGCTACGCTCCACCACATTACTTTGGGGAAAACATTACAGTTACATGTCCAGATATCCCAAATCCTAAAATTGCTATTCTGTTTTATTTGTTTCTCCTCTGTGCCTTGCTTGATGCAATCATGGTTTTAATCATGGTTGGTTGGTTGGAAGAGTGACTGAGTGAGAGTGTGTGTGTAAGTGTGCATGCTGAGGCCAATTCAAATGTTTGTTGTCAAATTCTGAGCGGCAGAGCTGCTCTCAAGACACAAATCCTTTTGGTTTCATGTCTTGTTCTATGAAGTGGTATAATGACATTCAATTTCAGTGTGTAGAACAAATACTCTAGGTAGTGGATTTGTTGAAACATAAGTGTGACCTATTATACAACCATGTAAAGCCTGGTGGACTGAACTCCTGACCAAAACTGCTATTTCACATATTGTAATCACTGTTGGCACAAACCTGGCTACCTAATTCCAGTGTTTAAGTATTAAAATCAAAGCTGAAACCCACACTACTAATTATTGCTTGATTTATTTTGTTTATTTGACCGATGTGCAGCAAACACCTGTCTGTATCAGCGCATCTGACTATTTTCATCAACTGAAAACCAGACAATAAATACACAGCAGGGAGCCAATGAATTTCACGCTGCCCTTAGAAATATTATAAACACAATCATTGACCATCGTACCAATTTTTCAATAAAACCGCTAAAAAAGCTACATGAAGGGTGTCGTCGTGCACCTGGCATCTGTATTGTTATTGTGAATAAAAGTAAATACAGTCCCTACGATCGATAGTAAAACATCCTGGGGAGAAGAATATTCTGTCAGAAGAGACATTTTATAGAATGCAGAGAAAATTAAATGGTGTTACAATTCCAATGAGACCCAACACAAGATTATTCGCAGACTACATGTGACCCCAGCTATTCAGTGTAAATATGACCTTACATATTTGCTCTATCTATGCTCTTCATTATGTCTGAAATGTAAGAACAGCTGCAGTACATTTGGGCATTTTATGTGCTCCAGCTCTAAAATTGTAACCTTTTGGCTGTCAGTTCAAAGTGAGATTAATGCTGCGTTCACATGGTTCAAGGAGACGGTGGACGGAAAACCAGATATCATTTTAGTGGACAAGAGCAGGACAGTAAAATTAGATAATACTGGCAGAGAATACCGACAACGGTAACGGTAGACAGCAATTCAGGGTTAAGAGTTCAGAGATCTGGACAATTACTGGATATTACTAGAAAATTACACAAAATAATAACCATTTACTTTTTCAACTTTGTCAACAATATGGCATCACTATCACTACATATCATCATATGTGTTTCGTTTTACTGTCCTGCCATTGCATTTGTCTGTTTGTTATTTCCATGCCCTCCAGACAGTCTGCTGTCTACCGCCTGCCTGATTCCATGTGAACACAGCGTAAGTACTTGGTACAGATAAACCTCTAAATGGGACTGAAATCCAACTGTGACTATAGGTACAGGTGCATTTTTAATTTCACTTTGTATGCTGCACGCTTCATAATGTTACAAAAATGGTTAGACAAAGAGTTCCCTGATGTTTCTGCATGGTGTGAAAAACATATGTCCACTCTGCCACTGGAGAGACTATCATATGTGTTAAAGGGTACTCTGTAACAGTGACTAGTCCCCAATAGCAGTATATCTGAAAGAGGAATGCTTTAGAGTAATAAGTATGGGGGTATTGTACAAATACAAATACAACAGACTGATGATTAAAAGTAGTAAATACCATCCCATTATATTATTTCCAAATTAAAACTACGGTCATATGCAGTTCCTTAACTAATGTGCTTGAAGCGAGAGGCCAAACTGCAACAACAATCAGTAGTTAACTGCAGTGAGATTTATGATGCTGGATCCCACCACATGTAACAATGTCTCCCCCAATAGGAGATCGAGGGAGACATCAGTGGCGCCTGACAGCCTTGCCACACTCAGCCTGGCTGAACCATAAACCAAACAAAGCAATTTTACATTTATTCACAGGAGGGGCCTAAAACGTGTTTACAAAATTCACCAAATGTCATAAAATACATAATATACAGACGCACTGTAGCCTAGGTTTTAAGGCAAAACTGGAGGGAGTGGATATGACCTATTAAAGCACACAATAAACAATTTCCCCCAGATATCCATTGCTTTCATATTGCTACTCTGCATTTTGTGTGATCAAGAGATAAAAATGTGACTGATGTTGCACCCTGGAACTGTGTAGCCAGCCATCATTAGCTGTACATAAAGCCATCGGGAGGAATGGCTAATGTTTCCTCTGCATGTCTATGGCAACAAGAGAGACAGGAAGTAGTATGTACAGTAGCCATTGTGCCGCAGCTCAGAGGGTGTTGCTAAAGATTTCCCCATAAAAGAAGCATATTGTTTATTTGCTTAACCTCTGGCACCTCCGCGGTTATTCCCCGTCTCTCCACAGAGCGGATTACTTTGTTTTAATCCAGCTCAGAGTGCCCCCGCACAGCACGCGATAGTCCTTCGTCATCATAACAGGCCAGGTATCGACACGCGGGCCCCTGTTTACCTCCATAGGGCAGAGGGATTAGGAGCGCAAGCTTTGATGTCAGATTCACAGACAGAAGTGGAGCAAAGCTAAAGCCTCTCAGGGTTATTATGATATCCAAGTCCATTTCTTTAGCAGACGCAAAGGGAGAGCCAGGAGAGAAGAAGAAGAAAGGGAAAATACGGAGGGCCAACTGCCGAAGACTTTCTTTTATCTTATATAATAATTCTATTCATTTAATAACTTTATTTATTAATATTTTATTGCTCATTTGCACTGAAGGGATGAGAAATTCTCTTTGGTGTGTTTAGAAAAGTCCATCATGAGACTGTTGCTCCTCAAGAAAATTGTTCACTGTGTCTTCTAAACAGCTAATGAGTAATAATGTTGTCTCATTCACTACCAGCACTTTGGTAAATGTTCCATTATTTATACTCTGCTGTTGTAGTCAGATTTAATCTGTCTATTGTCCTTGTAATTGCTTAGAGGAAACACAAAGGATGCATTCAATGCTATATGTAGGTATTAGGCTGTACAGCAGTACTACCACTGAGGGTCAGTGTTTTTTGATTATCTGTTAATTTCCCTCCTGGCCTACGGCAAGAACAACTCCTTTCTCTTAGCTCTTGGTTTTGGAGTCTGTAAACACTGCCAATGTGTTTCCCTATTGACATAATCACATTGAGTGGTGCTGATGCAGTGACATTTTCAGTAATAGGAGACTGATAATCCTCACAATTGCTTCTCCACTCTTGCACTATAGGGGAGGCCATGAGGGACACACTGTGCTTCTGCAGAAAGTCTGCTGCTTACCGAGTGACCGTGAACATGATAGCCTAGCCCTCACTCTTTAACTCTTATTACCCTGTGGAAAATGGGAGTCCTGCAGGATCAAACTGTCGGTGCTGACTCGGTGAATGGGTGGGAGGGGGGCTGGGAGAACCAGCGGAAATAAAAAGCAGCAATAGCTCTCTCAAGTGGTTAAAATAAAAGTTCTCTCTGCCCTGCAATCATGAAGCTCTTTTTTTTTTTTTTTTTTTTTTTTTTTTTTTATAATCCTCTTGGATTTTTATCATCAAGGCAAATAACTATACTGTCTAAGGTTTTTAATTGCCTTTTTAAAACCTTGCAGTAATTTGCCCAGATCAGATTTGCTTCTCACAGCTAAATTAAGTCTCGCTGTGGCCGTAGAATATAGAATTGCAGCAGCAGAAGTTTAAATTAGGTACTTGAAAAATGCAGCATTAGTCAAGCAGGTGTCATTAAATCTTATAACAGTCTTGCAAGATGAGTCTCTAAAGTTTCAAATTCACACATCCTGCTGCATATATGTACACTATAGTTCTCAGTTTTTAAAATGACTGTAAATGCAATATTTTTGTGCCAACAAATAACTGATAATGAAAAAAAGTATTTGAATATCAGAAAAGTCCCCCTGAGATACAATTACAACAAGCTGTTTAGTCATTTCTCTACCACTCCATTATGTAGTCTGGCCCTGCCATCTCATTATCTGTTTTATGTGGGGGAAGGATACGATATGATAATCAATGTCCCACTGAAACTGTATTAGCAAGCATACTGTTAGCTTAAGCTGAGCAAGTTTGCACGAATGTTAGCTGATAATGAGAATTTATGCAAGGTCAATTTGCTGCATTGTGACATTTCTAGTTATTGTATGTCTCTGACAGCTTCTGTGAAGGAAAGATGTCACTTCAGACAGACTGCTGTCTTACCTTAACTATAATTACAGGAAATGAACATAGCATTCCACATCAAAGGCATTTCCCTTGCCTCGGGCCTTATTAAATAAATATTCTTCCTCTCCCTTAAAACACTATGTATTATATATATGTATACATATAGATTGCCAGTGTTGTATTGTAAACATACTGTCAAAGACGCCGTCACATCTATTTATTACCCACTGCATCATTTGGCACTGTTAGCGTGTGAGACTGAAAATTCACATTTTCTGTTAACAGTTTAAAAAATACTGACTCCTTACGGTAGCTGGGTCATAATGCAAAAAATAAAAAAATAAAAAGAAAGAAAAAGAAACACAGCAACCTACATCCGTGCGAGAGTTACATCTCTGCACAATGAATAATGCACATTATCTGTTACTGTAGCTTACACCCTACAGGCCTAAAGAAAAAACTTTACTTTTTTTTATGAATTCCTGTGTTTGAATTACAAAACAAAAATACTCAACCCACGAAAATGAGAACTGAGCAAAAACATCTGTGAACTAAAAACAATTACACAAAAACTGACATTTTACAAAACTACAAACTAACCAAAAAACCCTAATCTCCGACAAACGAGGTCCATTTCTTAACAAACGTTGTGTTCCAGCCGCTCCACTTCAACATCAGATCTGCCTCGTCCTTTTAAAGGTCCCAAAAGCCCATACCTCCATGAGCTCTCTCTTGTTCCAGATCACTGCTGACAGTAATTGGAAACAACTGAAAAAAGCTTTGAGCTGGAACCATTTTCATCTCTGTTACTCACTTACACACATTTGCTGGAGATACTTGCGGTTGCTTTCCGAGCCAATGAGAACAATGACGAGCTACAGTGTTTCCATGTTCACTCGTGCTGTTTTGATCAATCTCACCTGTAGTCGTGTCACTTACTTTGGCTGCTGTCGGCTCCTCTGTTTGCCGCTGTTATCTGCCTTTTGTTACATGCAACAACACCTCTTTTAGAAGCAGTTATTTTCTGCCTCCATAACTGTGTCTGAAGATCCCTCAGGAGCCCATGTGCGTCATTTTACCACTCTAACTTATTTGCTGTATGCACTGATTTCCTGATTGTGTGATGCTTTTCCTGTCATCTCTTATCATTTCCAGTATACTTATTCTATTTCGAGCCATTTGCCACATCGTGATTGTAAATCCTTCTCCAAATAGCACGCCTGATTTTGCACCAAAGCACTCCTGGATTAACACAAGATCGTGGACTAAGGTGCGAACACAAAAGTGCCCTGTGACGATTGAGGAAAACATGTACCACAACACCACATACTGTGTCTTTACATAAATCTAGACACGCATGACACAGATTTTCTGTGCATCCTAACGACACCACAGATTAACCGTGTGTACTGTCAAAATACTGCTGTTTACACCAGAGATTGGCTGTGTTTACAATTAAAATACCACTGTACAGTTTACATCTGTGGTACCCAACTGTTTTGGCTTGTGACAGCTTCAGTCAAAGCAATGTCTATTTGAGATCCGTCGTCACAGTGTGAGATGTGAGCAGTTTAACCAAAGAGGGATTTTTCCTCCTCAGACTGTTTCATTTGAATATTTTTTTTTCCCTGAAAAGATAGAGCTATCTAGTATTTCACACGGAGAGGAAAGATCAGAGAAAAATGTTCACTGTACATAGCAATAATTCTCCATATCTCTATCCAACCCTGTCTTTTAAAAATTCTGTTTCTATACTAAATATTTTTGTACAATATATTTGAAAAATGCAGTAATTGCCCCTGCAGATGTATTGTATTTGCTAGTATATTACAGTTTGCACCACAAATCTAAATAACTGTTTAATTCTGATTCCACTGTGCATACAGACACCATGATGTGCTTAACGATAAGATGATACAGTCACATCACAGGCCCAAATGCAAAACAGCTGCAGAGGAACCTGTAGTGACAATCCTATCCCATGCAAAAGAAAATAAGCAGCCAGCTATTACGACATCTAAAATACTCTCCTCATAGCATCTAAAAACATGTACCCCACTACTGTAGGCCTTTCAGCTACACAGCACCAGAATACAACTAAATGATGCTGACAACGAGAAAACCGCAAACATCCAATTACCAAACCATATCACACTGCATACAGCTCACGGAATATGTGTCGTACCTTTAGAGGAGCTTCTTCTGTACCAAGTCATTAAAGTGTATCAACCTCCAGGTCAGCAGTGACAGCACAAGGCAGCAATGAGCCGTGATAACTCATGTGGATGTCTCCCTAAAACAGAATCCTGTTATAAAACTGTTATATTCTGATGCAATGTGTCAAACCTGGTGGTGGTGAGTACATGAGCAATTCTCATGGTGCGGTTTGATTGTTATGGAGGCAGTAATGCAGCAGCTCAGTACTAAGAAAGCATAGTTTTCCTCCAAGACCTGTGTCCCACATATCTGTCAGCCTTATTCTGAAAGGCTGCAATGAATAGCTGCTTCCTGAACTTGCCCAGTAATGGTGTCACATTGTTGGGACATGAACCAGTACAGGCTGAAATGAATGTTGAAAGTAAATGTAGTCAATTGGAGCAATAAATTCCTCAGTGCATGCTTTACTGACTGAGAAAGTTGAGGTTGTAGTTGCAAATCTGTTGTTCTTCCTGCACCCAGCAGCGTCACTGACAGTGACGTAGCTGGAGGCAAAACGAACTACAGGCTATTTCAGTGTAGATTTCTAGTCTCCCATCTCTTGGTAGCCAGGAGGTGTGTTCCACATGCCACTCAAAAACCAAAATTCTTTTTTCTCTTTGCTTGTGTTGCAAACTAGCTGCACATTCAACAGCAGGAGTGGCATCCCAAAATATAAGTTCAGAGGATGTTGTGGACGAGGACACATTTTACAGTAGTTTGGCTGAATCAGATATTCAGCCATATTTATTTGAGCCAGGGCATATGGCTGAAGAAATGCAGCGGGAAGAGAAGAAGGCACTCAGTGCATCCTGGTACATGTAGGCACTGCCAGCACACCTCTGCAAGCAGTAAACCTCAAGCTTTCTCAGTCAATATAGCACACACTGAGGAATTTCAAGCATCAATAGGCCCTTTTTCACAGAAGACATTTTGACATATCACAGTAGGAACAACACAGGTGTAAATAATTCAATTAATGATGGCTTAATTCCATTTAGCTGCTTTGCTTTCAGGGCCCTGGCATTGTGCACCCTAGCTCACTGTCACTCTCAGTGGAATGACTTAAATACAGCACAGCCATTGTTAGTGCTATTAGTAACATATGTGCTTTCCATGCTATGACAAGTCAAAATGTGTGCTTTAAAAAACAAAATGCCTGTTGACCACAGTTACCACCAACACTGATTGACAGTCAACATGAAAGGTGCCACAGTTTCCCTCTTAATGTGCAAATATTTAACATGATTTAAAGGCTGGATATTTTATTTGTTTAAATAAGATATAGTTTCTTTCTTTGTTTGGAGCCATAGCAATCATCATGGCAATCAACAGTCACATTATTCTCTGGATAAATAAAGTGGACAACTGATTGCAAGCCTTGCTACTGGTTTGTGGCTCCAGTTAAAACCTTTATTCCATAACAATGGCAATGCATCATACATTATTTGTAAGCTCAGTATGTAAAATATTAATTTAATAGTCCATACCCATTGAGTACAGCATACCATGCCATAGTCTAACAAAAAATTAGAAAAAACAACAACATTCGGCCACAGGGGGAGCCACAGCGATCGGTCACATTTTAGCCATTTTTAAGCATTTTTCTGTTGTTATAGCGCCACCCAGTTGCCAATTAAAGTTAAATTTCTCCAGTTACCTTGAGGCGTCCTGTTCTACATATCTACCAAGTTTAGTAAAAATCGATATGGCGGTTAGGCCTAGATAAGAAATTAGCTCTCTAGCGCCCCCATTTTGTTTGATCAGTCAATAACGGAGGGGTCCCCTCCAGAGTTGGGTAAGGGTTACTTTAAAAGTAATCAAAGTACTTTACTGCATTACTTTTTTTAAATTAACCAGTTACTTTACTGCGTTACTCCCTGAGTAAAGTAACTCAATTACTTTAAAAGTACTTCCNATATGGCGGTTAGGCCTAGATAAGAAATTAGCTCTCTAGCGCCCCCATTTTGTTTGATCAGTCAATAACGGAGGGGTCCCCTCCAGAGTTGGGTAAGGGTTACTTTAAAAGTAATCAAAGTACTTTACTGCATTACTTTTTTTAAATTAACCAGTTACTTTACTGCGTTACTCCCTGAGTAAAGTAACTCAATTACTTTAAAAGTACTTCCAACGTTACTCCCTGAGAAAAGTAACTCAAGCACTTTTAAAGTACTTTTGAGTATTCTACATTTCCTATTGGGCAATGGACCACAGGGCGCTAAGCCTACATTTTTTTGTCTCCAAAATTAAAGTTATGGACCACTTGCCCTTCACTGAGATCCAATTCTCCCATCACAGCCGTCACTTTGACCAGTAGAAACACAGAACGATCTGCTGCCGTAGACAACTGTATGACAACAA
>NC_065507.1:32081329-32097491 GCF_006386435.1 Epinephelus moara | reverse complement strand
AGCTCAGTTTTAGTAAGTTTTCCAACTTTTGCCAAGAGGGAACTTTAGATATTGGTCCCTAGATTATGTTCACGAGTTTCATGCAGATCGGTCAAACTTCCCTAGAAGAGATCGATTTTAAGTGTTTTTCAAAAAATTCAAAATGGCGGAAAATCTATATAACCGGAACTATGTGTTCTTGGCCAAATTTGTTCCTCATGAGGAGAGGCATCTCTGTGCAAAGTTTCATGTCTCTACAACATACGGGGCATGCGATATGCCCATTCAAAGTTTGCAATTTCAATCGGTTGCTATAGCGCCTCCCTTTGGCCAATTGATGTAATATTGCTTCATTCGCATCCTCCCATGCCCCTCTACCACTGTGCCAAATTTCACATGGCTTGACCAAGTCAGTGAGGAGAAAAACGTGGAACAGACACACACACACACACACACACACACACACACACACATAGTTTTCAGACAGACACACACAGACAGTTTTCGTCATTATATAGTAAGATACACAACTTGACATTTTACTCAGACTTCACGTGGGCTTAGTTAAATTTGCCTGTGAGCTATGTTCTGCTGGGATATGGCAACACCACTTGGACAAACCACATGTAGAACTAGAACCTGTAATAATAATAATGATAATAATAATAATCACAATATTAATAATAATAATCAGATAAGTATATGATTGATTATGATTACATTTGCTAATGATTATTTTAGACAGAGGTGCATGGTTTTGTTGTAGAATAGCAAATTGTTTTATTGATTGTATTTTTTTTTATCAGTATACTGGGAGGGGATATTTTTTAGCATAATTGGTGTGTCCCTCCCAATATGTATTATGATCTCTGCTTTGCTTTTTAAGCCTTTCTGATAAACAGAAACATGCTCTTGAGGTCTTCTGTCCATATTTTCTGCTATTTTCTGTCATGTAGGACAGTCAAGGCATCCCTTTATTAAACAAAGTCATTTGATAACTGCAAATCCCATGAGGTTTGAACAGCATGCTAAAATGTTTTCATCACTTTGCAGAGCACAGAAATCAGACAGAATATCTCTGAGTGCATTTCTCCCTTTGCCATTATAACAGCAGCTCTGCAGCTTGCAGTTATCCTTGGCCTGCATTTTTGAGTTAACTAAATACAGATGTGCTCAGTGTGGGCAAATCTCAAAGTCCACCTCTGCTGCCGCCCCCTTCTTTGATTGGCTAGTGGAAATAGCTGAAGTTAGGGGAGGAGGAATTCTCCACCCAGCTGTAATTTACGAATCATTATTTCTTTCTCTGCTTTCTTCACACACAACAGTAAGATGGCCACGACACATGACAGAGCAGTACTCCAGGCTATATTCAACCCCACCACCCCCTTTGGAGACATCCCTGGCCTGAACCAAGAGGAGGAATTAATTGATGATGGTGAGCATGAGCTCCTGACTTGATGTGTCACTACATATCATGTCACGGCTTTTTATGTTTATCATTTCATAGCATATTGAATTTATTTGAACGCATTCCATTCCTGGACTAAAAAAACATGACATTTTAATCCAAGTTGAGTTCTGGGTGACATTTCTGTGTTTTGCTTGCCACGGTACCTGTCAATTGAGTTTGAGTGCTTTTTCAACCTGTTTATCTCCCCCTGCCAGACAGTGGCTTTGACACAGAGTTGCTGAAGCAAGTGAAAGAATTGGAGATGCGGGGTGTCTCGGCAGCAGAGGCTGGGGATTTGCAAGCTGCACTTCAACTGTTCAGCCAGGCAATCCAGATCCTGCCTCAGCGAGCCTCAGCCTATAACAACCGGGCACAGGCCCTGCGGCTGCAGGGGAACACAGCAGGTACATGCCACAAACTCAATAATAACCCTTTCCATGAGACGCCGCAGTGTGCTGACATATCAGACTGCTGATTCTGAGGCCAGCATGACATCATATCAGAGCTTTGTCTATCTGATGCACTTTGTCAACAGTGTTACCGTAGAGGCTCTGAGTTTGCCTTGTGTCAGGTTCGCTTTACGTGCTGTCTGTCACAGGGGTGGCAGGGGTGTAAACACTGAATGCACAGAATTATAGGGATTTTGCTCAAGTCATATTTGAATTGTCGAAAGGTTTAGAATTATTTTTGTGCATCAGTGAAGTGAACAAGTGTCCCCTGTGTTTTATACATTCCATGTATTATTAAATACAGCATAGTCATTACAGAATTGACAAACGTAATAGGTTATAACCAGAGTCGTGGTACTCTAGATCCTGTCCTTGGTCTTCTGAAGGTCTCAGCCTCATCTCAGACTTGACAGCATTTTTTACTTGGTCGTGTCTCGGTCTTAGATAAAGAGGACTTATTTTATTTTCAAGACCAGTTCAGGCCACAACTGCGAGGATATCACTAAATTGCCATGTGAAGTTAATTTCAGCTCCTTTAGAGTTTTGTTTGTATTTGTTTGCTCATAGAAAACAAATGAAAATTCCCACATATAACATCCACCTCTGTAATGTCCTTTGAGTAATTATCAAGACATTTCCCATGATAACTTTATACATATACACACATATATACAGGTATACAGTATATATCCTCCTGAGACCCTGCGTCCTCATATGAGGACCATATTATTCATAATTCTGCTTACCTTAGACCTCTTGTTCTCATTCATGGACACCTTTTTGTGCTAGTGGTAGTACACTAGATACACTATTCCATGTAAAAACAAGATGGCAGCCATCTCTGCTAAGTCAGTCTGCAGTCAATCCTGACACAAAAGTGGACAAAGTACAAAACGTGATCACATTATATGATTGAAACTTGATTATTTATGATGATTTATGTTTGTTTTTTGATATTGCACACAGATTTGACCAATTTTAGCACAGTTACAAGCTGAACATTGTTAGTAAGTATTTGTTTGTGGACAGTGGGACTTTATTACTGCAGCATTTCACACAGGCCAATTAAGATGAGACAGTCTGTTCCTACAGACAAAAAGGACATCCCTAGCTTGGAGCATGGAGCAAGGAAGATTTAAACAGAGTTACGAAATGAACAAATGACAGTTTAGTTTTTCAAAATCATGTTCAGGCATTGAAATGAACAGTTCTGAACCGTTTTAGACTTGAACGTTGACCTCTCACCCACAGATTTACAACACACTGAACAAATGTTGCAATGTGTGTCACGTTGTTTTTGCACAACAATGCTCAGGTATTGAAATAAACAGTTTTATACTTTATAACACACTGGTAACTATCAAAAATAAACCCAATGTCTCCACATGAGGACATCATTTAGTTCAAAATCTACTTCCTGTTCAAAGACAATGCTTAGTTTTTTATACTTATGAGATCCTACTGATCCTAAATAGCTTGAAGAAATTAAAAATTCAGTCTCAGGAGGATATGGCAATAAAGGAGTTGAAGAGGAATCTTCATTTGTTTTCATTTGTGGGTGTTTTTATGGGAATTTGGATCTTTCACATCACCTTGAGGAGTGTGGTTTGAATGTTCAACATTTTATTGTCAGTGAGTCATGCAGTGTGGGAGTCACATACGTCTGGTCTTGGTTTTGACTTGGTCTCAACCTCTCAAAGTCTCTTGTTTTGGTCTCAATACACTTTGGTCTTGGTCATGACTTAGTCTCTGTTTAGGTGGTCTTGACAACAGCTATAATCAACACTTACAATATAACCCTTATCATTTCTATTATCTCACATATTTGACACGAGTATTGCTGTGGTCTTTTACACTCGCAGGAGATCACTCTGTCAGTTGCACCATGTACTCAATTCTGCAACATCTTTTTTTTTTTCGCTTGCGTCATCCACTTCTAAAATTGCCTTTTCTATGTATAGGTGATGCTTTTCAATTTGTCTGTAACCTGGTGCCAGCTGTTGTTCATGCCGACTAACAAGATCTCCTGAATGTTCCCAACAAAACACCTACATGTCTTTTTCAAATAATATGCAGAACATGTGAAATGAACAGAGCCTCATTGCTTGATTGATTAATGAAAAACACCAGTTAATTACAGCCAACTTAGTGTGATAACTATACACGTATTTTTTTTTTGTTTTATTCGACCACATACTCTACAATCCTAGGTAGGAAAGTCAAAGCAAAACAAGCTGCATTCCTCAGAGTGAATATTGCAGTAGAACTAGACTGAGAAGATATTTCCAACTGAAAATCAACTTTCAAGACATGTGTGCCTCACAGAGTTCTTCTCTCCCCTCAGGAGCCCTGAGGGACCTGGACCAAGCCATCTCTCTGAGCGACGGCACAGGACGAACTGCCTGCCAGGCGCTGGTGCAAAGAGGTCTTTTACGTAGATTAGCATGCCAGAGTGATGACGCCAGAGCAGATTTTGAGAAAGCAGCTGCACTTGGAAGTGAATTTGCTCGACAACAGGCTGTGGTTCTCAATCCATATGCAGCCCTGTGTAACAAAATGCTGTCAGAGGTGATAAACAAACTACGAAACCCCGAGGTGTCCGAGAAGCTGTAGTTATTGTAGACTATTTGTTTACACCTGTCTGTTACTGCATGATGTCTGTGAGTAATAAAAGAACATTTTTAGCTTTTAATGTCCATTTTATTCCACTTACTATGCTGCTGTAAAACAAACAAGGCCGACTGCAAGTCAGATTTATTACACACTATATAATGTCAGCGACACACAGAGATAATTTCCTCTCATTTCCCTAAAAGACAGTTGAAATTAGCAGCAGGGTTGTCCTCAGCATGAACCTTGCACTGCTGTGCATAATCAGATTTGACATATAGGTTACGTGCTATCATGCTGAGCGTTCAAATACCAAACTTGTTTTATGATGTGTAAGGTGTCACCACTCCACACAGATGAGATGCTTCAGCTTCTCTCCAGCAGATGTCAGTCTTGCCATGTTGAAGACAGTCAACAACTGCTGCCTTTGTTTCTCTGACAAAATGCTTTTCATCACAAGTATGAATTAAAAATGGATCAAACAACACTCAGCTCAGACTACCAATCAAAGGCAAATGATCTGATATTACAGAATATGAGGACCCCTCTCAAACACCATATCAGTGCATTTGTAAATTTAATGTCCTTGGAGGGCTCATTGAAGATTTAATCAACTCATAAAACACATTTTTCCCACTTAGAGGCAAAATGATTTCAGAAGATGTTATAAGAAAATACAGGACAAGTAAATCACATCAGAATCTTCAGGAATTGCACTTCAGTGAATCCTTCAGTGTACTGTATGCTTGCAGGCTTCAGCACACAGCAGCTCTGAATTCCCTTTTGCTTCTATACATTATATGAATCTCTATATGCGGAGGATACATGTCATGCCTGAGTGATTCTAAACAGCATCACTCGTGTTGTGGTCCGCCCACTGAGCTCTGGGACTCTGAGCATTATCTTTTGTGCTTTACTTCTCTGTGTTTGTCTCCGACCTCTCCCAGGCAGACTAAGGCCACCGGGTCAGTGTGCTCCTCTCTCTGGTAGAAGGAGCAGGTTTTCAGGTGATCTGACATGGAAGGAGTGTTGCTGAAGCTCCATCTGTCCACAGAGGAAAACAGAGAGCTGAACTCCCAAACCTGTACAACACAGACAGAGACAGAGCTGAAGGAGGTGTAGGAGGCTGCTGTCAGGGCATCTATCAGCCGTACTGCAGCAATGGCCTTGAGGATACATTTATTTTCAAAATCTACAGAATCTAGATCGCAGAATATTTTTACCACATGTCAGGCCATGATGTCAGTTCTGTATCCATGCATTACAAATTTATACAAATTATGCCCTTCATTGGGGGAGCAAATACCCAGCTGTCGCCCACGCGGCCTTATCAACATCTTGTTTCCATGAATGATCACATCTGACTTGTTATGGTAGCACTCTGTTTGCTGGCAGCCAGGCCTCACACCATTCCACATTGCTGATATAATCGGCACACGCTTTGTCACCTGATCACTGCAGTTCAGAGAGTCGGTATAAAAATAAACACTTATGGGTTTATACTCTGTTTATCCCTGATTGGCTCCAGCAGAGCAGAGAGGTTATGTTTGCTTGTTTGTTTGTCAGCAGGATATCTGAAAAACTAATTAGCAGATTTCTTAAGGAATTGGTGAAAGTTATTAAAACAGTAAGAGAAAAACTGAGTGGTTAAACATAGGAGGTCAACTACCCCACATTTAGCCTACATAAGACAGTGTTTTTTAATCATTTTTTATTTGCTGTATTGTTTTGCGCTTTCCTTCTTGACTGCCAAATTATTAAGACATGATAATCTCCTCATCTACCTTAAAGTAGCAGTGTGTAGGATTTAGTAGCATCTAGCAGTGAGGACTGTAGATTGTAATCAGCTGAAATTTATCCCATGTGCCAAGCATAAACTCCTGGTTGGAATTCTGTCAGTGTTCATTGTTCAGGAGATTTTTACTAGGAGCTGAATTATCCACAGAGGTCTCCTCCGCTCTAAAACAGATGGACCTGGTAATTCAAACTGGTAAAGACACTCAATAAAGCAGTTTCTTGTTAAAGCACCAGCACCTGCTATTGTGTGCCTACCTTTTTTCTCTGATAAGTTAAGATCCATTTGCTCAGGGTTTTTTTACTGGGAGCCAGAGGTCTCTTCATCTCTAAATTAAATAGACCCAGCGATTCAAACCAGTAGAAACACTCAATTAAGCAGTTTAACGTAAAAAAAAAAAACCCCCAGAAAACTATGTAACTAAAGACAGCTCATTTTGAGGGAAATGGAAACACAACAGTTCTTATTCTCAGGTGATGATACACTAAAGAAAACAGGCTTATTATGGTATATTCCATTTCTGCCCATATATCAACCTAAATCCTACACATTGCAGCTTTAAGGAATCCGATTGACAGCACTTCACTTAAAAATGGCACAACAGCAACATGATGAATTTAAATGGCCATAGCACAGTAGTCATGTGTCTGTGTCACTTAGAATGTCATCCTTATACAGTATACAGTGCTCCCAATTCCATACAGGATTTAGATAATCTCCAAAAATCAAGGCAGCTGGAGGCGTCCTCAAGGCTCAGACCACTAGACTGCTGGGCGTCCCTGTGGCCTGGCGGTCTAAGCCATGGGGTCTAAGGTCTAGCATAGTCGTCTAATGTAAACAGAGCATCTCTGCTTTGAATCCCCTTCAATCCTGTTTTTCCAGAATCTTGCTTCTGTCAACTGTCAAATAAAGGAAAAATAAATCATGTAAGCCACTACCCTGGTTGTCTCTAAATATATAAGTGCTTTCTATAGGGCTGCAGTTGATTTCTTTTATGGATTCAATACTAACTTATACTTTGGCTCAGCTGTCTTGTTACTGCTGCTAAGGCAACAGAAGAGACGAAAAAATTCTCCTCCCCAAACACTTCCTGGTGGTGCCTGACCCCACATGCAGCTGGTTTATGATAAGGACAGAAAAACCTAGCACATCTCCAGCGGCTGCTTCGGTGGGAACCTATTAACTGTTGCCAACACGGCTGTGATTCAGTTTGTAATATTGTTAGAGAGGACTACGGAGAGTCTGGAGAGTGTTTACAATGCAGCAGCTGTCAGGCTGTATGAATGACTGAAATTTTCCAGTGACAGTAAACAGAATGGTGCCAGATACTAAACTGATATAGATGTTGGGCCTTGTGTTTACTTTTCCTAAAAAGGTTGAGATCAGAATCATATATGGGATGGGATGGTAACAGTCAGTCAGTGATATAAATGAAAGAATAAATAAATAATGTAAAGGATACTTGCTTTCCTTCGACTTTTCCAGGAGCTCCCCCCATGGGAATATGTCTTTTTCACCCACTTGAGGGAGACCATCCCTCTCTCCTGCAACAATGTGGCACACACCTCTCTCATCAGATGGGAGACTTGGGACAGCTGAGATAATGTAAAACTGTCAAGGTAAGCAGCAATGTGCTGAAGGATCTCCAGGGGCAGGCTGCTCAGGGGATCCACATTATGTGCACCATTTCTCTGAGGGCTGGCGGTTTTCCCGCCTTCACAGAGGAATGGGGAGACGTCTGGCTGGAGGACGAAGGTGCTGACATCTTGACAGAATTTGATTGTGGCTGGGTGACCTGCAGGGTGAAACCTCGTCTGGGTGAAAGCACAGCCGAGGTATGCCAAGGGGCAGCGTTGTTGGAACCAGCCGCTCAGAGAGGCCTGTATGTCAGAGTGCACGTTCCTGAAATGCGAGCGGTATTCATCACGGCGGAAGAAGTGGCCACACATGTAGCTGAAGGCAGAGCTTGTTTTGTTGTGTCTTCTGGTGACAGATTCGGCTTGGACGTCTACATAGAGACCATGAGGTTTGTCTGCAATGACATCAGCAAGCGACGCATCTGTTTTGAAAGGAGCAGAGGCAAAGTTGTATGTTTGTGTTCCCTGATCTACGTAAAGACCGTCTCTCCCTACACTCTCTGAGATTATATGTCCTTTCAGTTCCTTTTCCAGGGAGTGCAGGAGTGTGGCGCTAACCTCGTCGCACTTCGGAAGATCCTCAACTGATATGCCCAAATCTGCTGTGTCAACACTCTGGTGGCTGGTCTTGACTTTTAGTGCAGGGTCCTTCAGATATCTACACTTTGCTCGATAGCTTGTAGGGACATTAAATGTGCGCACCGTTCTAACCTCAATGGGTTCCAGACTTCCATAAACAAAATCCTTTTCTCTCGGGGTGCAAGCAGCAAGTTGGCCAAAGTTAATCAACATTGCTCCATTGTGCACCAGATACATGTTATATTCACCAATATTGAATTCTTTGCTTAACCTCTCAAGGACCCCATCTTGCCACGGCGCAAGGCCAGTTGCACCATCCCTGCTTGAAGCAGCAGCAGCATTCTCTTGGCTCCTGTGTGAGTCTCTTGTCTCCCTCTGACAGTTTGATGCTTCTTGCTCTTCTTTTGCCTTTCCTCTTTCCTCCTTTGTATTCAGGTTTTTGACAGTTTGCTTGCATCCCTCCATCTCCTTGTTGAATATTTTCTCCCAGGAGCTGTACTTCTGAATACCATCCATGTCCCGGCTACTTGCCAGAGCATCCCTCTCCTCTTGGCTCAGCTCTGTTACCTCCATGTCTGTCCAGCCATTTTCTGTAAATTCACCACAGTCTAAAGAACAGGTTGCTTCATCTGCGTGACTGTTGACCCCGGCAGAAACATCCTGAAGGGCAGGATCCTCCACCACCAACTCAGGAAAAATGTTCTTCATTTTGATGGATCGAAATAACAACTCTTGGTCCCTGAGCGCCATAGCAACATCAAGGTTTACCTCAGTTTGAGAGCTGTCTGAAACATTTTTGTAGAAGGCCAGATCTTTGTCTGAAATAGGCCAGCGATTCCAGTCCTGAGAGCAGCAGACCACGCTGGCAGGACAGACCTCCAGGTGTTTGGCCAGCCTGTGGCGCAGCATGGTGAGAGGACAACCATAGGAGACGTTGAGGCAGGGGACCATCTCATTGGGACACAGAAGCTGGTGCTCCTCTTCCTTGCACATGTGGAGGAGGGCGCCACAGTTTTTACGACACTTGATGACCATGCATGAGACAGAGGTCTGCACCGGGACTTGACAATGGGCATTGTAACACTTATCACAATGTTCGTGATGGCCCACAGGCATCTTTCTACTCTTCACCTGCAGGGAGAATTAACACAAATAGAAAGTGATATTTCTAAATCCAGTCAGTCTGTGGCTAATCAAAAGCTATAATAATATTTTCTAATAATGTGAGAACTTTATTTTATTATAAATCTTAAATGCTGATGAGAAACAGTGAAAATAAATTCTCTTACCATTGTGCCCTGTGAATACAATGATCGCCTGAGAAGAGAAGCCAAAAACACTGTCAGAGAACATGGTGAAACGTTTCAATTTTGCATTTCAACACTGCACATAGATGCTACTACAAAGAGAGATATCGACAATGTTCACATCTGATTCATTCTGAACAGAAATATAGAAAAGATGGTTCTAACATACAGACTTTAAATGCATGATTAATTTAATTTTAAACTAACTTTAAAATATAAAGGAAATTAAGTAATTATCATTGATATAAAAGAGGATGTTCAGCTAAACAAAATGCATTCAAAAATGATTCAATTAATCGTCAGTTTAGTAAATAAAAAGTGAACGACTGGAACAATAACAGTAAAATATCTCACCCTTTGTTCCTCTGCGCCTGTCACCTTGTGTTCACTGGCACCCGTGAATAACCTCTGCACTGTGTCTGGACATTATAAATAGACACAACAGAGGGACAACAGGGCCAGTGGGACGGGGCACTATTGTCCCACAGCCATTAAGAGGCAAGGTCAAGTTACAGCCTCCACCTCTGCTTCACTGTGAGAGGGTGGTGATAATAGCGGGTAATCCACCTTCTCAACAGTTTGACTACTGTTGGTTCAAAGACATCAACATCTGATTGTGTGCAGTACTTTGTGTGTTCATGAAGTGTGCTGTAAGCCTTTTATATTTCAATACCAGGATGTGTGCAGTTATATTTCCTTCCAAAATAGTAGCATCATTTGAATTCAGTGAATAATAGCTGATCAGACCCTTCTTGAAATACCTTTAAAGTAATTTTACAGCTGTTTTTCTGATAACCAGATGCATGTAATTATATATTATAGGTGATTATTTCCTTCATTAAAAAAAAGGAAACACTATCTACTGCAGGCTTATTTGTCCTGATGCTTTTCTTCCACTAGATGTCAGTCACACACTTTCAAAAACTCAAGCGACGTTTCTCCGGCAGCTGCTGCAGCTGTCAGATGAAATTCCCATCGTGGATTAGTTAAATTCTTTGGGGTTACAATGCAAGATCAAAAAGGTATTTTTCATGATGTTTTGAAAATGTTGGTTTTAATACAGGTTCATTGAAATTCATCTCGAGCCCGTGCGGCTGATTATGCCCCAGTTTGAACTGAAAATTGAGGCAGTTTTTGTACCCTTGCGTACTTTTTTTTAAAAAGGAAATTAGCCGGAGGGGAATTTATCTTCATCAAGTGATGTTTTGGTTCAACATAGAAACTGATGCATTCTTAACACATTGTATCATTTATGGAAAAGGCCCAGAAAGCTGCCTTTTTTAATCAAATCACCATTCAGCGGTGTTATGGCACAAACCTCTGCTGCTCTGCAACAGTTTGATTGTACACACACACAGTAGCTCGTTATCTGCGCACAACACTGATTTCAATCGACAAAATGTATGTATATAAAACGTGCACACCTGTCACTCTGTGTTGTTTGTCATTCATGCCATAGCTCTCATTTACTCGCAAAAATAATGTGTTGTGCAACATAATGGGGCATTGATCCAGTCTATCTAATTACACTCATTTACATTAAGGCTGGCTGAACTATCATCCCGTTCACTCCCCCACATCACCCTGCAATCACCTCCTGACACTCATTTCCCACCCTGTGTAAAATGTGCTGGATCCACAGTATGCATCTGGAAGTCTCCATGCAACTTTTTTTTTTCTTGTCACCTGGCACAGATTACAATGAACAGCTTATCAGAGGCAGCTGCTTTGCTCTCTATAGGCTCTGCAATCAGCATACATTTCATCGAGAGAGACAGACAGACAGACAGAGGGAGACAGAGAGGGAGACTGGTGTTGGAAAAAAAAAACACATGCTTTTTCAGTGTCTTGTTGCTATACAACAGCAGCACTACTCAGATTGGAGAGGTCTGAGGTTAGATGAGTCAAATACAGTTGTAAACATGCTTTTAAAGCAGGTGTAAGGGTAACGATTGGTTGCTTTTGTATGCGCTAATGCCATATTCAGTGAGCTCTGATCCAAAGTATAAATAGCCTTCTTGTTGTTGAACTTTAGCAAAGATGGGAACCATGTACAAAAAGCAACTGATGGCTTTTTGCATTGATTCACTCTGTTAATGTTCATGATTACCAGACTACAGTATTGACTGATCAGATAGTGGCATTTGAAGATACAGTTTCCATCATTACTTAGTATCTAATCATTACTGGTATTGTAGTGTTGTGTTTCAGTCACACAGTTTTAAAGGGAAAGTTTGGCACTTGCGCTTATTTACTTAGATACCACTCTCACATTTGTCTGTTAAATACAAGGCTACCAGCCCAGTCACAAGAAGAAGATGTTGGCATTGTACATTTCTGCAAACCATGAATATATTGAATTTGCACGTTTTATACGCATCATATCCAAGTTCCTTAAGTGGTGTTTTATATGAGCTGACTTTGTCATTGGAAAGTGAAAGGGATGGTGGATGGCAGTGCAAGCCAGGTGAGATGCCTGCCAAGCTGCACACCACTGTTCAAAACCAACAAACAACAAAAATTGGTTTTTTTTGGGGTTTTTTGGGGGGGTGATCAATCGCTGTATTTCAAGCAGCTTTTTAGCCATTGAACGTTGGTGGTTTTTAGTGACCCACTACTTTTTTTCAACCAGGAATAGTGCCATGAAAAGTGTTTTTTACAGAAATATTTCAGCCTTTCCTGCTAGAATTGTAGCCACCCCCCAAAACTGTGTATTTAAAGGAGATGTCCGGTAATTCATTTTCAAAGCCATGAAACTCACCGAGTGGTCAGTGGTGTTCGTTGATGTTCTGACATAAAAATCGTAGCAATCTGTGTTCCATCCGTGTTTTCGCTATTCATCTCGATTGTAGAACTATTTTTTCAGCTGCCTCACACCCGTGTGTAAACTTCCACTTGATCGTTCATTTGACCCTGAGGCGTTATACACTCCTGCCCACTTGATGGCGATAATGCTCCTTTACGTGGGTGTCGCCAACCGGCAGGAAACCATTGCAATGTAATGGGATACAGAAAAGAAGAAGAAGAAGAAGGTTGTGTTCAAAGACATCGTACTGCGAAGGTTGTTTGAAGCGAGTAATCCATTGTGCAGCTGTTTAGACTTATTACAAAACTTTTTGTTCGTTCTCGTTCTTCCTCCAGGAGCGCACACAGCACTGTCAGCCAGCACTTTCGCTGAGCTAAAAGACTACAACCTTGTTGTGAACAACCCCCTTTCCGGATTACTACCAACAGACAATGAGGCTTCCTATAGAAAACCAATAGATTACACAAATGAATCATCACGGAAACCACAGTTTGCTACGATTTTTATGTCAGAACATCAACGAACACCACTGACCACTCTGTGAGTTTCATGGCTTTGAAAACGAACGTTTAGGGTGGTTTTAGGACAGGTTCACACATGGCCACAGGCAGCAGTGTTAAGCCAGGCAGGGGAAAGCCAAATTCTCCAAAAATGAACAAACATTACTATTTTGGTCTTAACCACTCTATTTCATCATAAACAACCCAGAAATGGGGCTCAAAGTGCAAAATACCGGATTTCTCCTTTAAATTCAAAACATGATCTTTTCCTCACCATAACCAAGTGGCTTTTGTGCCGAAACCTAACCACATGTTAACCACAGCATTGATGAAACGTAAAGTTTTAACTTATCCATTACATAATACAGCAGAATTGTAACATATTCGTGTCTGCAGAAACATATAATACTAACATTTTCTCTGGCAGTTAGGTTTAGGCAATATGCTAGCAGCTGGTTAGCTTAGCTCAGCATAAAGACTGAAAATGGGATAAAAAGCTAGCCTGGCTCTGTCCAAAGGGAACAAAATCACTTCTCAGCCTCTCTAAATCTAAATACATCATCTTGTTCAAAACAATAATTTGGGCCTAGTTCTGTTCCTAGTTATTAAATTGCCCATACACTCACATAACTCACTGTAAAATGGTTTTTACACTTTGGTTTTTGTACGCATTAAACAATAAGATAAAATGTGTTTGTGACCATTAGAGGTGCTGGTAAGTTGCTATTCGGCTTCCTTTACCAATCCTAAACTTTCAAAGACAATCCTTCACTGAAAAACAAACAAACTACTTTTCTAGATTTAGTAACAGATTGCAAAGTAACAATGTTTAACAGAACACAGAAGTCTCATTTAATAAAATTCATTTGAACACCCAGCTGGAGCTATGCAACCTGGCAGCTCAAAAAGGGGATAATTACAGCTTGTCCATTTTCTGTTGTGCGGATTTGAGCAATTCTGAGGCTACGGGTTAATGATTCATGCAAGCTCTATGTCATTTAACTCTAATTTAATGTTCCGAGATGTGACTGGACAGCTTTAGATGGCAGACGTGATTAATATTCAAGGCATTCAAAAGCTGTCAGCACACAGCAGGACTACTAAAAGCATCAAGTTTTATACTGAAGTTTTGCCTGCTTCTACCAACACACCGAGCACAGTGCATCGTTATTATGGTCTGCAAAGCTGCCTATAAATCTCACCCAATTCTCTGAGTTTTTTCCTTCTTATTGCCATTCCTCTTAAAGATTGCCCCTATTTTGGGATTTCCATCTGGTTTATTATACCTGGCAAAACACATTAATAAGGCCAAACCATTGGGACGACATAGAGAAATATGTGCTACTGCTGAATATCCAAAGACCCGGGAAACTGTGTTGGTACTGTGTTTATTACAGAGCTCGACCCAGCAGAGGCCTATAAATAAGCTGCAGACTGCCATGGAAATGCATAATGAAACTGAAAACGTATCAACTCAAAGCAGAGCTCAAATACCGTATGAGTTTGTACTCTCAGGCTGGCAAACCCAAGACTGCATTTTTAGAACGGATTGCATGTTTTGGCTCATATAAATTCAATTAAAGCACAAGTAGACTGTTCACTTGTTTCCCTCATGATGATGTTCTTTAAGAGATAAGTCCTGGTGCATTTGTATTGGCGTATTATAAAAACATATTAGAGCTACAATGACTAGAGATTGACAGGGAATCTAAAAGCTATTAATCTTTCATTTTTAGTAAAAAAAAAAAAAAAAAGAAAAAAGAAAGAAAAATAAGGCTGCAGTTCACCAGCTTTGGCTTCTCCAATGAGAGCATTTGCTGCTTTTCTCCGTTTTATATCGATGACAGCTGTCAATATCTCAGAGTTTTGGACTGTTGGTCAGACAAAACAAGGCATTTGAAGACGTCACCTTGTGCTCTAAGAAAGCTTAAAGGAGCTATATGTAAGAAATCTAAGCAAATAGTCGTAAAATCATCCTAATATGTCACAGAGACTAAGGAATAATGTTCATATAACAAACTGATCTCACTGACAATAGTAAAGCCAGAATATTCGCATTTAAAAAGATTTTTTACAGTCTGCAAGTCATGTTTATGTTTTGAATTTGTGTTTTGGCCTGTTGCGCCACCCACCACCATCTACCAGTCACGCAGTCAGTAGAGTCTCAGCATCAGTTACAGTTACGACTGAGCTACAATGGCTGACGGTGCGACTAAACCCAAACGACCTCGTTATGATTCCCAAAAACGCCAAGACAAAAGCGAGGGTCTATGTAGGAGATGCTTTTGAATGGTGGAGATGGTTGAAAGCAAAGAAGAATTTGAAATCGGATGTCGAAGTGGCTACTCTTCTCCTCGACAGGTAAGCTTTAGCCAAAGTTGGCTAACTAGCATCATAGCTAGACGGGGATGGACATTTTGAATACTTTCAACTGTTATTCATTTTCGTTCATACATTGTAGCCCATGCGCAGGTGGGTCATTGACCCGACTGATTTTTTTGAGAAACAAACGTTAGCAGCACGGCAAGCAGCATTAGCAGTGTCCCGGTACATAGCATTAGCAGCCGGCTCCTCCTCAGCTGTATCCCGGCCAACCTGATCTCACAGAAATACGTGAAATGACCACGACCTCTTAACACCGCATTCCGTGGTGGNCAACTGTTATTCATTTTCGTTCATACATTGTAGCCCATGCGCAGGTGGGTCATTGACCCGACTGATTTTTTTGAGAAACAAACGTTAGCAGCACGGCAAGCAGCATTAGCAGTGTCCCGGTACATAGCATTAGCAGCCGGCTCCTCCTCAGCTGTATCCCGGCCAACCTGATCTCACAGAAATACGTGAAATGACCACGACCTCTTAACACCGCATTCCGTGGTGGCAGCACGTAATGGGTTGAAATTACGTGCTGCCACCACGAAAACAATGCCAATGTAAAGTCAATTAGGGTCCTCTCCCGTGGTGGACACACGGATTCCCTGATTAAATCACGTCACGTCAACCTCGTCTTCCTCAATGATATCTTTAACATTCCTGTATACACACAAAAA
>NC_065507.1:31983612-32079923 GCF_006386435.1 Epinephelus moara | reverse complement strand
GGTAGGTTTTTTGCGGCTTGTTGTAAAACAGGGTGGTAAAAAGATACATCTACTGAATATATCAAATGTCTAGTAAAGCTGAACTAGTAATGACACTGCACCTAGATGAAATATGTTAAGAAAAAGTAGGCATGATGGTTCATTTCAGATATTTTAGCAAGTTCTCTAGAAACGGTGTTTTTGTGATTGAATATTTGAATAGGCTATAACAAATATCTAGAACAGCCTAACTATCACGTTATTATCATTATTATTATTATTGGTGGGAAATTATAACAGAGGAATATATTTGCCGTTTTAATATCAAGAACACTTCCGCGTTTTTGTGTGTATATAGGAATGTTAAAGATATCATTGAGGAAAACGAGGTTGACGTGACGTGATTGAATCAGGGAATCCGTGTGTCCACCACGGGAGAGGACCCTAATTGACTTTACATTGGCATTGTTTTCGTGGTGGCAGCACGTAATTTCTACCCATTACGTACTGCCACCACGGAATGCGGTGTTAAGAGGTCGTGGTCATTTCACGTATTTCTGTGAGATCAGGTTGATCCCGGCAGTAGCGTTAGCAGCAGAGAAGCCGGACTTGCTCCAACGGTCCACTGGAAAACCAAAGATCAAGGACGTGGCGACGCGGCCCTGCCATGGCAGCCGCCCATGGGCAAACAAATCAGTCTCGAGCGTGCCGCTGTCCAGCAACCTCGAATCTGTAGGGGAGGGGGGGCGGACACGACTCGCGGCAGTATTTTGAATTTGAGTGCAGTAACCGTTTTGGCCACATTCTTACATACAGCGCCTTTAAGATTAAGCAATTAAGCGAAAGAATCATCGAAGAATTAATTGAGAATAAAAATAATTATACAACAGCAACAACATGGATGTGTATACATCTATAATGTATAAGTGAATGAAAAAGTGTGGCATAGGTGTAGATCTCTGGGCAACGCAGGGGACATGACCCCCCTCCAACCCCTAATAAAAACATTAAAGTATCGGAGGACAAAATTATCATCATGGGTTGATGCAGAAAAGACATATATTGGTGCATAAAATTCCACCAGAAAGCAGGAAATGAAGTGTTTGATGCTTAAAACTTGTGGCAGAGAACCACCAAATCCCCTGTTTCACATGTCCCCCCCATTATTGAAACAAAATGTACACCCTTAACGTGTGTGTGCATGTCAGTGCTGTACAACAATGTGAATGTGTCTGGTTTTAAAAAAAAAAAAAAAAATCTTGATTCTAGATAGACTTGCCATTGGATAAAAGTGGTCTAAAAAACATACTGGGCGAAAAAAGCACATGTTTTCATATATCATATGAATTTAGCAGATTTGAAATGCTTTTTTCTATACCGTAAGCACTTGTTCTCCTTCCTGGAACCTGTCCAGGAACTATATGCCAATGCTTTTTCTTGAAGACAGAGTTCTAAAAAAAAAACAAAAAAAAGTCTATTGAACTCATTAAAACTACAAACCACCTTCATCAAAAGTCTTTTCAACCTGACACTGCAAATTACCTCACAGCTGTAGGATACATTAAATGTATATGCCTTTGGGTGAGTATTATCCAATGAGTCCCTTCTGGACGACATACTGTAGCATATGGCCGGCCAAAAATAGAAGAGAAAAATGTAGATGGCCCAACTTCACACCTAGTTTTCACTTTCTCATTATACAGTCCCCCCTCCCTCCTCCCTTTTAATTAGGAGGGTCTCATACACGTTTTATTTTAAATCCCTGTGTAGTTCAAGTCTGCAGCCTCGGACCTGACTGAGTAAAAATGAGACGGTTGCTCACCCTGACCAATGAACATGCAAATGTTTATGGGCATATCAATTTAGCTTCCAGCCCTTCTGCACCCAATATTCTGTTTTTAATTACAAAGACTAATTAAAAGTACCTTGTAATGAAGTCTGTGTAGGTTCCCCCCTCAGGGCAGCGTACTTTGTGTCATTTTGCATCATTAATGGAGAAAACGCTGAACAATGACAAAATCTCAGAAACTGTAAATGAGACATTTCACTCGGCTTGTTTTTGTAATGTCGGGAGCTAATAACTGCTAAGACAAAGAGGAGACAGTGTGGGGGACGTCTCCAGCACCAAGTCATTTCATGCCCGAGATACAGCCGTAATAAATGATAGATCATATAAAATTCATGAAAGTAGTAAAAAAGCTTGTTGTGGACAAGTTAAATAATAAAATGCAGTGAAGCCATTTATCAGCTCTGTCTTGTCCCTGCAGGAGGAACTTTAAAGTACGAATTCAAAGTCGTCTCACGTGTAATTCTACACATGAATTAAAAACATCAAATCTGAACTGAATCCCTCCCAAGCCCTCAAATTTCTTGACTCTCTGCGTGTTTGAAGTCCAGTTGGTGTCGTCTGGTTGTGCGAGTGTGTGCGTGTTCTCATGCATGTGTGTTACGTTTGTTATCTGTAAGCTTGGCATCTGTCTGGGCTTGACAGTTCTCTGCCATACAAATGTCAGGAGAACGTAAAGCTGTGCTGGCACTCAGATGGAGATGGGGAGAAAAACTTGTGTTTGTTTTGTTTTCATATTTTCCTCCTAAATACATTGTTGTATACAAGTACTCTGTGTCCTATATCGCAGCATTACACAGTAATGGAGCAATTTTTGCTTGTTGTGTGGCTGGCTGAAAGCAGCTGGTGCAAAAGCTATCTGCCACCTATGCTTATAACCTGCAGCAAACAGCAGAATTATACTTAAGGCCACATATACAGTAGATAGTGAAACATTTTGCACAGTGTGAAAGAGAGATACAGCTGCAAGCTGATACAAGTAATCTGTGTGGTCATTGCAGTCTTGTCATTGTCATTTGAAGTAATGTTTCTGTCCATATGATGAATATAAGTGTAGTACTTTACTGTAGTAGCTTTCAGCTCTTGTTTGGTCCAGAGGCACCAACAGAAATTTTTCATAGGGGTGGCCAGGTGGGTCCACTGAATATCTTGGGGTGGCACACGAAAAGCAAAAGTCATAACTGAACTTCAGGAATTCTATTATGCTGCTGAAATACACAGGCTGGTTAAAAACTTTGAATGAGTGTGTTTACATGGACAGTTTAATTCCCTTTTCATTCGGAATGAAAATTCATTCCAAAGCACGGGCTTTCCATCTCCCTTCTCGGACCTTCTACCTCTCTTCTCCTCCTCAACAGACAAAGCATTAGCAGAACAAGGTTATTGTCGTACTGCTGCTTCAAGAATATAAGCAAAACAAGCCCGAAAAAGGCACTAAGAACGGCGGCGTCAAGCATCTTGTTATCCGGAACGAGGACTACAATGTTTTCTTCCGGTAAACGTAAACACGTAACATTCGTCCCGCCCCCTATCCAATCAGAAACCTTCCCTGCCCCAAACCTTGCGCGGACCCGAATACAGGCGATTAACTGATCTCCCGTATAAGGCCTCATTCGGAATGAATATTTCCCATGTAAACTACCTGGAAAGACTTTAATTCCGAATGATTTCATTCAGATTTATTTTATTCCAAATGACAAGCCATCATGTAACTGCACCCATTATTAGAGTTGGGGAATCATATACTGATATACTTTGGTTTCTTATTTTACAGTTGGTATTACTAGTTATCTGGTGTGCATAGAATGATACCAGTTGGTTGTCCTTAATCTGAAGGAGTAGTTTGATTGTAAAAAAGAAAACATCTAAACAACCCATAGAACCCATTTTTATTTAGACATCTTGAGAGTCCAAGGGACCCCTTTAAAAATGGCCATGCCTGTTCCCTCTCCAGAATTTAGCCTTATTGTGGAGTGTTATTTAGCCCTCTTGCCAACAAGTTATGATGACATGCTTGGTGCCAATGGATCCTATAGGTTATCTAGTGTCACAAGTTACCACTACCTTTGCACTAGCTTAAAAAAGCCAGCCACAGCCTCGTAAAAACAGTAGTGTTGGCCTCCATTTATTTTCACAAGGGGGAGCACTGGTGGGGCGAGCAATTGTATCAGAGGGGTTTGTCAGTATTTGTGCCACACTCATGACTCCAGGGGCATCATTACTAAGTGGAAAATTGACAGGACAAAAATAAGGTCTGACTGCTGTATGCGATGACAGAAGATGAGAGACACAAGATATGCTGAGGGCGACAATGTTATTTAGTCAGAGATCTCCCGAACCTTGGTGCTGTATGTCAAAGTATCTGTACAGACATCACTCATTTTCTCTGTTTCTGTTGCTTGTTATTTAATGCATAATTCTATCAGGGACCCACAGGAAAAAAAAACACAGCAGAATGTCATGCAACACACGTTGATAAAGATAATTTCTTCTCATGTGGTGCAGCTCAAATAGTCTCTGTGTGTTTCTGCTGTTGTGGGGCTGAGTGATAAGGAGCAGACACTGATAAGAGACCTCAGCGGAGCCACAGGATGTCACTCCCATCGCTAACCTTGTACTTTCCCAAGTTTAGCATTGCACCTTAGAGTGTGCATCACTGTGTGTGTGTGTGTGTGTGTGTGTGTGTGTGTGTGTGTGTTCACATATACTTGTTTTGATGGTATCATACTAAAAGCACCAATGATACATACATTGGGTTCCCAGCATTTTTGTGCCTGCTGTTGTTGCTGAATATTATACACAGTGGTTATGCATATGCATTATATTGTGAGGTTTTTGTGTCATTTTGTCTCCCACCCTCGATTCCACCACATGACACATTACAAAAAGAAAAAAAGAGGAGATGATAACAGCACAAACTATGCCTTGGAAAGTGTTCACATCTCTGTGAAAGAGCTTCAACAAAAACTGCACATTATTTGTATCCAGGGCTATTTTATTAAGTTATTAAGTTACATTCTGAAGGTGCTCATTTTATCAGATATTACACAATTGCCTTAGCTGCCAACACATTGTCACTCTCAACTTGGCAAATACTAAGGCTCAGTCAGTAGCCCCATACTTTAACTTTGATGTAAGCCCTAGTGTTGGGCACTTAATGACAATTTATGCTTGTTGTGTCTTTTAAATATAAACTTCCATTTTCAAAGGAAACATACAGTTTCCGCTTGTTCCGTACGTACAGTCTCTTTTCAAAATAAATTTAGAACGTAGGTGAAAATGTTTGTTTTTCAGTTCATTTAAACAAAAGTATGTAGTTAGGCTAAAATCACGTCATGCCATGTATGTCACTAGCATAGTATGCCACTCATACTTGCACACGTTGTTATGAAAATAACCTGATTCACTTTTTGTGTCAGGAACAGCAGGCCCTTTCGCCCCTGTGCCAACATTCTCACCACCGCTGCCAATGCCACTGCTGTCTGCTGCATCTCATATCGGTGCTAAAGGATGCCTATGTAATGCAGAGGGCCACTAACAAAGTGTTGGTCTTAAACAAGTTAGAAGTGAGAACCGGTTGTTGCTGCTTCTGCAACCCAAACACATAGAACTAATGCAAAAAGAAGAAAGCAAGGACAGATGGATAGATTAGAAAGGACTTCCTTAAGCACTTATAATGGCTGACTAATGATATTGATTCAATCTAATTACAAAAACAGGACTAATAGCTCCACTGGAGCACCTCTAAATTAGAAAAAGTGATGGACAGCAACTTGGTGTGTTAGCAGCAAACAAGCTCTTTATCTACGTCTGCATTAACATGTACAACTTGTGCATTTAAACCTACTCAGCAGCTCGATCCAAAGGAATTCTTCCGAGACAGTGAGTTTTGTGCTTAGTCCATCAATGAAATCTTGACCTATAAAATATATGCGTACAATGTATCATGGGGGGCTCAGCAAATTCCGTACAGGAACTGACTAGACCTTTGCCCTACAAACATTCACTCCTTTTCATCTCGAAAAGTCCACAGTCAGGATATTCTCAACTGAGCCACATGGATCAGAAATGTATGAAATTCCCTGCTGTGTTGTTCTCCAATTACTGCCACCGATGTTTACCCCTGAATTGGCCCAGAGTCTCACAGCATGCCCTCCTGGTCTCGGTCTCACACAACTGCTGCCTGCAGCTTCTCTCCAAACGGGGGCGTGACTCAGCTACACAACTCCGGGGGAACTGCCGCTCTCATGCTCCATTAGCCCCTGCGTCCCCAGTGGATGAAGAAAAATGTATTCACTACTGGGATGCTGCTGCCACAGACATCTAAATAGCAACCGTTCGTCCTTTCTGCTACGTCCTCGCCGCTTCAAATGACCTCATGACTGGAAGCGCGCTTGTGGTTAAATCAGGCGAGGAGAGAGTAAGTTTATAATCACAGCATGTGAGGATCAGAAGGTTGACAGTGATTGTTTTATCCCGAAAGATGAAGCACAGGTTATTTCATGCAAACATAAGTGGCTTAAACGATGCACCAATTCCATGGCATAGCAAGCAGATTTTTGCAACAAAGCAGTGCAGTGACTTTCAGACAAGGTTTTGAAGGGTTTGCTGCAGGAGGCATGATGGCATTGTCAGTGACTATGTAGATGAAGAAGTGGCCACGTAAAGCAGGTGGATTTGCCATGGCTAAATCCAGAGGGAAATCATGGAGTTGTCTCTGTCAGACAGCCAACCCTGTAGCTCTAAATGGGATGAATCACAGAGCAAACGCTCAGGTCACTGCTGCAGTATTGATTACCAATGGAAGATGTCTGATTCTCTTTCTCAAGTCTCACTCTTCACCCCACCCCACACACACCCAGACACACACAGGCACACAGCTGAATTATACTTTGCTCTTAGTTTGAACTCGTTTGCAGTCGGGCGGCGTGCTGGAAATGTTTATGCACAAGCTGTAAAACTTATCCAGTCAACAGCACTCACTGTACATGGCAATTGCTTCAAAACCCATTTGCAATTTACAGTGGAAGTGTTTTGCAATGGGCGTTTGTTGAACATACAGTATCATTCATTGGGCGGACATTAAATTTGAAAGCTTGGTGGGGTGTTTATTGAAGTCCTGACCCCGTCCTCCACTCATTAAATTGATTCATGGATTCAATAAGTGGGGCACGGGCGGCAGGTGTGCGTGTCGGTGTGCGCACAAGGCTCTCAGGCATCCATCACACTGATCAGGTATCTTCAGCTGCTTCTCCATGCAGCACTCTCACAAGACCCCTGCAGATGTTGCTGGCATACAGCCCAGCCTGACCCGAGGCTAGACCGTATGCAGGCACATATACATGCACACACAGGCTTACTGATACACACAAATATGAAAAAACACACACACAGAAAAACACGCATCTTCACAAGCCCAGAGCTTCCATTTCATTATACTAACTGTGTGTCATTCAGGCCAAATGCCAAATGAGGTTAAACTGTCATCTGGAAAGAGATCATTCATGTTCCACTGGACATAGAGAGCCTGATCTGAAGCCTCACAACTAAAAATAGAAATGATTCAAAACATTTTCACGCTTTGGTTTACTGATGCCAGTGAGTTTTTGATGTTTGGCAAAGCTATCAAAGGTTACCTCGTATCTCGTATACAATAGGTGTGAACAACAAACAGCCTGCGGTTAAATGCCATCTGATGTAATCACACCATCTGGGGCCAGTTTACCTGGAAGTGTAAAAATGAAACTTTTTGTTATCACAATCACAAAGAAAATTTAAAACTTAGTTTTATAATTTTACTTCAAGAAATGATAGGCTCCTAGAAAACAGCTGATTATAAAAGATGATATTATATCAGAGATGGGAATTAGTGATGGGCAAAAATAAACAAATCTTTTTGAATAACTGTTTGTAGTGTCTGGTATGTACCATGTCAGTCTGTCTGAGTGGTTATGAATCCCAAACCTTCTCCATTTGCCTGTGCGCTGTTATCATAGGATACGGTTCACACGGTCAGTGAACGAGAAGTGATTGAATTGACTTAAGCAGAGACCTCAGCCTGACATGGTCAGTAGTGCATTTGTGTGCCCCTTGGATGGTTGCTCTTCTGACTTTGGTGTGTTCATCAGCTTTAGGTTATAATCAGTGTTGGCCAAGCTACTTGGCGAATGTAGTGAGCTAAGCTGCATCAAAATGAAGTTTCACTACAATGAAGCTAAAGAAGAGAAATGTACTGTAGCAAGCTAAGCTATGAGAAATAGCAAAAGTAGCTTGCTACTTGCAAAGCTACTCTTGTTTATTTTACTTTATGTAAAATCAGTGATAAATTAAAAATGCCCTCTATTCTTTCTTTTTTTTGTTTTAAGACATCCTCAGTCGGCCTACTGCTCTGTCTCTTCCTCTCTCCTCTTCCTGTTTGATGTATATCTCTGTCTTGGCCTCTTTCAGCAGTCCATCTGGCTATGTCAGTGATTAAAAAACAGAATTCTAAAATATTTTTTTCAGTCAATAAAACCACAATAAATAAAAGACAGTAATATAAACAATAAAAATAACAGAGCTAAATGAAAACTTCATTTTTTTAGGGACATTGAAACATGAACATGTCCTGCAAATAACACCAGACATCAGTATGTCACTCTCTTTTCTCTCCTCTCTACCTTCTTAATACTGTTCTCTGTCTCTCAGCTCTTTTCTTGGCCCTTGTCGTGGCGTTTATCTCTAGCGTCCACTGCAAATCCATAATTATATACAGTCTATGGGCAAGACACGTGAAGGACACGTCAAGAAGTGCAATGTAGCCAGTCAGAGGCAGAGTAGGGCAGGTCTTCCCAATCAAAGCCAACCGCGAAGCAGCAAGCGGAATGAACTGAAGGATTAGTGTGATGTCATGGGGAAGTGCTTGTGTTGTCTACATGCCTAAGTGTGCTTACTTATCCTCAGTTTTATTATTTTACGTGTATCCAGACCTTTGCAGGAAAAAGTCAGTTGCACTTCAGAGCTTTTCATTGGAAAAAGAGCTTGTAACTTCTGTGGATGCTACCACACTACTCGGTCAACACCGCCACTTTGTAGTGATGCTACTTCCCAACACTGGTTATAATGTAAAACAGTGCAGATGCTTGAAATAGGATGCGTTGTGTTTTATTTCTCGGATTGTTTATTTCTCACATTAATAACAACAAGCAAAGGCAACAGATCAGGTGAACAATAAAATATGACGTGAACAAAATTTCAGATTATTCCGACACCACATGAATGCAACACAAGGCTGAAGCTAACTGGGACGTTTGCTACTTGCCCCTTAAAGACGATCGTTGGTAGATTACATAGCCTACCTACATACAAGTAGGATGCTGAATCACTTCATTAAATATATTTTATCTTGATTTATGTAAACTTATACATTATGACTGGTAATGCATTGAAGAGAGTATTCATAGGGATGGAAAGCACTAGCTGCTGAATGTGCATGCACTGTCACAAAGTGTCATGTAGAGAGTGACACCATATTTTGCAAAATGTATCAAGTATTGAAAGGTTTGATGCATTAATGTGTCAACTCGAAGGAACCCATCTTGTGGAAAGAATCAATCAGCCTGTCAGTAATCGGCATCTCAACATAAACTCAGATTACAGTGCTACATATCATGACTGTAGCCTGATATAATATCTTTATGTAACACGATGCTTGGTCCAGTGTTCGTTAGAGAGGACCTGGCCTTAGATTTGATACTGAAAAGACTCAGCATTGAGGGAATAAACTGACCTGCGGCACTTCTACCTAAACTTCTAACATTCCCCCAACTGACTGACTAATGAAAGCATTCCGTGAAACTTGCTTGTTATTGGCTCATTAGCTTCTCAAAATTAAAACTTTTTACCAGTGTTTACCTGAGCTTCTGACTCCTACCTAAAAGAAAAAAAAATCAATCAGATCCCAAAGTTGATTCGTGATTTATGTTATGCAATGTTTTTTAATTTAATTACTTAGTGCTGGTAAACACGACGAGCCTTATTAACAGTCTGTCACCCGAGTTATTTTCCAGCCCCCGCACAAAAGGATTATTTGAATAGAAACTAAGACACAGAGTCACCAAGACATTTTAATGTCACAGACTCTGTGAGATCTGACAGTGGCAACTCATTAGCCCAAAACAAAGCTGTTATCATCTCACTTAGCAGCATCTTTCTATTCAGTTAGACTGAGGAAAGAAGTCTCTCTAATACAGTGAATGCAGATAGGAAAAAAGCAGTGATTTTGGAGATATTAAATGCAACTACAATCCAATTTCAGTTGGAACAGACAAGGGGAAGATATAGGGAGAGCCTGTAAGATGGCCACCTGCAATTACTGTTATTAATGTTTATCTGTTTTTAAGTACTTAGTTGCTTTTTGTTGTTTTGAAGCTAGATAGAAAAATTCTGTGGTAATTCCATGTAATCTTCCTTCTCATCAATTCTCTTCAAAAAAGTCCAGGATGCCAGCCAAAGCCACTAATCACAGTGGCAGCTTTTTATTACCAAACAGTTAATTCAATTCACCACTACAGATCTCCCTGATGGCTGAAGATTATCTTTGGTTTGCTCTTTCTCTTTTTTGACATGCTAGCTAGGTAGCCAGCGAGCTTTCCTTGCTCTGCCCAGTTTACAGTTCAGCTTGTGCTGATGGCTTGTGGGATTGTCCCGAGAACAGCTTTTGTGTCACCATAAGCTTTAGACCTCAAACATAAGGAATAAAAGATTCTCTAGATGCTTTTCATCTCCAGTGTCCTGAGTACAAAGACAGACTGAGTCAGTTTAAGGTCTCAGAAGTAAAGTTTATTTATAGCAGCAACAATCACATCAAAAGAGAAAAGAGGACTTAAGAGGAAAATCTCTCTCCGTAACCTCTGCAGGATGATGAAAATCCAGGTTTGTGAGCCTCATCTACTGTATGTTGGACCACTGCTGTCACTGCAGGTCACAGTCAGCTCTTTGCCAAAGGCTCTCAACGCTGCTTAGGAAGGGCTGCAGACAGGAAAACCCACTGGTGTCCTCCCCAAACACCTACTGGAACCAAGGCTTTAGGCATGAAACCACAATTAAAGGGAAGTGCACTTTTCCTGGCGTCCTTTGAGCATTACATCTCCCTCTCCCCTCTTTGCTTGTACACGCTGGTGCTCCATAGCCAAACGTTGGCATTTTGAGTTCTGCTTAGAGCTGTGTGCACTCAGCATAACTGGCTCGTTTGTTTACTCCTAGTTAGAGGGAAGGAGCCATGTCATTCTCTCACTGTCCCCACATGCACCCAAAAAAATGTGCACGTTCAAACAACAGCAAAAATGACAAAGCATCTGTCAAGTTATTGTTATTCTGCAGTATAAATGACAATGCCCGACCAACCAGTGCGAATGCAAATATAGGCTATTATTTTACTGAAGTGATGAAGTTAGATGACATTCAAATTGTCAGCTGGGAAGGTGTGACTCTACAACATGCCGTAAGAACAGAGGATGGAGAGCATCTACAACAACAGTATACACCATTTCTGTGTATCTCAGCAACACCATGACATACTGTACACATACTATAAGGGCTTTGACACTGTGTATTCATTATTTCAACTGTGTTTCTGTGCATTCAGCTTGAAAATATGTAAAAATGCAAATAGGATACTAAAATCACTTGATTTTTTAAGTGCGGTGTTGATAGACATAATCGTCCCACAGAGGCAAAAAAGGAAACAGAGGACTCTCTGAGGAAATGTAAAAATATGTGATAGTGGAATAATGGCTCAGAGAATGAAAAATAAATGAATGATTCCTTGGAAATACATGTTTGTCTCACTTTGTGTGACATCCTCTAATTTAAATTTAGAGATAGTGTCACACTTATGTTTATTATGTATTTGAGTTTCTGGAAGAATGTCTGAAGGAGCAGCATGAGTCCAGAGAGGATACATGGCGATGTGAGAAACTATAACATTTCAACCTGATGGCACTCGACTAACTTCTCTATACACATATTAAAGATCTTGAAAATGGTTAACTATTAATCGAGACTGAAATATAGTGCCCAATGCCCCCCCCCCACAGTCTCCAATGGTTAGCTAGCCTTGGCCGTTCTGCACTGAGCTCTAGGTGGGTCCAGTAGGAACAGCTTAGCAACACTGCTTATTCAATGATTAATGCTAGTATGGCCGTCCCAACCCAACAGTGTTGCTGTAGAATCATTGCAGCCATCCTCTCCCCAAGGTTGCCCCAGTGAGTAAGCAGCTCCATTATGAGCTGTAAATCCCCCTTAGCATTCTTAACTATGTTATTAATGTTAGCTCTGTTTGCACCCTGTTTGCACCGTTAGTGATGCTAACATAGTTAAGAATGCTAAAGCGGTTTTGCGACTTTGAAATGTGGTGCTGAAGCTCAATAAATCAATGAAGCACCAGACCAAAGGTAAAGGCCTTTTGTATTCTATTTCAATTTGCATTTTTTCTTAAAGATGAACTTAGTTACTGGTTCATGAGTGTCAGGCTATTGAGACTGACATCCCCAGTCCAGAGCTTTAACATGCTCACGTTCCTGGGGGCACTCAGAAACAGGCTGAGGTACATTTAGAGAAAGCAGCAGAAAATAAGTAACTTAGCGAGCTAGCAGCTGTGATTAGGCTTCCAGGTAGCCTTGTAGCTGACCAGAGCTCATATCTGTTCGTGCAGGGCTGGTGTGGCCACCCTGCCACAAAGAGGTGATGGCATTACTTCACTGGCACACTTGTGGTATTTGACTGACAACATACTTGCCAACTCTCCCGATTCACGCGGGAGACTCCCGATTTTTAACCCTATCTCCCGCGATGCTCCAGGTCAGTAATTTCTCCCGCTAATCTCCCGATTTTACAGTGAAGGAAACAAGTAATATTGTAGGGGATAGAAAAAAGACCAGATGCCGAAACGATCGCTGCAGGGCGCAAGCCAGCCACGGAGCTGCGCGGCGCGGCACAGCCGGCGTGGATGACACAATCGGTTAACACATGCGCCGAAAGGAAACTGGCTTCGCTTCGAGGCTATTCGCAGCGCTTCCGCGGGCGGTGTGGCCCTGGCGTGACACTCCTCCGAGGGTGGCACAGTCAGTGGCACACACTTTTTAATGTTTTTAATTCATAAATACTGCATACTAAATGCATTGCAGTGTAACCGCCTTATTATTTAGCCTTCTGGTACTCATTTCAACAATTAAAACTGCAATTTTTTTCATTGTCCTCAATGGTAAACAGAATCATTTATTGAATATCAAAGAAACAACATTTTCAGAACAAGTTTCCTTCATCAGGTTTAAAATACAAGGCAAGAAATGACGACAATTATATGCACACCCTGCGAAGGAACCTTGTTCCTTGGGCCGATACACCGATGAAAAAAATCTCCCTATTTTTCACAACCCAATGTTGGCAAGTATGTGACAACCTCACAGCTGAAACACCCTCTGTCTCAGCTAATATGTGTACTACAGTCTTAGCTTGGAGACAGACCACAATAAAAGGTAGAAGAGAAATGCATACAAGCTCTACATGTGCTTACACCAGTATCAGGTTCCCAGCTCCCACCAGTGAGGCAGTGTGGTCAAAATCTGACAGGCATGTAGGCCTACCTGCTGAATTCTCTATGATGCATGAAAAAATGACAGTTCTCATTGTTGGAGGCTCTTTCGTTAGGAATGTGGTACCATGGAAATCTTTAAATCTAAATGAAAGCATCCCTATTAAGAATGCATTTATTTATATCTGTTCAGAGCCTCTAAAGGTCCTGTCTACGTGTACACAGGTATTTTTGAACATGGATATTTTCCCAGTCCATTTTTTAAAAAAGTATCTGTCCAAATGACCTTATTAAAAATATCTCCAGCCACATTAGAATACAAAAAAACGACTCCAAACGGTCATCAGCATTAGCTGTCTACTGGAGTCCCCCCTCGTTACAAATGTCGTGAGGTGTAGAGGCTACATTACCTTTCCCAAAACACCTACTGGAGATCTTCAACACAAGGACTCTTCACTGACAACCACTGTTCCCTCTAAGGTGTTTTACTGCGCAATTGGTGCACTGCTCCCCACCTCTTTGCGCAGAAGACAAAAAAGTTGCGCACTCAAATATCCCCGACCAGTTTTCACTTCTTTTTTTTTTCTTCTCCTAATATGTGCTGTGAGTTGGCTGTGAATGGTGAAATGTTTGACTTTAACAGTGAACATGAACTCACCCCATTGTGGGCGTTTGTCTATTCAATGAGTGACAGGTGACAATGTACTGTCAGTCAGTGATGATTAAAAAAACATGCCCACCAGGGCTGTGTAGCTTGACAGCCAATCAATGGCATTATGTCGAGAAGCCGCTGTTGGCGCATTTGTTTTGTTGTTAGCCATTAGCAATGCAGCTATGGCTAAACGCGACGGCTCTAGCACTCTCAAAATTGCAAGGAAAAACGCACGTCGTTCAAGGTGGAGTGGCTGTCGGAGTGTATTCAAACTGGGGACGACGAGTGGACGCCACCTGTGAAGCTCGGCGACATTTTTTCTTTTTCAACTGATATTGGAGTTGTTTGCAAGACGTGCAGTGAAGCGAAAGTTCAAGGCGAGTTTTCAGAGGGGAAAGTGTGGAGTGAATGGAAACTAGACTACCTTAAGTGACACGTTGGAACAAAAGGACATTTACATGCTGTGGATATTGTGAAGAGACGCAAGCAGGGGCTTGGGATTGGATCTTTACTGCAAGAGAGCACGGAGGAACGGCAGAAGAGAAACGAACTGTCACGTAAGAATTACAGCATACAATTATGCGAACACACACACACACAGAATATGTATGCACATACACTGTACACACCTACATACTTACAACATATACACATTTTGATATTTTTCTACACTGTAAAAACTTTTAATCCAGTACAGCACTGTCTGTAGCAGTAGTGCTGCTACAATTTTAGTTTATGTTTACATGCACTATTTGCACTGCCTGGCCACTAATATTTTTGCCTGGAAAATGTTTTCACCAAGTACACTGGCACTGTCTCTAGTAGTACAACTACAATTTAAGTTTACATTAAGTTTTTGTGCTATTATATTTTATTTGTTGCAGTTTAGAGGCCGAGAGTACTTGACAATTACTAGGACTATTGTATAGGGATGTCCTGATCCAGCTTTTTCACTTCCGATCCGATACCGATATTACAGCCTTGAGTTTTAGCCGATACCGATCCGATCCAAGCGCGTATTATACATATTTACTTATTTTGTTGTCAGTCATGTTAGAAAAGGTTTGATCAAGCAATATTACTCTAACAAGAACAACTTAATCAGGTTAGTTAGAATGATCCACAACAGTTGGTATGGGAAACTGACCCGTTTATTGTTAACAGGGTTAAATAAACAAACTTTAAACTTGAACATTAACATTAAATAAAAAATATAGCTGGTTTGCTTTGGCTGCTTTGGCCCCTTAATAAATGGAAAATAAATCAACACANGGATCACTGGAATGGACTGCTTGAATCGCGGAGCGCTGGGCTGGCCAGAAAACCTGGATTGGATTCCATGAAAAACTGGATTGGAGTTCTTGGATCTGCATTTTTCCATGCAGTCCGATCCGATGCCAATGCGTGTTTTTTGCTGATATCGGCGGCCGATACTGATCCAAATATCGGATCGGGACATCCGTACTATTGTATATTCTTACAATTTAAAATCCACTTCTGTGCCAAGAAAGAGTTGATGTTATTGTTACTTACTTTGTATTCCAAAGAATGGTTTGCTCTTTGTGTAGGCATTACGTTCTCTTAAATGTTTGTGTAATGTCTCCAAGTGATTTTTATGGAGCACATTTTTCACATAATTGTTCATATTATGGCAATAAATACAAAATCTGTTTTGCCAAAACAATATTTTGTTGTTGCAGTACTTCATGTTGTTAAAATAATCTGATTATTAATCATAATTATAGTCACTTGTAATGATATTTGGGGTAGGAGAGGTGATGCCATGGCGCCACCATGTGGACGTAGTGTGTACGCATCAGATGTCGCCCACAGTCGCTCAAGTAGTCACTCAGGGAAGTTGAATGCCTGCTCAGGAGTTTTAAAAATTAGAGGGAACATTGCCGACAACAATCCACCTCTCCAAATTGTGCTACATTGAGGTGGACCAAATAACACTGGGTGCAGCGGTCTCACAGGGGAAAAGTCCAGAGTACGCTGTTTATATTATGGTAGTTGCCCAGAGCATCTACAAATGCTGCCACCCCTGGCTATCAGACACAATGGTGGACTCACAAATGCAGACTGAGACGAAATCCAAAGTTCAGGGTTTTTAATACAGTCAGGGTCCTGAGTGCAGAGCTGACCTTCTTCCAGGCGCTGTTTTTTAAGTGTGTATTGGGCCTAAAATATTGTCTGTGGGACAGATGTAAAGCTCTGGCAGCCTGCACTAAAATAATCAACTTCTTCTTCATATTTACCGCAGACAGATATTTACGGAGGAAGGGAAAGATAGCTGTGATTGGTTGTTCCTCGTCCTGTGATATGGTGCGTGCTGCTGCATTGTACTGTTAATTCAGGGTGCAACCATCACACCCGGCAAAATAGCAAAACAGATGCTCAGGAATGTTTGTACACCATGACGGCATCTCTGGCATTTGAGCGCTTACTGCACGTCTACATTGAAAACAATGAGTTTGAGAGTGCAAAAAACAGGGCACATGTATGGCCCCTAAAACTCCACAATCATAGAGGAAAATAAAAGTTTTCAAAAAATGTCTGTATATGTGTAGACAGGGCCCAAGCTCATGCATTCAGACACAGGCTACAATCAGGCAGGCATTAATCACTTTATTTGGGTGGTGTTATGCTGACTTCAGAAGACAACAAGTAGGTGTTAATCAGTGTCTCTTTACTGTTTGCTGCATCTCAGTGGAGCTGCTGCTCTAAATTCTGCTCATCTAATCAGAGACAGACTATGAACACCTTGGCAGAAGGTGAAAACATTTAACTTCACATAGGAAAGAAAAGTGACCTGAGTCTGACCTCATGTGTAGCCCGAAGCCCTAAGACCTTGTGCTTAGTGCTGAAAGATTGTTCACATTAACAGAACTGTCTTTTAAGTCGCACACTCAGAATTTTAAAAGCATAATTGAAAGATATTTCTGAGAGACTTTTAACAGACTTAGTCCAAAACAAAATGACATTTCTTATTGTAAGGTTATTGAGGAGAGGCACAGCATGGCAATGTGAAATAGGGAAAAAAGACTCCTGAAGGATTTTTTAATGAGTATATTTGACAGAATATTCACAAGCGACAGGTTGAAAAAGAAAATAATGCAGAGAGGTGATGTCTCCAGCTTGAGCTTTTCATCTGTGTTTGACATTTTAATTAACACTCAGCGAGTATTATGTTTATGTCACACTGTAACTTGTTTTTTGACAAACAGAATATAATGATGTTAGCTCTAAGTGAACAGTTTAACTACTTTGAGTATTTGAATAAAGCTTAGTTGGTGGCTGTCAGAGGACAAGCTTAGTGATCGAGGTCATTTGATTATATCAGCATAGATGTACATCTTAATTAGTTGCAGCATGTTGAGAGAAAAAATCAGTTTTTCATACTGTGGTGTTTTAAGTTGCTTCCTAATGATTATTTTGAACAAAAAAGTACCAATTAATTGTATAAAACCAACACATGTTAACACTATTGAATCTGCAGTTTGATGTTAAAAATTACCCTCTCTTTGTGATTAAAAAAACTTTCTCATCCATATATCACATCTTTAATGCCATGTTTTATTCAGCGGAGTTCCTGAAGACTAATTGATGAGAATGTACATTTTGCTTTCTTAAGTTTATCTATATTCATGTACTGCTGCATACTCTGTTATTCATGTTAATTACCTTAGAGCCACAAAATAGAGACATGCATCTCTGATGTAAGAATGTTAAATTGGCTTGGTACAAGTAATGAACCAACAGTGACAAATAATAATTGGGTGAACAAATTAGATATAAATTAATTTCCAAATTATTATGGATTCTATAACAGGTTGTTTTTACATTTAGGGATATAATGTGGATAAAAGATTTGGGGAAATGCAAATTTAAAGCCAAAGTAGTAGATGATTATTCAGAAATCCATATCTTTAAAAAAGAAATGAAAATGCAAAAAAAGGTGCATAAATATATGATCAAAGATGGTCAAAATCTGATTAATTATACTGAGAGGCAACTGAAAGTCAAGCCTAGATTTACATTTGGCTGTTTTAATTTTTAAATTCAGAATTATTGCATAATTCAAACTAATCTTTTGGTTTTCTTTATTAAAAAAATGACAGAAATCTTTCCAGTCAGGTTAGTTTGCAGGATTCAAGCTGGAAAGCCTAAAGTCAGAAGGTTTGACATCAGAGCAGCTGCTGTTGCTAACTACGCCTGTGAGGAATTTGTCTCTAAATGTACTCAATAAATGTCATTGTCATTGAATTGCTGTTTTCTTACAAAAAGACCATTACTGTTATCTTTGGCCATCTTTTGGTATTTGATAACAAAATCATCAAAACTGAAAAGGACCTTTTGAAAATCAGTGTGTACAAAGGTTGCCCTCTGACTTAAATGCCTCATTTCTCATCCCAGTAACTGTAACATAAATGTCTGGGTGACCATTATGGTTATTGATGGCTTTGATGGGGGTCATTATACATGCTGTGGGCAGCATATGCTCTTCCAGTGCTCTTGAAAGTCCTGCGAGGTTTAAAGAACTCATGTAGAAGGACGCGTGTCTAGACCTCAGTGTTTACACCAAACCAATTATGTGACTCTATTTTCACAGCAATTGCGAGCATGAGTGATCATGTGTATTCAAAGTCAATAAATCTAAATGGTGTTTTGCTCATTATGATGGTGTGAAATTTACTCAACAGAACTGTACATGTAGAGGCTACAAAATATCAATAGAAAGACCACTGTTGAGTGAAAATGAATCAAAAAATGTACCATTGCTGCTATAAAATGTTGGTCTCTGTACTGGATAAATCCTTGGATTGGACTTGGATCATCATGTAACTTTTCCTCCACTGCCAACATCAGTCAGCATTTTAATTTGTCCAGTTCTTTGATTTATTATTATACCTGCAAAACTAGTGACATTCCCATCAGCCTTATGTACTTTGTGTTTAGTGCTAATGAGCTTAGCTTAATATGCTAACGCGCTGAGCTAAATTGATGATCATGGGAAACAAACAGCCCAGTCACCAGAAGAATATTGTACATTTTTGCAAACCATAGATATGTTACATTTTATTTGTACCACATCAATATTTCTAAAGTGGTGTAGTACATTAGTTGACTTTGTCATTGAGACGAAGAGGGGACAGTGGATGGTGTGATAACTTGGCAAGACGCCTGTCAAGCTGTAGACCACAAAACTGGTTGTGTTTTAGCCTGTCACTATTGCATTTCCAGCCACTTTTTAGCCAACAAACATGGATGTTTTTTTAGCGTCTGTCGCTGTGTTTCCACCAGTTGTAGTGCCACGATAAGTTGTTGTTTTTTATCAAGACATTGCTGCATTTCCAGTGGTGACCGTCCGTGCCACCAAACCCTGGTATTTTGGGCCAAATTATATTTTCCTAGCCATAACTAAGTGGTTTTATGGACCTTCACCACATGTTAATCACGGCATGGTTAAAACATAACAAAAATTATAATAATGATAAAGTTTGAATGTATCCCTAACAAAATAATCTACAAATGTAACGTGTCCCAGTTTTCCATGTGCAATGATAACATTTATTCGAGCCCCAACAAAGTCATTGAAATCCAGTGCTTGGGCAGTGACTTGCAGGATCAGACACCGATGACAAAAGCTGTCCATTAACGTCGGCATGGTACGCGGACGGTCGCCATTATATATATATATATATATATATATATCAGGGGGATATACAGCGGGACAAAAACCTCAAGGCGGCAAAAGTCCGAGTAGGGTGAGTGAGAGGGGTGGCGGGTATGTCAAAGAAAGACCAACCAAGATTATAAAACCAAACCACGTGTTGTTGTTGCCTAAACCCAATCACATGCGTTAGTTGTTTGGGGGGTCAATTTGTGTTGTAGTGGATTTATTTTGAAAGAGACTGTATGTAAACAGTAAATTTCCTGTGACAACACAACAAGTAACAAGTATATTTTGAAAGAAAACACGGTGTTCCAGAACATCAACAGCCAAGGCACGCAGGGTACCTTTTATGTCGTCTGGATGTGGAGGGTCTAAAACCAAACATCAGTATGTGATGAGGTCGGAGTGAAAATGTTGGAAATAACCTGCTCAGATCACCATGTAAGCACTATACAGCCTCACAGAGCAGATACATAAGCTGTATGACTTCCTTTATTTCTCTTAGATGTTTAGCAAAATTAAAACTTTTGCATCTTATTCACAATCTGGACCTTTTCTTTTTATTGTTGCAGTACTGTAGTTCATGGAAAGCTCTTGAAATGTATAAAATACCCTTTAACATCTGAAAGAATTATTTAGAAAATTGCTAGATCTGCACCCAAAAATGATGTCATCAAAACATAACTTGTCCCTTGAACCGTGATAAACCTCCACCAACTTTAATTTAAATCTTAAAAAAAAAAGAAAAGGTTACTGAACCCTCTCTGGTGCTACTTGCAGAAGAAATCTGTATCAGTTATAAAAAAAAAAAAAAAATGCCCTCCACACTTTGTTGAAAAGTGGAAGCATAATATGTCATGAAGCCCGTCAATCATTACTGGATAATATATCTGTGTCTACTTTCACGGTTGCTGATTTTCAAACACTTGTTCCATTGGGGAAAAAAGACATTGCAATTTCAAGCTACATTTATTGCCAGTGACATAAAAAAGCTGTGATGTTGTTAGGAGTGATCGCTGTTTAAGCAGGGATTTGCTGACGTGCCCCGAGCATCTGTTCCACTCCTCTTTCTGAGCAATATCTCCACTTTTGATTGAGATGTCAGAGGTAAGCAATCCACTGCAGACTAATGTATGGAGCTGGAGTGAGGATTTGGATGGGTATTTCAATCCAAAGTCCAATTGAGGAAAAGAAAAAGGAAACCGTGGTCTGAAAGTTTTGAGGTAATGTGCTTTCCCATTACAGCGCGAGCCACATGCAGCTGTTGTTTTAGTATACATTTATTCATAGGTCTCCTCACAGAAACATAGGCTTTATGAAAAAAACATTTTTGAGGGGATTTAATTCACTTTTTCCTTCAACCTCAGAACAGCAACTTGACTTCCTCTGTTCGCCTTTTCAATTTCAGTTGTAACATACAATGCTGATCCTTCTCAGAAGTCCATAAACAGTCTAAATAGAAAATAAATAATTTTAATTCACTGAAAATGTGCAAGAACTTGTCTTGTGGACACTGGCTACATCAGTGCATATGATAAAGACATTAGGAATTGCACTGAATATTTTTGCATTGTTAGACATTCATTTTAGCGCGGTTGCAGCTTCAGCACCTCAGGCATTAACATTTGAGGTTAATTTATTCATCCATAAACTTGTGTAAAGTACAGCGCTCACATCCCCCTCCTCCGACACCTGTAAAAAATACAAGGTAAAAAAATGTAACACATAATAAAAACACAAAGGACATGCCAACCCAATATAGTCCTTATACTGCAGGAGAAAACATACAAACAATAACAGTCACCCTCCATAAAGCCACAAAACTTAAACAGCTGAGCACAGTCAAGCATAGTCGGACACTTGCATAATTAGGTATCACAGATGTGTGAGGTGACTAACACACTCTTGGACATTGACCCCCTGCTCTGGATCTTAGGGTGGTGTCATCTGCAAACTTGAGCATGTTGACGGTCAATGATTATCAGTGTCCAGTGAATGGAATTGAGGATACATCAGACCCTTCTGCAGTTCACTGGGGATTGTAAAGTTTAACAAATCAATGCAGTTCAACATATCCACCAACAGATTAATAGAACAGTGTTAAATTGCAGAATAGACTGCTGCAGCAGCTCTGGGAACGATGTGTTGGAGTTAGCCCCTGGACTGTCCAACAGTATTGAAACAATGTTTTGTTTGCATGCAGGAAAGACTATACAGTACACATTCCTGCCGATGATTTCACACTCTTACATTTATCTACAGTTGGCGGTAACATTCCATCAAAAGCAGCAGTGCACCAGCAGAGGTAGGGAAACTTAGATGTAAACAATGCAGCTTTCTTGCAAAACTTTAACAGGGTCTATGATGACATGAGGGAGGCACCATATGGGACTAAAGTAAGTGACTTTAAGCACCTAAGGACTTTGCAGCACTGCATGCATTATGGCACTGCACACATATGCTAAATGAGACTCGGTTGGACCCTGAGGCTTTCTTTACATGTGCTGCCAGTCTACATAAATTCTCCTCTGCAAGGAATGTAGGCCTCCTGTCCGATCCAAGAAAACAGAAGACAGTGTGCTGGTAGGTGTCAAAAATAACACCCACACAGACCTCCTGCTCTCTGCTGCTGGGTCTGTCTTTCAACCCCTCATCTGCCTCCAATGTCCAGCCTCTGATGGTGATGTGGGAAGGTGTGAGAGCCTTAAGGTTGATCTGCATGAACCAATTGCATCAACTCCCATAGACCACTGCATGCTCAAGCTAGCCATCTTTAGTCATAGAATACAAGTGGTTTATCATATAGAGCACATACAGTGTGCAATATTGTATATGATATTGTTTATGAGTCATTGGGAACCATATGTACATTTTAGCTGTGTTAGCAGCATGGCTTTATGTCTGTTGGTCCACCACTTTGGTCCAGAGTGAAATATGTTGATAAGTATCAAATGAGTTCCCATTAAATCTTGTGCAGGTATTCAAGATCCCCAGAGGATGAATTCTATTGCCTTTGGTGATCCCTTGACTTTTACTGTGAAATATTTCAACATCTACAGAAAAGATTGGTAAAAGATGTGGTGCAGATATCTGTGGTGATCAGACAATAGGGTCCCATACATTTTTATATATCATGCAAGTATAATACAATTAATCATATATATTTTATTTTAGTATCTACTTGTACTTGTATCTACTGTTAAGACCTTGTTTTCTTATTTTGAAAAGCAGAGGTAGTCATGTGTGTCCTGGGCTGAAAAAATGCCCTTCAATAAATGATTAGGGAAATTGAAATCAAACACTGATTAAGGAAGTTGCTGCAAGGTATGAAATCATAAAATTAAATCAGGAGTGAACAAATTATTGTTCTTTTTAATTTATTCATTCAATCTTGAGGGCTACTTTAATTTAATATTGGTGAAATTGTGTTGTTGTCAAATGTTTATAGTAGCGGCACTTGTGAGCTCTATGCATCTCACACCTGACCCATGTCAGATGGACTGTACCACTTCACAATACCTGCAGGGGTTGGGAGTGTCAGATGGCACTTTTAAATGTGTTTTAATCATAAAATTCAATTTATTCATAATGTAAATACATAGAACTTGTATTGTCAGGGTCAACCATTGACCTTGCACCGCCCTTGGCCTTGGGTCGGGGTCATCTGTACTCTTTGACCCCTCCACCCCCCGACAACAGGCCTGATCTCAGCTGTACCTTGTGTTTACACTGTTGGCAAGTTAGCATTGTCATTGTGAGTATATTGGCACAGCCTGTTCTCATTCCCAGGCCATCAAGTACTGTTAGCCTGCTATGCTAAACCTGGCTCATAAAACGTCATCAACAAAGGCTAGTAAGCCCGTAACTTAGTGCCTGTCCCCACGTGTTGCCTTAGATGTGAGACATGTGGCTGGACTTCCCTGAGTGAGTGGGATCTTTCCTATCCGGGGGGGTGTGTGTGGTTGACTCATCGCCAGGCCACCGCTCTTGCTTCTTGCAACCAGCCCACTTGGACCGGAGGACTCCGCTGAACACCTCTTGGGTGCCATTCCGTTAGACCAGTCGGCTCGCTAGCTCACTCTTCTTTGTGGTTGTTCAGAGTGAATGTGTATTTACATGGATAATTTGTGGTGTCAAACGCCTTCTCAGTCTCTTTTGTTTTCAGAACGTCTTGCCTCCGGCGTCTCCCTCATGGCGTGCCCGCTCAGTTCAATGGCCTCTCCAGCACCTTTTTGCATCTTAATGAGAAGCACAAGACTTTCAACTAACCAATGTAAACTCATCCCTGGAAATACTTGACACAGAAAGCAACTGACGTAATATAAAGAGTGAGAGAGTCCACTTAGAGTGGGAGGTAGGGGTGGTGGATGGGTCAAACAACATTGGACTTTTACACAAGAGACCATAGTTTATGTCCCGTGTGAGACTAAAAGTCATTGTTGTTTCAGCATTAAGCAATTTACATACACTTGTCATGCAATGTCATCACTCACCTAACAGATTTAGGTCACGTTACAAAACAAACCCTTATTTTAAACCAAAACATGATCTTCTTTCTCAAGTTAACCAAGTAGTTAGGTTCCCTATGCCTGTGATCATTTCGCAACAATAACCACATGTAAAAATGTCTTTAAGCTGTGTGTTACAAAGATAAGCTAAAGGGTGCCTTGTGTGCTGTTATGAGACACAAGGGGTGTGACAAAGCGTCGGTATTTGACAACCTGGGAATGAGAACAGATTGACTGGCATGTTGATGTCAGCATTTATCTCAAAGCACCACAGTCAGATAGAAAGTGCAGCCCACAGGACAGTTTGGCCACAGTCATTAGTTTTAGATGCATCATGTCATGAAGTGAAATGCTGAACAGGTGAGAATTTTTAAGTGTTGGTTACACTCAATAAAAAAGTCCGAAGAATAGCACATTAAAGATGCTACAAAAGCCAAAAAGTAAAATGTTGATACAGTTGCTGAAGTAGTTGAACTGACAAAGGTTAGAAAACAGTGTTTTTATCTTTGACAGAACATCTTCTCTCACAGTCTGCTTGAAAGGTAACATGAGTCAAAACTTCTGTAGCAGTGACCTCATGGGCCTTTCTCGTGGAGGACATTTTGACCAGGCAAACACAGGTGCACCTAATATCATTAACGACAGCATTTCACTTGGGTGTGCCGGTGTCAGAGCCCTGCTATTCTGCATGCTGGTTCACCGACCTCTAAATAAAAGGGAGCCTTAATTAAGGTTATTCGTTACACCTGTGTTTTCCCTGCTATGACAAGTGAGAATGTCGGCAACAGTTGGGTACATGAGTCTTTGCCATTTCAACACAGGTTTTTCCTCTAAATGTTTAATAGGCTAAAAGTGCTTATAAATTGTTTTGGAATTAAATTAAAGTTAATGTCACTTTCTTTCCTCAGAAAATGTAAGATGGGAGGTGCAGCTGGTAACTCCTCTAACTATTGTCAGTTTGAAAAAAAAAAATCTAAAAGAAAACAGCACAAGTACCAAGACGTGATGGATGTAGCAGCTTGTGTTATTGAATTTGATGCTGTTTGTGCTGGCCATTATTGGTTTATACACATGCATTTGTTTCCTTAATTGCAATATTGAGATTGTGGGAGTCCAGCGTGATTAATTGTTTTCTAAAAAAAAATGGACCTGCAACACCGAGAGAGTCTGCATAGCTTATATCCACTTTGAACCAGAGAGCCACTTTGATGCAGCACCACTAAACACCATCACTGAGCGGTGAGGGTCCAAAACATTAAGAAATCCATTTAAACTGTTCATATTAGCAATCATAACAGTGCGTCTTAACTGTTTGTATAATTTCACAGCACATCAGTGTATTCAGAACAAACAGAAAACTTTTTAATTTCAGAACACTTTGTTAGCGCTGACCTGGCAGCACTGCCTGATAATATTTCTTTAATGCTTAAGATCTCTCATAAATGAATAACAAGAATTTTCTGTTTTTACAGAAGTCACAATTCATCCATTTATTCACAATGACTACATTTCACTATTGTTCCGCATATGACAATGTGATATGACAATGACTATGATACAGGTCAAGTAAATAGCATATTGTGTTTGTGTTGGGAACAATTTTTAGGTCTCACACGGAGGCACCAAATATGTTGTGAACATAAATTTTAGGGCATCACACGGAGGCACCAATTATGTTGTGAACATAAATTAGGGCTTCACGCGGAGCCACCAATTATGTTGGAGTCAATTGGCTATCGGAAATAATTAATAATAATAAATAATAATGTTAAATAACGTGACTTAATTAACATTAAATCACCTCGTGGAGCACCATTCCCGTAAAGGGATAATGATAGCCAGTTAAAGATATCAGTCTCATAAAATACGCTAAACTATTAATTTGGAGTTTTGATTAATAATTAAATTAATGACAATAACCAAAATTAATAGTAAAGCCTGAAGGATTTCGGAGTTCTTGACGCAGCAGAGGTTGACTATTCATTCACTCTTGTGCAACATTAAACAGACAGCAGGTATGATTCCAAAGAATTATATTTATTCACAAATTAGCAAAGCAAAACCAAAACACACAAATTCTAACTATATACAAGCTTGGTGTGTATATATGTGTGTGTGTGTGTGTGTGTGTGTGTGTGTGTGCGAGAGAGAAAGAGAGAAAGACAAAGGCGGGTGTGGTGATCAAAGAGCCGTTTGGCCTACAAAACAAAATGGCTGNGTCCTTGTTCCAAAGGTTCTGATCCGAGGAAGCCAGTCGCTCGGGGTCCTTGCAGAGTTAGACGCTGGGTGCTAACTCACTTAGTTCCTTGTTGATGGAAAGCTAGTTGCGAACCTTGTGCTTGCAAGTCTAACCTCTCTGGTTCAGGTCTGCCTCAGCCTTGAGCGTGGGCACGTCATGGTACAGGAAAAAGAGAGTCTGTGAGCAATTGCCTGACCTTTGATGGTTCAGAGCAAGGAGCAAGGGCCTGAGCATCTGGGCTGTTCCAGGCCCAGCAGGAAAGAGGTGTGGGCTGCTCCGCAGTTCCCAATTAAGAGGGCAGGACTGTCTGTAGGGAGCAGACCTTCTACAGATGCCTGTGACATCACAGTCACATGTCACTGTAAAAGTCCTGTCCAATCAAGTTGTGAGACTTGTGTCTCACTGAGGTGTGAGGTGAGCCATCCTGGAGATGGGTGCCAAATAGCTGTCTTTGTTTGGAGAACAAAGAGCATGCAGAGAAGGAAGCCTTTAAGTGTCCAGTTTAGATTTGACCAAATGACAAATCATCTGTGGTCCTGTGAATCCCAACATTTGGATATTCGCAATTAGGCCTTTCTTGAATGTAGCATATTCTGATTAAGACGGCACAACCTGTGGACACCAGCACAGTATGTATTACTATATTATAAACACTGCAGCCTCAACAATATAAAACACCAATATATCTGTAATATAATCATAATCTGTAATAAATCATTGCCTGCATACTGTATATAGAAATAAGAATGCAATTGCAAATTGACATCTTGGTTCTCTAGCAGAGGAGCAGAGTGAAGCACAGCGTGGGTCAGCTGGAGGCTGCTCATAGGCTGTGGGATAGAGCCAAACAGTTGAGAGTCAAGCCAGGGCCCACAGAGCATGCTGGAAGTTTTACTGGGGCTGAAGAGGCAGTCAGGGGGTGAGTGGAGAGCCATTCATGGGTGTTTGGACTCCTGCACTCTCTCTAGTTTTCCAACATGCTCTGCACCCCCTGGCTCTCCTCTCGCCTTCAGCAAGCCCCTTTGACCCAGGCTTGGCTCTGCTTCTCTGCCACAGAGCCAGAGGGAGGGCGGGAGGGCAGGAGGGTTTATACCTACAGCCCTCTGTTGACTTTCTTTCAGTGTCCACATACCCCTGGATGTGGAGCTGTGGACTCTTTATTTAAGGGATTTCATAGGGCAGGAGTTGGTGAGAAAAGTAGTGGGACCCATAATAATGCATAAATTCATCAAATTCATGGCTCCATAATGCTATTTTTGAAGCTACTGTATGGTCATATTCTGCAGAAATGGACCATACTGCACCCCATGGTGTCTCCACCTAACTCTTGCCTATGACAAAACCTAGCTGGGTGAAGAGCAGACAGTAGCTTTGGAGACAGACCTTCAGCCAACGTATTGGCTGTAACAACACCAATGCAGCCAGCACAAACCCCAGCTCCTTCCAGATCAGCAAGCTTCTGTTGTTGTCAATATAGGCTACAGATTAGGCGCAACACTGCCACTGACCACAAGCCTGTGGTGACCCCGGGGCAGGGTTGGTGGGTTAGCTCTAGCTGAATTTGAGTTGCTACAGCAAGTCCGTCTCCAACTCTCCAGAGGTGTCGGCTACTGTCCTCATGGCAAAAGTAGTAGGCTAATGGTGGGTGATACCACAAAATTAGCTTTTGATCTGATACCAAGTAATACAGGGCCAGAATCGCCAATATCAATACCGATATGATACTTTTTATTATTCATAGTGGCGGGGAAAGCAGTGTGTCATGAATATTTGATCAACAGCTCAAGATAACCAACTACAGTTTGAAAATGTAACATTAACCAATGCTGAAGATCTGATTTGACTAAAATATTAATTTCACTAGCCTATCTTATACCGTGATATTCCTTGTCTGAGCCTCTTGAAAGAGACTCTGCCAGTGAACTGTCTATGTGTCAGGTGTCTGGATGCTGAGGCATTTCCCTCCTCCTGCCTTTTCAGTTACAGCTCCAAGTTGTTTTTCTCGTGTTTATGTCTTCTTTCATTAAGCCATCACTGCTATTACGTGGCAGATTAAAGTAGTCAGGCTCGCACATACTTTGCACATGCTGTTCTATTCATAGTAGTCTGAGTGGGCGGAAGTTCATTGCATAGATCAGCCTCTCATTGGGCGGAACGAGCCACCCACTGAAGTCCCGCCCTACCACCTCCGGTTGCAGTTTTCAACACGTCCTTTACTAACTTTTGCGATGTTTGATCTTGCAGGGATGTAGCCATTTTTCTGCCACGGTTCGTGTCCTGTATGTGATATTTTTGTGGGCGTGTTACACCAAAACCTGTTTCCCCCCGGCAATATTTTTACAAGCGCACCTTTGCTGTGGCCCACAACGATTGTGATTGGTTGAAAGAAATACAAGCAGCTGGGGTGTTTTTTTCCTCCAATCTTAAAGTGAGAGTCGGCCCAGCCAGACCTTTATTTTCTTGAGAAAGGTCTGGTGAGCGAGACTATATTGGTCTCATAGTAGTACAATTGAGGTTCCGCATCAGCCCCTAGCAGTGAACAGGAGGGCTGGGAGGTGGCCTTACCATCCTCCTACTGCTGACATCAGCTGAAAGTGAAACTAAGAAGATGCTGCGGGGTCTTGAGTAACTTGTCTGAGTGCAGACAACACAAAAGCAGTGATGAAGCAAAGAGTACACGGACTAGATGTGTTCATTATGATAGAACATTGTTTGCACAGACAGTTTTTCTTAAAATACAAATATTTACAACGTAGAGGAGATGAACTAATCTCTTTTTGGTATTGATCCTATTGACCCAAGGATTGATCTTCAAAATGAAAACGTAGTATCATGAGTATTGATATTTTAAAATTGTTCCACTCACCCCCCAAAAAAATAGCTAACTAGCAGCTAATGCTAACGGACTTGCTAACGCAGGGCGGTGCTCAACGTTCTACTACACTGAGCACAGCCCCGAATGCCAGCTGCAGTGAGGTGCTTTTTGTTTGCAACACACTGCCTCTTGTCTGTTTCTGTTCAGCTTTGTGTGTTGTACACAAACCAATTAGCCAGCAGATTGCCAGGCTGCAGTAGAGATGCATGCCTTGAAGAAAACACCCACATTTCTGATCCGGAGGAGAAATACACAGATTTAAACATTAAGACTTGGATATCAACAATTTTTGGATATGTACATATCACACTGAAAGCCTTTCAAAGAAGATGGTTGAAGGAATGAAAGAGGGAGGCTGTGTTCATGTGGTACAACAAGTTTGCCGCCAGTAGAAAACGCGAATAAAGTAAAAAGCACATGTGGCTCGAGCTGCACCACCTTTTAATATGTTGATTTGATAAACAAAATGTTAGGACACATTAATTGGAGCGTGCAGGGCTGCATGTAAACCAGGGATGTTTGTCGAATATTAATTTCCATTAGTCAGCTGGGTAGGAGTACTGTCTTTATACACTGTCAGAATGAGTGCAAAAAACATGTAATATTTTGTGCATGTAAACATAGAAAGTGCAGCAGCATGCAAAGCAATTATTCTCACATGTGAGATATCAACAGTGAATCCATCTTAAAAGGTTTACCAAGAAAAGTGATAAGTTACAGGTTTGTGAGATCAAAAAATGTGTTGCTACACCAACTGCTAATTTCACAACATTAAGACACCACTGCAGAAAATTATCTTGAACATTACAAAATGTATTTAAAGCTCCTGATGTAGCACATGACGTGATAGAAAATAAGGTCAAAGCATTATATCATGTTTGAATATGACTTTTTAATGTTTTGGATATTTGGTCAACTTCCCCAAAAAGTACAGTTGTTGCACAGTCAAAACAGGGCACATCCTAAAGATACCTGAATACTTCAATTATTAAAGGTCCTTTAACTGTAAATATCAAATGTTGCTCTACATTTGTAATTATGTTTTTAATAGAGCTCATTTGAGCTTTAGAAGCTTTTTTTAGTATTTTCTTTTCCAGGTTTGCTCTTCCCTACTGTTCTGGTTAATTATAATTAATGACAAAGATAAAGAAATTGAGCACAAGTTGGAAGCCTTCTCAGGAGGTGGTTCTTCATAACAAAACATACTTAAAGTGATATTCCATTTTTTTTCATGTGGCAACCAGCTGAGGTGGTAATTCAGCTGCTCAGGGTACCGTTTTGTGTAATTTATTGTCCCTGTTGACCAAATCCTGAGAGACATTTTATTGTGGGTACACAAATGTCATCCCTCCTGTGAAGATGATAACAAAATGGTTCATTTTTGTTTGATTGGAACATCTTTTGCATGCACCATGTTTGTGGCATTTTGGATGAGGTTGACAGAAGTCAGAAGGCGCTTGTGCTGAATTCAGGAGTATTTCTCTTTTCATGGCTTTTTTGGTTATGTAAAGTCAGTCTGTGACTCTCTCCATGCTATTTTTCTTCAGTTTTTGGAAGCTCTCAGTCTCAGAGCACACTGTATGGCAGAGGCACCTTCTTATTCTTCTGTTCTTTTGGCTTCCTTGCCCCTTCTCAGATAGAGTTTTTTTATGATTTTATTATAAAATAAATGATTACTTTTGCTCGGTCTGGAGTTTTACAAGTTGCTGACCTCCTGTTTGAGCCGTGCTTTATTGAGGTCGTAACATATGCCATATAGCCAAGACGCTTTGCACAGGCTTGAAGTATTATTCTTATTTTGACACCTCCATTTTGGCAGTCGGTCCGCAGTATAGTCTCCCTTTCCTCCACTGTAGCATGAGCAAAAATAACTGTGTCCATGAACATAAGGTGAATATTATGACAGTTGTTCTTGCAGCTAACAGCTCTTTCAAAGTAGTTATTAACCATGAAATACTCTTTTGATAAGCGCACGTGTGGTAGCATTTGCAGTCCAATAGAGGTGTGATGGTTCCCAAGGAGTGGCAGATTTATCCTCCCCTGCCAACATAACTGAGGCCCTATTTTCTTGTTCAGTGAAGTGGAAGTGGGTGGTTCAGCACTGTTTGCCAATGTAATACCAAACAGATCTTATACAAACGCAATTAGAACAGTGTTTGGATCTGTTGTGCATAAAACTGATTGACAATCGGAAAGAGGCATTAGTGAGACGCATTGTGCAGTTCTCTGAGCTATTGCTTTCTTTATAGAGGAGAAAGGAGAGGTATATGCCTACTGCGAAGGTGAAGACTTATCCTCAGAGCTGCAAGTTATTATGCTGAAAAATAATCTGCAAGCCCCCAGGGGCTTTAGATTTACAGAGCCAGTTGGGTCGAATCAAATATCCAACTTTTGCTTATCTCCCACTGAATCATCTCACCCCCCAAAAAGGAAGGAGGAAAGTATTAGAATACGGTGACTTTTTGGAGCCCATGTGTTCTGTATGTAAATAAAAATATACTCCTTCCCCACAGAAACAAATGGACATAATGTAAAGCAATTTTACAACAGTGTGCTGTGTTACTCACAGCTCCACTTTATTTCCAGCACTCTTCAGTGCACAATTTGCATTGCGTGAGGCTAGAAGCCCCCTACAGTCGGCCTCTTTGATGTCAGTCAGCAGTTGGAAGTAGCCCACTGATACGTATATTGATTGCTGTGGAGCACAAGTGTACCTCCTGCTGTTCTGTGTTTCTATTCCTCTCTTTCTTTCAGAGCTAAATCTCGATATTGATATATTAGAAAACAACAGTCTGGGCTACAAATTGTAAAGACATGCTTTTAACAATTAAATGAAAAGCTGTTTCTGCCAGTGAATTTTGTTTTCTTGAAGAAAGCACTTTGTTCGCCAAACATAAAGGGATGGAAGATTGAATGTGGTTTTCTGTGTGTTTATAATTTGATATCATCAATTTACTGTCGGCACGTGTTTGATGTTTTAGGGCCCTGCTTATTCCACTGAGAAGGGCTTTTTTTTTTTTTTGTAGAGTTATTTTTCATGTCAAATTCATATTAATAAGTTATTAAGCCTTGTCAGAACTTAAACTTCTCTTCCCTGAACAACCTTGGGCTTCATTAACATTTTGAACCTTGGGTATGTTTTCTTCTCGCTTCATTGACTCTCTCCTTCGGTGCAGACTCAAACTTTTATTTTTGTCCCTTTTGAGCTTCAGTGAGATGACTATCCACTGAGAGACTGAAGTTTGAGGTGTGGAGTTTGAGGTCCCCTAACAGGTCTAGTAAAAATAGTTCTGCTCTGATGGTTATTTATGCAGCATAATAACCTAAACTGCAAGAATTAAACAAGAACTTGTCGCACGTTATTGACACATCAGTTACACAGTCTGCACATGGTGTTTGAAATATGAGGCACACTGTCAGGAGAGAATTCACATGCTAATATGGTGATAATCATCATTTTAAAGCAACAGTGTGGAACAGTGTGTGCGATTTGACCTGTTAAAAACACTGAATAAAGCAGTTTGATGTTAAAAATCAGTGTTTCTTCAGCGGTGTTCAGCTCATTGTAGACAAGCACCTGCTGACCTTTTTTCTCTAGTAACTTAAGATCCAGGCATTTAGCAGGTTTTTACTGGGAACCAAATTATCTGCAGATGTTTCCTTCTCTCCAAAGCAAACAGATCCACTGATTTCAGCAGTAAAACACTGAGGCTGTTTACTACAGTGGCAAACACTTGTGAAAATGTGAATGGCCCAATCTAGAGCCAGTGTGTAGGTTTCTCTTGTGTCGGGCAGCTGTAGAAACATGGCGGCGCAGCAATGTGGTATCCATGAACAAGGCCCCCCTCCCTATGTAGATATAAACAGCTCATTCTAAGGTAACAAAAACACAATGATTCTTATTTTTGAGGTGATTTTACACAAAGGAAAACATACTTATTATATTATGTCTGTTCTTCAGAAAATGTCACCACTCAGTTTGCCACTGTATGATTTAAACAGTAGAAGAAAAAAATGGAAACTGATCAGTTAAGTCACGTATCAGTGTGTGGGGATCGCTCTTCCAGTGATGCCTGCATCCTTCAGCTCAATTTCGGCTCCCAAATGAAGAAGGGGGACCGTGCCATTTCCTCCAACAAATTTAGATCTCCTGGTAATGTGAAACTTATCTCAACTCAAATATTTGCCCGTAGATGCTGTCAAGGAGAGTAAAGAGCCAGGGAATGATGAGAGACGGCTCTCTGCAGGCCACTCTGTTTGCTCGATACTCATGGGAAGTCCTGATACACACAAGTCAATAATGGAGGAAGCACCAAAGCAGATGTCTGCTCTGTGCATGAGGCTGGGCTGACCAAATGTCTTTCGAGAGGCAGTAGTCTGAAATATTTTAGACTTGTCTTAAAACACTGTGTCGCCCAAATTAAGGTGTGTGTGTGTGTGTGTGTGTGTGTGTGTGTGTGTGTGTGTGTGTGGTTTTAGTAGAGATAACTGTGTCTAAGATTTTAATTTCCACCTTTGTGTAAAGATTTCTTCCACTGATATCTAGAATGAGTGTAACACTATGGGTTTCTGTGCGTCGTGCAAAATAAGCACAAGAAGATCAGTTCATGGTTTGAATGATTCCCTGTAACTGTGATGATACTGGTGTTAACTGGTTTTCTGTGGCCAAAGAAGCTCTGCTGTGCTGCCGGTCAGAAAAAAACAAGATGCACAATGGAGCGTTACCTCCCTTTATGAGCTGTCAATCAATCAGGCTCACATCCCTGCTGCACATGTAGGTTAACCCTTTCTGTGCCACTCTTTACAACAATTACATACAATGGGGATGAACAGAGTTCTATTTAAGGTGTTCACCACACTGAAAATTTAACTCTTAGATACATAGGTGTGTCACACAGCTAGTTAAAGCTACTTCTTTTACCTTTTAAGTGCTACAATCTTGGGTTTTTGTTGTTTGTTCCTTGTCGTATTTTGACTCTTCTGCTGTGTCATATGTTGTTTTACGTCCTGCCTTTGTCTTTTTCTCACCGTTTTCTATCACACCTGTGTTTCAGTAGTTAATTAGTCCCTTGTGTATATAGTCCTCATGTCCTTAGATCTTGTTTTCAGTTGCTAGTTTATTTATTTCTAGCGTTCCTGCCTTTTGTCCTATAGACTTTACTTTAGTTTTGTGTTCTTGGTATCATTGGGTCTATCTGTTTCCTGCCTGCCTTGGAGCTCCTCAGAGCCAAGCTATTTTTCACATCAAACTCTCCCTGCTGCCTCGTTTTCTGTTCCTGCGTTTGGGTCCAAACCGGTGAATCCTGAGGTTGCTACGGTATTTTACTGTCTGACTAAATACACAAGGGACTAATTACCTAATGAGACGCAGGTGTGATAGAAAACAGACAGGAAAAAAAGACGAAGGCAGGAAGTAAAACAAGACATGACACATTAGGGGAGTGACTTTCGTAATAAGGCATTAAACACAACAAAGAACCAGCATCATGACAGTAAGACAATTAAAGGATGTGGAGATTTGTATTAAAATTGCAGAAGCTTTATATGAACTTAAGGGCTCTTTAATATGTTTATATCAGAATGGGCAGTGAGCATGAGCAGCATTAACGTGACGGCCAGCAAAACCTGTTTCAGTGTTCATATGGGTACCTGACTATTGTTTTAGGATGGGGTTGAAAATGTGTGAACCTATCCTTTAACTTTTGTATTAGCCTACTTATATTCCATAAGTGGGTCAGTCTCCTCCCATTGTTTACTCTTACTGTGGACTATATTTATGTCACCAGTCACTTACATTTTTTTTTATTTATCAATTTATTCATTTATTTTACACAGTGGCAAATTTATATGATACACGTGTTATCTTTATTTTCACATCAAAGAGCAAAGCACGACACTTTAACTTGCCAGCTAATATAACCAATATAACACAATGTAGATGTGTAAACTGTTGCCATAACTGCGTAGCTCAGCCAGGTCACTACAGTAAGTAGCAAAACTTAAAGAGGTGTAGTGTGATATTTAAACGCACATTTACTCCAAACTTTAAATAATTCTATTGTGGATACTAAGTAATTATTTGGGGCAAAATTATGAAGAGAGCACATATTTCTTTTTAACAAAAGCTGTTGATTATAAGGGGTGGTGTGGTGGTTAGCACTGTCTTGTATGTTCTCCTGTGTCAGCGTGGGTTTTCTCTGGGTATTCTGGCTTACTCCCACAGTCCAAAGACATGCAGGTCGGGGATAGGTTAATTGGTGACTTATTGGCCAAAAAATGTAAAGGTATTTTGACCCACTTAAGGTGTAGCTTCTAATGACATATGTATACACACTGAATCACAACATTTCCTTACAACATCTAGGTAGAAAACCCCTGTGTCACATACAGAACATGCAAAAAAATCAAGATTAGATACTAGATTTAGAATTTTTTCTACCCCTTTACCTTGTATCAGGCAGTCCTTTCCAATGGGAACTAAAGCCATTATGTCAAAACCAACAGATCCACTGATAAAAACAATCATTTTACTCCTCAGAACACTGGACCCCAAACAGTTAGTGTGTAAGGTAAAGCAGAAAAAAGGCAAATATAGAATACACTTAAACTGATACTGATATTTTAGGTGACTAAAATAAATGTTGCTGCTGCCCCCATTCATTAGCCTGGTTCCAGACCATAGGCCCCGCCCACTCAACTGAGTAGGCTTGCATCTCTGGTCTGGCATACTGCAATGAATTTGCGATTTATCTCGTCCAAACGATGGACGGACCAATGAACGCTCCAACCTTGTCACATCTCGCAGCTTGATCATGGACTTCCCACGTCGACATATTATGTGCAAGGTAGCCTGGGTGCATCTGTTGTTGACATTCTGGGATGCAGTGTGAACTTCTGCCTGTTACATGCATCGTCTTCTGTCAGAATACACTCCCATTTTTACAATAAACGTTCAGTTTGCATACATTCTCTTTGAGCACAAATGCACTACATCAGAACAACAATACAAATTGACTTTTTTCCTTCAAAAAGAAACACACATGGTTACGTTCTGCCAACACTGAGGTGGTTAGGTTTAGGCAACAAAAGCATGTGGTTAGGTTTGGAAAGAAATAATAGGGTTTAGCTTTACATTCATATCGAAAACGAACACCGTTCTCCCAGGTGAAAGTTGGTGATTGTTGGAGCCATCCACCTCTCCTCCCACTCGCCCTACTTGGACTTATCACCCCCTAAATTTACGTTGTTGTCCAGCCCCCAAAGCTGTCGGGCGCCTTTACACACTGATAGTCCCTGGCTGCGTATCATGCCGACATTAAAGGATCACTTTTTTCAGCATTGTCTGATGCGGAAGTCACTGCCCGTGTGCTGGTATTCAACAACTTTGGAAGGAGGCTGGGCTGACAGTTCTGTATTTGAAATCAACTGACAGTTGTCTACCTGGAAGTGATTGTTGTTGATAGCACAACAGCATGATGATTTTTATTCTATTTATTTATTAATGAAAACCAAATCCATTTTTTGTATTCAAGTGAATCATACAGATATAGAGGTAAGTGAGAACATGTATTTTTGGTAATTTGGATGAACCAGCTCTTAATTATAGCCACCCAGCGTTACATGCAAAGACGCTTATTTTCATTCTGAGGCTGTCCTTCTAAATGAATATGTATATTACGGTGTATGACTAATGGCAGACACAAGGTGTTGCAGACAGTGTATTTATTCAGCAATATGCTGTTGTAAAGAAGAACACTTAATGGGGATGGGATTAATGCTTTCAAGTCTTGGCTCAGGAGACACAACAGCTCTAAAATGAGCTACAAAGCATTTGATAAATCATTCATGGAGTCAGACCAATGCATTTAGTGGTAGAGCACTCAGTCCTATAAGACCCCCCTGAGGGTGACTTCATTTGTTTAGCTTGCTTTTGCTAGAAAGCTATGATATTGTACAGGAAGTGCTATTTAGGGAGTGGAATGGCTAACAGCTGCCCAGAGGTTCGGTTCAGGAATATCACTGTGTTAGTTCAGGGTGTTCCTCCATCATCTTTAAAATAAGACAGGACAAGAAGATGTGTATGGGAGTATCCACCTTAAAAGAGAGGAGGGAAGAGGAGATATTGATTTATGGCCTCCTGCAGCTTTCCTCCCTCATTCATCATGCTGTCCCTGTGCACGCTGCCTTCACTCCCCGGTAGGGAGCTTCTCTTCCTCTGTGCAGCCGGCCACTCATCCTCATGTCTGGGTAACAAGCTGTGTGCTCAGACCCCCAGCAACCCCCTCCAACCCCCTTCCTCCCCGCTTTACTGTCACACTCCTACACCCAGAGACGCACCATGACAGGATTACTCACAACACGCTAGGCTCTGAAATATGGCAGAGCCAGATATGTGCGGACGGATACCTCCTGTCATAGCCCATCAAATAGCTTTTTAATTCCCGATTCATTAACAGAATGCTCTGTTTGTCAGCTAATTTGTTTTACTCAACGTTTGTCTTTCATAATTAAATGATTGGTTTCAAACTGAATCTTGTCATTCCACCTGAAAATGTGGCTCTGTGGAGATTGTACATACCACTGATATTTGCACATGTGGCCTTTTAGAGAGCAGCTCTGACTTTCCTGCACAGATCTCGGTACAAGAAGTAACAAGCCCTTGAAACAAGTGTCAGCTCCTTCATTATTCAACAAAACAAAGTGACAATTGCACCTGTGTGATACTGGCTCATCTCATCATGCTGAAGTAGTCTGATGCTAATTAGCACCATTTCTCGCTGTGGGAGGTCTAAATAATTTAATTGCTCAACTCACTCCATCCAGAGAGCTATTTCTCTAAAAGGATTTATTATTTCGTCAAATTTTAATGACCTCCTTCAGAAAGTCATACACTTTTATTGCATTTTTACTGCTGCATTCATTTAAAAAAACATTTTGTGTTTTATTAATGCATTCAAACACAGAGGTCTACAGAACGCTGCTTATGAATATTCAAATCAGGCTTTGCCCTTTAATAAGAAAAAAAAGATGGCACAGCCTTTAGTGATATGCTGTCAAGAAAAAAAAAAAGAAGAAATCTCTCCAGGAATATCACAACACTGGGCTGCATTCTCTCTTTTTTTCTACTTCTTTTCATTTTCACGTTTCTGTTTTGCATCTAAAAAAGACAACATGATGACACGAAGCAAGGTCTCGCAAACTTCCTGTCTTTTTTTCTCTCGGGTCACTGATGAAAATGGGGGTGTCAACTCGGTTTGACGCTGCCGTTTGAATAAGATCTTCCTCTCCTTTCACGGCGATGCCAGTGGCTGGGGTCATCTGCCCTTCACCCTTACAAAGGTTTCATGAAGCTTCGCCGCCTCCCTCACCTAACATTACCATTGCTTCTCATCTTCCATGAATATTATCCTGCAGCATAGCAACAGCACATTCTCATTCCATTCCCTTTCCCTTCCTTCAAGGCCCTCACAAAGTCAACCCCAATTTATTCGCCAGGGATGGACTCATCATCGCTCCGGCCTGCCTCTCACCAAGCTCCACTCTGCATAGGGATAACAGAGCCCTGCTGCTCATTCGCATGCAGCTGTTCATACTGTATTTCATATATCTTGACTCTGAGTCACAGTGATCCCTGGTCAGTCAGAGTAAATTAAAAACAGCTGCCGCATTCAGATGAATAGGGAATTAATAATTCAAAACAACCAAAGAGTTTAATGTCTGCAATTTGGTGGAATATTACATCCTCTCTATACCATACTGTATATGCAGTCACCTCATAATCCTGCTCTGGGGACCACAGTTAAAGTGTCGCTTCTTCGGGCTGGTGTAAAAATGTTTAAACCAGTTTGATATAAAGTCAAACACCAGACTGAACCAGTATATTAAATTATACCACTCTGTATCACACCTGACTTAACAGCTGCTTACAGGTGGAGCATTATGATACCATGTCCTAACAGCAAATAAGCAATCGTATTGCATAACGTGACATCAGAGCTCTCTGCTCACACTGAATCTATTAGATATGCACTTCTGTTATGTACCTATCAGCTGTGGGCTCAAGATCAGACAGGAGATGTAATCACTTAAAAAAAGGGTGAGTAGCCTCTCTTCCTTTGTTTGTATTTTTGAAATAAAATGTATTATTGTCATGTAACAGCGAGTAGGTTGTCATTAGCAATGCCATTTACCATTTCCCTCTCGCTTCCTGATGATCTCCATCCAGCCAGCTGACACCTTTTTTTGATTTTGTAGTGAAATAAGAAGGCATCATAAGTCCTAATTCAGACTTTGTAAATCAGAAATGTCCTAGTCGTTGCAGTGCTTTCAAAGCGAGCGACAGAAATAGAAACAGGAAGTCCAACAAATGTTCACTCGCAGCCAGTTAGAGCACCTCTTTCATTGTCTTCACTTCCAAAATGTTGCCTTATTAAGTCAGTTTAACTCTGCCGTGTCTCATCTTGTCACCCCAAAAAACACATGAACTTTCTGATAAACAAACACAGCATGTGCAGCTCTTTGCCTTCCCACCTCTACTAAAATTTAAAACGTGCTATAATGACAAATGGTGGTTCAGCCAGGTTGCATGAAATCAAACCGGTTGAAGCTCATACACCACAAAATCTCCTGAACTTTACTGCCTCTACCTAATGGTAAAAAAAAAAAAAAAACATTTTCTCAGTTTCCTCTGCCTGGCAGTGCTGGTAGTTTTGGTTCTGTTTACCAAGGCTGTTTTTTATGATGCTTGTCATTTCTGTGAGCACCACAATGAATCTCCATTCACCCTCAGTGTACTGGGATGGAGGCTTTTTTTAAACTTTGGCAAATAGACCAGGAATATCTGCAGGGTTTCCTAGTGCTCGGAGTAAGTGAGAAAATATTTGTTTTTGTTTTTTCTCTCTTTCTTTTTCGGTAATTTGTGTGAGATGACCCATCAAATCGTTTGTTGTGTATGAAAAAGTGTCTGAATCAATCAGTCTTATGTCTACTTTCAGTTTGCAATTTGCAGCTGTAGTGGACTTGCCATGCAAAATATAACAACATGTTTGCAAAATATAACAACGTGTTGGTGAATAACATCGGCGGTATATGTCTCACAACACCACAGAAAAATACCATGCCTTTACTCCTCTTGACTATGTAGGGAAACATCAGAGGAATGTCAAGCAACCAGTGGGCTGAAACCCTTCTCATCCTTTATTTACCTTTACAACAAGCTGGAGCTGTTTGCATCTGCTATGTGACTAGATGACCCATAAGGATGGAGACGAAATGCAATTTCTACCCAGGTTCAACCCCCATGGTTAGCATAAAAAATGTTGTTTTTTATTTTATTTTTGCCATCACCTCGTGTTGAAACAAATCTTACTACCTCCGTGAATCTCCGTACTATCTCAAAAATCTCCTCACGAACATCATCAGAGAACAGAAATAAACATGTCAAATGAATCTTTTTGAGGGGGAAATTTACTTTGTATTTGAAGACTGAATTCTCCCATTTTGTGCCTGTGTGGCTCTCACACTGTGAGCATTGTCAGTCTTTGATATCTCAGTCTGAATAGTATCAACCTGGGCCAGCAGCAGCTGCTGCTTTTGGATTTGCTGTGTTGGCTGACTGATTCCAAAGCAGGAATAAAACACCCAGATCTTCCCCTAGATTTTACTGTACCCACACCATGCCTGCCACCCAATTTTATGTCCTTCAAGAACAATTCTAGTCTGACTAATGAAGCCAAGCTGATTCAGAGGCATCCGGGCTGCACAAATTGAGTGCAGCATCCTTTTCATTCCATCTCCCACCAGGAACAATGTTGTTGCTAGAATTTATTTTGAGATTTTCTTTGTGCACTAATGTGTGACCGGATGCCCCTCTTTGACTGGATCCTGATGCCAAAATGAATATGTTAGCATTTTTAAAAAATGAAATTCTTCATTACAGAAGGATAAAATACCGGACTCCACCTTGCCTCTGGTGCTTTGATGGTTTTGAACATGAACAAATCCAAACTAACATTTTGCAGCTAAATGGATGTTGCTGTGAGCAGATCCATTTCAAAGGTGTGGTTCATCCTGTCCATGCCGCAGTTGTCTCCGGGTGATGGAGAGCATGTGTCTGTGGCCACGCGTGCTGTTGAGAGCTCCAGATCACCCGCTGCAGGCGCGACCTTCACTCTCTTGCTGCTTAACCTAATCAATTATGGTTCAGAACAGAAGCCAAGAGAGAAGGGAGACAGAAAGCCCACGACCTTGTCAGAGCCCTGAGGAGACTGTGAATAATTCCCTTTGAGGCCCATAAAGAAGGTTTCCATGGCAGGAGGAGAAGAGTAAATGTAGCTTGTTGAGCAGAAGGAAGGAAGCTTAACAACAACATGTAAGGTACGAAGGTAAGATCATGAGCTGCTCAACAATCTGAGGAAACCAAAAACCTGAATCAAGTCAGCTATTTGGGTCTGGTAGTGTTAGGACGACATGACTGAGACCGACCTCAACCTGCTTCAAGAAGGGCTGATATAATGTTCACAGGTAAAGAATGCAGTCATGGAGTCAATATTTGCCAAAGTGTCTTGGATTCCAACCCCAACCCTCAGCCCCTGCAAAAGAAATAGAAAAGTTAAGCAGGGCAGCGTGTCTTGAGTAACAGGCTGTCTGCGAGACATCATTATAGTCTGAGTCAGATCCACCAAGACATGTATAGCTGCAGACACATTCAATTTGTAGCGTACACAACATGCCACTACAAATCACACCCACCACTGGTACAAGACAAACCCACCAACACCTCAGTTATCTGAACCCCGTTACAACGCTACACTGTAGTAATCAAATTAGAACAAATGTAGCAGTAATCCACTCTATAAGTCATGATACATGAAGATGTGATTCACACAATAAGAAACAAGATGTAACCTTAGCAAAGTTAGCAATTTTGCCGGTACTTCTGCTTCCGGGCCAAGGAGCGAAGGGGGCTGATCGTGGACTGACATGTAGGTATGGTGGGCAAGTAATGTAGCGAGAGGGCGGGTCACATGGCTGCTCCAGCTGCAGTTTTAACTAGATCTACCAGATCTACCCCTCACTCTTCCACAGCTCCAACCTCTTGTTCAAATATGGTCACTTCAGGCTCCAAAAAACCAAGACGGTGACAGCCAAAGTACCAAACTCAGGGCTCCAGAATGGCAGTTCACAAACCAATGGGTGCAATCACCGTAACTACATCCATTATTTTCTACAGTCTATGGCAATAACTTACACTTTTTAGCAAAATATTATCTGTTTCCACAATTACAGTTCCAGCGCAAAATGAGCTATCGACATTAACGTAACCTTTTCATGCATGTTCTGACTGCAGTGAAGTGTTTCTACAGTGTTTCAGTAATATCCTTCCCATCAACAACAGCTAATTAAAGGATGCTAAATTTAGCCCATATAATACTCCTATTAAAGGTCTAGTCTTCCACCTTTAAATACATGAATTATATATATATGATATATGAATTAGAGACAGTACAATGTTTGACATTGACTTTACCTAGCAACAGCTGCTGCTGGGTTACGGCAACTCCACTTGGACAAACACACAAAGAACTACAGTTCACTGTCCTAACAAAACTGGTAGTATAATAACGTTTGAAATAAAAAAGTAAACAAATGTAAAAATAAAATGAAGTTCTTTGTAAAATAGAATAATGACACTTAATCATATGTTCATATTATGATCATATGTTCATGTTTAAGTGCAATGTATACAGTTTTTATTGGCATAGCATCAATGTGCTACTTCTGTTACGTGTTTCTTCTTAACTTTTCATGATGTGACTTGACATACAATTTGGCCCAGCCCAGGCAGGTTCAAATCTGTTGCACCTGAATCTAAAGATCTGCTGGATCTCTGCTCTAATTAACTAATTAGTCTGCTCTATTCAGAAAGTGCAACTTCCCTATTTGTGACAATTAAAGGCCTTTGTGAGCTGTGCCAGAGATCGTAGATATTTACTGAGGAGACACAACTGCTCAATGCCTCCTTTATGTAATGTATGTGCAAAATAAACATTTCAATTAGCACCTATTTATCTATCTGTGCGTGAGAAAAACTGATAAGACACTCTTTTAAAAACATAAACACGTTCAAGCAATGACAGCATCTTCTGTAGAACATTGCTATATATCAATACAGTGAAGTGTTGTTGATGCAGCTTAAAGCTCAGCAGTCTGGATCTTCACTGGGCTATAGAGTCATGACTCTGCCCCTCTGACAATTACAGCAGTTAAACAGTCGAACGTGAGTCAGGTGTGTATTATTTTATGAAGGGGATCTTTTTTCTTTATTGAGAAGTCCAAATTGTTCCACATAGCTGTGCAGCAGGAGGGTGTACATTTAAAATATGCAACATGAGGTGTTGCATGAAATGTACATTAAGCTATTCAAGATAAAACTTCTTTAAAAAAGGGATTTTAATACTTTAATATAAAGCTCTACTCATTGAGAAAAGGTTTTGTGAACATGCAAGCACTTTTTCTGCAAAGCTTATTTCACACTCAACCAGCTCCACACACAGTTACATCTGGAGGCTGCCCGATACAACCACAGCCTGTGCTGATATTAGCATTCAGGGCTCAAGGGAGCCATTTTAAAGGACACATCAGGGGTTTGTGTTAAAGGAATTTGTTCGGGGATTGCAACCAGCAACCTTTACAGTCCTTATGTTCAGCTTACATCACCCAGGTTTAACATAATCATCTGTAATGACTGCAGAGCTCTCCTTCACGACATTACTGCATCCTTTTTATAAGGCACTTAAAAAAGCGGGCTAGAATTATATGAGTTTATGTTTTACACAGCACTTATTCATTTGAAATTGTTTTGCTGAAGGGTTGGGTGGTAATGCAACTTTGAGCTATTTCAACAGCATGAATTCTTGTCTTTAGAGCAGCTTATTACCTTTCGCTGCTGTATTATAGCCTGGGGAGGGCAGAGTGTTGAGTTTGCATTACTATAAGACATGTTTCTAGAGGCTTTTCAGATCACCATACAGTCTAGTGGATATTTTAAATCACCAAAGTGTCTTCTGAATGGACTGATGCAACAACAAATCATGCAGAGTGACACTAAATACAAAATGTGTTTTCATATACAAATATACAGACACAAGATGTGTGTCCTGCTACTGTCTCTCTATTGCTTTCTACTTCGTTTGACAGTTTGCAGCTCAGTGAGCCATGGGCAAAATGAGACCTGATCCTCAGTCAGATCTAAACTTAGGAGATTGGGGCGATGAAGTATGCATGTTCCCCTTACCACGCTGACCTGAAGAGCTGCAAACCACTGGAAGAATTTCATTAGTAAAGGTTAAAGAGGAAGGTTGAAGCCTCCCATTATGTAAGTGCCTTTTTGAAACGTTTCCACGCTGTTAAAAAATAAAGATTCAGAAGGACACCCTGCTTGAATGCATCATGACAACCCTTTTATATGTTAACTGCTGATAACGGTAAGGCCTGTAATAAAAAAATCTCTGGATTCTTGTGAAGAAGACCACGATCACAACGTCTGGTCGAGTCCAATTGTTTGAAATCCTTAAAAGCAAGACACAAGGAAATCGTGTTTAAAGAACAATAAAGTCTGTCATGAGGAAGACAATGCACATATGGTGGGATGAACGCCCCGTCTGCTTAATTCTGCAGTTGGTTTACCTGCAGTTTGTCTGGCCTCCACACTGATTCCGGCAGCAGCCGATGCTAGCTTGTTTGTTTGTAGCACATCAATCATAGTCACCTCCTAATGACTTATTCATTAACTTCTCCAAAACACACATCTTGATGATGAGACTGGAAGGAGCATGTTTCAAGACACACAGTTGCCGAGTCTGCAGTCAGCATTCTGTGGAATTAAAGCCACTATTAATCAATTTTAGCCGAGCTGGAACAGATCCCAGATGCATGATCCTAAGAGCAAAAGACGGAGAAATGTGGGGGTGGAGGGAAGGGATATTCAAATACTAATGATTCCTCATAGACCACAAATAAACCATGATAACAGCAGATAGATCGATAGGTACTGTAGAAGAATCCGACAGACATTTGGCACGATGTTTGCCTCAAAGATTCCCCGATGCTTGCGCTCCTTCATATCTGAAACACTTATTTTCATATTGGTGACCAGGAGCTTATTCCATTGTTACAGCCACTGGAAATCAGCACTGCGGATGAAAGCATCAGCTACACGACTAAAATGTTAGGTAAATTTGAAGTGATTGGCACCATAGGAGGCGCCATGCCTTGTAAGTTGTTTTTGCAGCTCTGTGACGGAGATATTACTGTGATCAAACATGGATTCAAAGCGTAGCTCTAGGATACAGAACGCCTTTCTCAAGCTTCCTGCAGGGAAAGGAGGACAACATGTGTCCAGCTGTCAGGCACAGCTGCTGGCCTCTGAAGTGATACCCTGGGTGGGTGCTGCCTGCAGTGGGTGGTTGCAACACAACTCACGAGGTGGCCCCATCAATTGGGTTATGACAGTGCTGCAACCCTGTTAAATATCAATGTGTCCTTGGGTTTGTGCTGCTGTGCTACGATTATTGATCTTACATAATAGAAATATTATGGCTTCAGTATTTTCCTCTTTTGAAGGAATCCATGTCATTTGGTGTAAAATTGCATGCAGCTCCAGTAAAAGTAAATGAATACATTTGGAGGAGGCAAAAACAGCTCTATTTGGATAAGTACAAGTGATTTCAAAGCAGCAATTATTGTACTGGTTTGTGTTTTTCTTCACCCACTGAGAGATATTGTTTCGTTTTCTCACTGGTGGCCAAGTGGAATATGTTTTTCTTTCTCTTTGTCTGTAGAGACACAATTGTCATTGTTCAGGCTCTCACCACTGAACCAATTTTGCATCGCCTTTAGCTCTAAAAAATGGAGACAACTTGACTCACACTCGTCCCTGTGAAACAGTGCCTATCACTCGACTCCGTCAATGGCTGTCACACATTCTTTGGTATATGCTCGGTTTATCATCTGTGATTTGGAATGGAGTCACAGGTGGAGTGAGCGGTGCCTCTCTCATTAAAGAGGCTCTTGGCTGTGCTGTGACACATGGATAATCCAACAAGGAATCAATCATTACATAGTTACTGAGGTAATAGGTGAGCAAATATGTTTCCTGGTGGCTGTCCTTATTATTCTGGGGCTAGTGGACCCCCAGGAGACAGTAGAGCCAGATGGAATTGAGGTGTTGTCACTACTGAGTGAACAGGTAATGAATTACTCCAGGACAAATGGGCCGCCACATGGGAGATGAGGAATCCTCCCACAAAGAAGAGAAACAGAGGGTGAATGGCAGCATCCAGTAGTAGACTTTTGCCTCTACGTCAGTCCTGTATAGATGTTACGTTTTGCTAAATTGACTGAGAGTTATTGAATGGTATGGGGTGTGAATGACTAGAAGAATGAATGACTTAGATAGAGACGGAGGCACAAAACAAATATCCTCCAACCTACTTTGACATCATAAACCCAATTTCAGTTGCAACCAAAGGGATTCTGACGCAGCTTTTTCGGGACTGCTTGAAATTACATGATACATGATACTGAACCTTTCCAATTATAGAGTCCAACCTCCCCTCCCTCTTCTTTTTCTGGCTGCTGTTCTTGAAACCAGCTGATTTGTTATGACATTAGAGTAATGGTATTTCTCTGGTGACAGTCATTGCTGAGGGATATGATTACGCCATGGTAATTATGATTGTTATTTCCAATCACAGCTGAATGGAGTCGGAGTGTGTTATTTCAGCAGCACAGACAGCACCAGAGTGACTATCTAGACTAGATGATTCTGATGGGGGCGATTTGAGATACAAGCGTTCTGCTGGCACAAGCACTGACAAATGCATTCTGTATTTCTGCAGGGAGACAGCAGACAATCTCACATTCTCTGCAGGTGGATCTGTTGGTCGCTGAGGCAGCTGGATGACTTTGACAACACTTCCGTGAGAAAAGAGAAGCTTGGAGTACAGAGAGTGGAGTGTGACCTTATATTCAAAGTAAACATGAAACTTTGAGTTTAGTTCTTTGGTTCACATTTGTACAACAAGAGAAGTTACCATCTATTAAACCTTCAAAAAATAAATTTAAATACAGTGGTGGCACAGTGGTGCAGCGGTTAGCATTGTTGCTTCATAGCAAGGTAGTTCCTACTTCGGACCCAGGGGTGGGGGAGCCCTTCTGTGTGGAGTTTGCATGTTCTCCCCGTGTCAGCGTGGGTTTTCCAGGTACTCCAGCTGCCTCCAACAGTCCAAAGACATGCAGGTTAGGTTAATTCAGGATTTTAAAATGCCCGTAGGTGTGAATGTGAGCATGAATGGTTGTCTGTCTCTATGTGTCAGACATAGTCTGACAACTTGTCCAGAGTGTACCCCGCCTCTCGCGGTTAAGGAAAATAAATGAATTGATCAATAAATGAATTTCTCCATAATGCTTCACAACTGTGGTAAATAGGATACACTTTGCCATCTTAAACATGAACAAACAATATATGATGTTATGATGTTGGATTAGACGAGGCTATTTGTTTTCTGAATTATTGAGCTGATATCAAACTTAAGTCTCAACTGCAAAAACATACGTTTTGTCTACTTGGAGGCAAGTTGTGAACACATCATTGAATGATTGATATGGTGAATACATCCCTGTTTGAAACAAGGCCTCTGACTCAGGCCCCTGCTCCAAAATGACGTGCCCAAAATGAATAGACTTTATCTCTGCAACCGAAAGGTCTACATTAGTAATCTTGGTATTATAATAAAGGTCAGACCTGTAAGAGCTGATAGACGGAAAAGTTAGCGAAAATGTTGGTGCACATATTGCTGAGCTGACATCATATATGCAGAAACATGGTGGATGAATGTAAATGTTCGGTTGAGGGTAATAAACTTTTTATTAATTCACATATTGCATATAATTGTGTAACATGGTATTGGATTCTAACTGTTGGTTGTCAACTAGTCAGTAACTGTTTGGTCCTGAGCAGGAACTGTAGGCTACTCTGATTTTTTTCTATGAAAAAAGCTGTCCCCTGTAGCTGAAAACAAGTGCGTGAACAACAGAAAAAGTCAAAACAACAAGCTGAAAGATGTTACAACGCTCTGTGGAGTAAGCTCTTATATTACACATGGTCCTGTGGTTCACTGTTAATATTATAAAAACACTGATCATAGATGCATCATGTATTTCTCTTTTTATCCTTCCTGACTGACTCCTCTCTAGTTTTGTGTCCTGCTAGTGTCCTTGTCACTACTAGTAGCATGAGGCGGTACCTGCAGCCCAATCAGGTTGCGCAGGTAGTCCAGCTCCTCCAGGATGGCACATCCATATGTGTGGTTGCAAGAAGGTTTGCAGTGTCTCCCAGCACAGTCTCAAGAGCATGGAGGAGACACCAGACAACTGGCTGTTACATCAAGAGAGCTGGACAGGGCCATAGAAGGGCATCAACCCAGCAGCAGGACCGGTATCTGCTCCTTTGTGTGAGGACGAACAGGAGGAGCACTGCCAGAGCCCTACAAAATTACCTCCAGCAGGCTACTGGTGTGCATGTTTCTGACCACACTGTCAGAAACAGACTCCATGAGGGTGGCATGAGGGCCCGATGTCCTCTAAGGGGGCCTGTGCTCACAGCCCAGCACCATGCAGCTCAATTGGCACTGCCCCGTTCTCCTCACAGATGAAAGCAGGTTCACACTGAGCACATGTGACAAGTGTTTCACAGTCTGGAGATGCCGTGGTGAGGATTACGCTGCCTGCAACATCATCCAGCATGACAATGTGATCTGATCTCATCAGATGTATGATTTTAGTGTTCCCTTAATTTTTTTGAGGAGTTGTATTTTTTACCAAAAAAGTACACTTACAATGTTTAACTATTAACATATTTATAATTACACAATCAATTCTTATTTAATTATTAATAAAAAAAAACATTACATTTAATATTTTAACAGCAACAGTCCCCAGATATCAGCTGGAACTACCTTTTTTGAGTTTCTCCACAGTAACATTGATCTCGTCTTTGTAGTTTTTGATTGGCTTGCTCAGTCACGTGTGAGATAGAAACAAGGAAGCATTGTTGTTTTGAAGCTGGTGAAGTGTGGGGAACAGGAAAAGCTGCTTATAAATGTTATCCCTCTGGGTCCTGCTGTGTCTTCTCATTAAGAGTGATCCAGCCACCACAGTTTACATTAGTAATACTGGTTTCCGTCCTGCCGAAAGAAAAACTGCATGAGATGTCCTGTTACTCTTTTTATAAAAAGAAACATACTGTATTATGTGACTGAATAGTCTCAACTCAAGGTCCTCTTCACCTTTTTTAAGCTTTCAGCTGATGGGCTCGGTTGTTTGACCTAAGTATGGAATGTATACTCTGGGAGATCATAACCCTGGTCTCTGTTAAAAAGTGATGTGAACATCCTCGCTGGTCTTCCTCCAGCCATTCACTGACTCCTGGTGGATGACCTTTGACCCTTCCCACTATCAGTGCTGTGAGCAGTTTAGCTCTGGTGTTCACAGACAGCTGAAGCTGTCTGTTTTCACTGTTCATTGAGTTTCTTGCATCCTTACCAATGTCAAATTTTTACCAGTCCACACAGATGTTACATGTGATGGCATGTAAATGTCAAACATGACGCCAGTCTTCCTCTCGGGTGTATGAGCAGAGATCTTTTGGTGTGAAATGGTTAGTAGAAAGTCCTGAATGTTCTAACAGCCCCACCACATCAGGGTAAGTCCCATTTGATCACGATGCAGTTTAATTCTCAGACAAAGCTTGTATGTGGAACTTGAGTTGAGATTATTTTGATCCTAAGGTCAAGATTGAACTCCAATGCTCAAATACTATTATGTATTGGTTATATTATACACTGTGACTAAATATTGTCACAATATATCCATGCTCAGAGGCACTGAAGCAGAACTGGTTTTCAAGATACACTGATTGTATTAACCTGGTCTCATTCTGAAGTTGTCATATATCGGTGCATGGCCAGTGACTCCTGGCATCACACACTGATGAAAAAGGCTTCCGTTCATGTCGCAGCCAGTCACCGTTATTGTGTAAGGGCACCCGGTGGCGTCAGGGGGAAATGTAGCAGGACAACAGTGTAAGTTAAGGGGGCAAAAGAACGAGTAGGGCTGGTGGATGGGTACTACAACCATCGACTTTCACCCAGGAGACCAGTGTTTGCTTCCTGTATGACTGTAAAATCAAACTCTGTTCTTTTTTCCTAAACCCAACCACATGCTTTTGTTGCCTAAATCCAACCCTGGGCATGTGTTGGCTAAACATCAATTCTCAATGTTGTACCGACATAGTATGTTTATTCTGAAAGAGACTGTATGCAAACTGAACATTTCCTGTTAAAACGGAAGTGTATTTTGAAAACACACAATGCATGTAACAGGCTGAAGTTCATATGGCGTCCCAGGACTTCAACAACCAACACACCCACGGTACCTTGCACATCGAATGTCGACGTGGAAAGTCCATGACCAAGCGTCAGATGTGTGACAAGGTCGGAGTGAGAATGTGTCGGTTGTACCCTACCAAAGAGTTTCCTAATGAACACTTTTTAAGTTACTGTAAATATGTCTTCAGCTCCTTGACAGGTTTGATATCTTTAATTAATCCACACTGTGCTCTGATTTCTATTGTTCTGTTTTTAGTTTTTTCCACTTGCTTTAGATAGACTTTAATTCTTTCATCCCTCAGTGAGACTTCATGCAGCCACTTGCATACATAAGCACTCTACCCAGCAGATGTTGGTGCTACCAATAATGAAAAGAATCAGTCTACCAACCAAATTATAATTTACCACCTCCATCTAGTCAGCATCTGCTGAGCAATAAATATAAATTGCTTAAATTTGTTAAGCATGTTAATGTAACTCCCCATCTGTACTAGTATACCTTTATGCTTCCTGGACATTTATATGGCCAGAGACTGTGAAAGCCAGACTTACCCTCAGCAATAAAACACACTCCTTACTCTAGCATTTTTTCTCTAACTTAGAAATATCATCCATTTATATATTCACCAGAAATCTAGAATATTTAAACACGCATTTAATAAAATATAACCAAAAATATATGCTATCTTTTATGTTTGAATCTGAAGTTGGTGCAGCAGTGTGTGCAGTAGCAAAGTGGAGAGCAGTGTAGCACAACACAGCTCTCAGGGTGTGTAATGAAGATAAATTAAGACGTTTTGTTTCGTGGATAGTGCTGTGTTTGCTCAAATGCTGAGGATTGCCATCTCCTTAGCCTTTTCTTGGGAAATTAGGATTCAGTCAGCTGCAACATCACACAGCACCTTGCAAACCGCAGATGTCAGATACTTGCGTCGTTAGAAGTGTGAAAGTGTTCATTCCCACACTGACAGAGAGAGAGACAGACTTGAGTGAAGGAAGATTATGTAAAGAACAGGTTCTGCCAAGCTGTATGACTGATCAGACAGGTGTTCCAGCCATGCTGTTGATTCCTACAAGACACAGCTACAGTAACTCAGAGGACTGGCTGCTGTCAGCACAGGAAATTGGGATTTACTTAATCTCAATCATTAAGTTATCATCTTAATTATAAAGAGGGACACTTTAAATCTTTATATAGTACCTTTCAGGGATTTGCTCAGAAATATACAGTAAAAGTGCACCAGCTTAACAAGTTTGGACTTTTTCTAGCGTGTCCACATAAAATTTAAATCATGGGTTGTGTTAGTGACAGGGAGGAAATTTGTTTCTGATAGTTTCCTCTGCTCTGCCAGCAGCTCGCAGATTTTACTTGCCAATGTCATATAAAGTTTGGCTAACAGTTCAGAAAGTCCAGCATCCTGCCACATAATTCATGTCAGCACTTGTCATGTGTTGTCAGGCCCCAATTTCTAATCCTTTTTCTTGCCGCAAAGCACCACCTCTCTAATTATATGTGACTGCTGTGTTCTTACCAACATGTTGCCATTTCCTGCCTCTCTGAGGACAGCTTTATTGAGCACAAATGGCAGACGTCAGTAAACTATAACAGCAAAAGTTGAGGCTTCTCTATTTATTACCGCCCTCAGCAGTAATTATGTTTCATATGAAAATTATGTGTTTGTTGTTTACAAGTCTCAGTGTCAACAAATGTTCAGGGGAAGAAAGAAAAGCCCTCTCAGAAAGAGGGTAACAAGGGATAAAGTGAGTAAAATCAGCATGGGAGCATTGAAAAGTTTGGCTAAATGTGTCCTTTTCTCCAATAACCATTGTGTGTCTGCCATTTCCTCCTGAGACCCAGCAATTCATATTTGTCCTCTGTAGAGGACATGACACTGAGACCTTTATTTCAAACACCGTACATGCAGTCGATTTGAGTCCTGACGTACTGTGAAAGGACATCCTGGTCTTCTACTGATATAACACACATGGGGATGTGACCAACAGAACACATCATCTGAATTTTCAAAATGGGGGGTACTGCAAAAATGTTTTATGAGAGAAAGGGAAATAGGTCATCAGATTGTGGCTAAACTAGTGTCTATTGAGTCTTTTTAAAAGTATATGTTAATTTTAAACCTTTCAAAAATACCATTGTAAACCATGTCCTCTGTGGGGGACAGTGAGACTTCCTTCTTCTTGTTTTTAGCCATTTTCCATGCTTCAGAAAACAGAGCACTGAGTGAGGCAGAAAACATTTTTGCTGACAATTAATGAGGAGTCAGACATGTATATTATATGGCCTGCAAATAAACACACACTAACACACACACATACATACACACACACACTTTGTATGACCACATACAGTATAAAGCACAATACCCAATTACATCTGCACTGTTTGTGGAAAAGACGGACCTGATGTTTACAGCAAGGGACATGTTATAAAACATAAATAAATTACATTTTTGAGAAAATAATCTTTGTGATATGTTTCTTACATCTCAGTTACTTTAATTATGGGGTGTATGTGGAGAGAAAGAACATTAAAAAAAAAACATCAAATCCATGTTGAAATCGACAGGAGGAGAAATTGTGACCTCTAAGCAGCTGGTGGCAACGAGCAGCTCACAGAGGTTACATTGATTTACACTGTGAAGCGTTCAAGCGCTATCTAATAAAGATTAGTATTGGGCGAAGGTAAATTATAATGTTCTCATGATGTTTTCAGTGTAATCTTGAAAAATGTAGCATTTGGCAAGATACCTGAAATAATACAGCTTTTTGAAGGAGAAATTTATGAATGTTTTCACAGCACTATAAATGAGATATTAAAGAGGGAATTATGATGTATCTTATATAGTAAAAAAGCTTTTTGCTTGTTTTTTTTTAGAACAAATCAGTGCATCCCTAGTTCAATTACAAAGTTAATCTGTACATTTTATTATTATTTTACAATGTCATAATTATTTTATTGTTTAAGCTCCTGGATGAGTTAATTTGTAATTCTTTTGTGTATTGATTATTGATTCATGTAGCTATTATAACACATGTACAATATGTTATCAGTATTAGCACATGTTTTTATCTTATTTCTAATTGTTAGCTAGGTTGCTTATTTGCAGCAAATGACATGGTTTTTTGGGGGATGAGGGGTGCTGCAGGGAGGCTTGCCTTGGGCACCAAATGTGCTCGGGCTGCCGCTGTAAAAGGTGGTGTTTTGGGCCAAATTAAGCTCTGGCAAAAGTTCAGTCAGGAAGACAATACTTTTCACGCTCAGGCTGTAACCTTTCTCACCCTGCAATTCACTCCTTGCACGTATTCTCACCCATTATCTCTAGGTGTCATTGTCTGGGTCTGTCAGTTGAGTCATCAGCTGTTTTCAATAAATAAATAAATAAATAAATAAATAAATAAATAAATAAATAAATAAATAAATAAATAAATAACCAATAGCACAGCAACACACCTTCTCTGTTGGCTTATCATCTTACTGCTCCTCATTTTAGATAAAGTTCTTTCTCTGCCGTAGTTCTTTCTTGCTGCAGTCCTGCGCACCCTCCACCTCTCCATCACCACCCAGTCTTTACTCATTCATCAGCCTCAGCAGCCTCAGAGTCATCAGCCACCACCTCAACCAGTCTCCGGACTTCATGGGGGGAATTTATCCTGCTGCTGCTCAGATGTCCTTCAATCACAAAAAATATCCCTCTGGTGTCAAAGCTCCAAAGACTTCTGTTAAATCTTAATCAGCACAAATCATCTGTTACTCTGTACACTCATATTCTGTATTAGCTATCATCTTAACCTCATTCTTCTTACCTTCCTGATTGAAATGCTACCACAACTAACTGCAAATGCGTTGTACCGACATCTACAGACCAGACTTATTTCCTTGTGATAACCGATTCACTTTTTTCCAATAGTTCAAGCTCATAGGTATCAGGTAAAGCCTGCAGTGTACTAGAAACAAAACTTAAGTTGGTGTGTTCTCACAGGCAGTGGACTTTGAAGTGTGAGTAGGCTTGCAATCTCGTTCATGTGATTAGTGGTACTTTTAACATGAGGTTTTAAGGGGCATGTTTCTGGTTTATCTTTAGTTTAATTACACCTTTCTTATCTTTTTTTTGCACCTTAGGTAGGTGGATGAGCAAGATGAATCAGCTGCAGAAAACTTAGAGAGAAATCCATCCACTGACTCTAGTCCCTGAATATGCTTATACTTTTTTTTCACATTAATGTACTCCATGCCAAAATTATTACTGTAGATTAAAAACATACGCTGTTAGAGACAGAGGATGCTGTGCTGATGAGTGAGGTTTAGTATTTTGACTGCTTGTGATTTTTGCTTCATGATCCTTTTTTGTCAGTTTTGCACATGTACAGTAAAAGGGGAACCTCTCTGCTGAAGGGAAACCACTGCATCTGAGGTAATTTTACAGTTTAAATTCACTATGTTGAAACAATAACACTGAACGGTTCACTGCCGTGTAGTTTTAAAGTACAAGACAAAGTGAATACACCATATCCTTTGAATCTAAAGCATTATTCAGCACTGGGAAGCAGAGCCCAAAATGACTAAGCTTAAAGTAACAGACATGAAAAATAACATTCCTGTCTTCTGAAATATATTTCCCCGTGTGTACTATAAGCAACGCTCCCCAAATGATATCAATGCCAACAAGCAGAGCTGTAAAAAGGACCCTTAAGATACTGCTCTTAAAAAGATGGCATCTAAGAGCTGATAAGAGCTACAAGCATTGGGATGGATCAATTGTGCAACAGGAAGAGCACTCAGTCATGGGTACTGTTTAATTAATGATGGGGGATAGAGATAGGCTGTTAGCTCCATATTGTCAGTCAAACACTCACAGCACAGGGTGGCAATATGAGCTATGTAACTGATACACGAAACAGAAGGAACTAATCCATACTCTCCAGTCTAGTACCATTAATGTTCGGTTAAAAGGGCTGCAGCACGACACACAAACACTTTTTTCCTTTCTTCTGAATGCACAAGACCAAAGACGATTAATAAATACATAAAAATGAAACATGAAAATAGCTTTAGTTCTGAGTTGTGAGGAAAATGTAAAAGAAGCAAAAACATACGTTGTCCACCCTTGTTTAATTTATTTGACAGAACACATCCCACCTTTTATGCTTGACACTGTTTAAAATGTAAATTTACAGTGCAAACAAGAAATCCAACAGATGGAAATAATAATAACAATTTTTCTCTCCTCCATTATTTATTCCTTTTTGTTTTTTGTTGTTGTTTTTTTTGTATATGTTCATATTCATCAGGTGCTTCACCCTTCCCTTTCTATAACATTACTCATTGTTCTTCTGTTGATAGTTTCAAAATGAAGATAGGATTAGATAAGAGCGTGCCCCCCCCCCCCCCCCCCAGAGAACAGCTTCAAAACAAACAAATTATTCAATACGTCGACTGCAAATGGAACAACAAAGGAGAAAAAAAAAGAGACAAAACCAATCAACTGCAGCTTCAAACAAAAGTCCTTTCCATCAAAGAACTCTCCCAATCTGATCCAATCTGATTTTGAAGCTCAATGAGGTAGTAAAGTGGCCTATTGATTGTTGAGGCCTGCATGAATCTACAGCATATTATGAACATCAGCAGACACTTGTCCTGTCAAAAAATCCTCAGGTAAGGCATTAACCTCGACCTGTCACCATGAGGCTGATAAAAGTCAGTTAATGGTAAATGATCATGATAATGTGACAGGAAACATGGACAGGACACATGCCGATTGGAGATAGGTCATGTTCACTGCCCTCCAGTGGTCACACTTTGTAATTACACCTTTGTATATGCATAAAGTTTATTTTAAGAGAGCTTATGGTCACAATTTGGATGTTTTTACTGAAAGAATTATGCATGTATTAGGGAGGTCTAATTTATATAAGTCTGCCTTGGTGCTAGGAGCCAGAGGACATTAGTGCAGACAAGCACAACAAGGCAGACAAGGGCAAATGTGCTACAAAAGCCAAACACATTTTCATAAGGAGGAACGTGTGAAAGATGCAAATGCAGAAACAACGCAAAGTCAAAAACAAACTACCTCCCAAAACAGATTCAACAGAAAAATGCTTCATATCCGCTCAACACAGCGCAAGTTCTCCAGGCCTCTAGGGGGAGCTACAAGAACCTGTTGCTCTGTATATGCAAAAGACTTTTAAGCCAAATGTAAAATAGAATAGGCTCCTTTTTGTGTCACCCAGGCCCCCAGGAAAGTAGCTCAGCCTCGCAGCCAATTCTTCCCAGTGGCCCCTTGCGGTACTGCAGAAGAAAAAAACCCTGGCAGGCCAAAAAGCATTTTCCCCATGGACCACCATTATAAAAGAGACGTAAATCTGTTAACACAACACCTCAAATCAATCAATCTTTATTTATAAAGCACTTTTCATACAAAAATGTAAACAAGGTCAGTTATGAATCTCTCAATTTTAATTTCTGATTCATGGAGATGTTATATTTGTAAAACTTTCCCTGGGCAGAGAAAAATAATATAAAAAACAAACAAACTGTGATGTCATCACAATGTACAGTCTATGAGCCAAGCAGGAACCCATGGGCAGGGCCAGCGGGAGAAACACTACTGTGCATATTGAGAGGGCCACAGAAGTGAACCTCAAAGCTAGAAATCTTTTTTGGCGTATGCGCCAGGATCTTGGGGTCCAGTATCTAAGTATAAAATCTATGGTGTGTTGGAGCTGCTGTCACAAAGACAACTGGATAGCTTTCCAATCTCCTCGGAGCTTAGCAATGAGCAAAAAACATGACAGTGCATTTTGTTTTCTGCAGTTACTCCTGTTGTTCCACCATTTCGACTAGTGGGGATAGTAACTATAAAGAACTTGGGTTGATACTCCTTGGTAACTGGAGATAGCTACTGATAACAACCACCAAAAACAGAAGCACTCTTCTCTTTCTGTTTTGATTGTGTAGTGCTTGAAGCACTTCCTTTGTGCCGTAAATCCAGCCTTGATTTTACCGGGATATCGCATCATAGGTGTGTAAAGAGAACTGGATACAGTGTTGGAGGCGAAACCCTGTTCATTCCTATTAAAGCTGCTCTGTAGTGTATAAAGTCAATGAAAGTTTGACTTCCAGGCATAAAATTACCTGGATCTTCTGCGTCCATAGAGGAAGCACACCGGTGTTTCCACTTACCCCACCTCTTGTAGGACATGATGATTTAAGTTAAAAAATAATACATTGCTGATTTACAGACATCAATTTCACAATGCAAGCCCATTGGAAAAAATCTTTTTGGGCCCATGTGATGGACCTGTTAGTTGCAGTTACACGGTTTGGCCAATGTGTCAAATTGGCTCCAAATCCCAGCACCATTCCTGAGGGCTTGGATCATCCCTGGTGGCATCGTGTAGGTGAGGCTTATGGGGAACTAATCTTAGTGCAGACAGTGTTGGGAAGTAACTACTTAGGCTACCTGTAACTAGTTACATGCAATTAAAATAAAAAAAAAATTAAATTGTAATCTGTTATGGGGGGAAATATTAATTAAATTACAGTTACTAATCAAAATGTTGGTGATTACAAAGGGGTTACACCTGAATATATCCATTTGGGGAAAAAGTGTATATGTAGAGTGTATTCTGTTATTTTGAATGCCTTCTTTTTGCAAAACCTATTAATGGATATTTTTCAGCTTCATTGCCCAGTTTAAAACATTTGTCAAAAAAAGTAATCAAGTAAGTTACATCCCTTTCAGTATGTAGTTGAAATAGGTATATGACTTTTTAAATTTTAAGAAAGTAACTAGTATTTTGTAGCCTTAAGTAACCTTCCCAACAGTGAATGCAGATGGTGCCAATGTTATGCTGCCTTTACACTGTTTAGTCAACATTTACCTCATAATTATAAGTCAAAACAAAAATGTCTATTTCCACTTTAACATTAGCTCAGTGACTGATTAATATATAACAAAAAAAAAAGGTGCTAAAATTAAGAAGACATCGACAGAGGAAGCTCTGCAGATGAAGCAATTAATAAAATGAAAATTAAAAAACAAAATTGGTTTCCTAATCCAACCAGCCTTAATGTGTGCACCTGTTAGCAGACATAGGGAGCACACATCCATGCTCATATTTGCACACAGCACACTCATCTGTTGTTTTTACTCCCTTCATTTAAACAACTTTCCCATTTCCACGTTGGCCACAACCTGCAAACACACAAACTCCCAGATATTGCCCAGGATAAGCATGACGCTACGCAGTGGCACAAACTGATGCGATGCCACTCCTTATAACTAACTGAGGGCCACCTTTTTTTCCTCCTCAGCACCAGTGAGACGGGATGCTGCGCTGCAGAGAGAGCCTCAGCCGGCTGCAGCGGTGGAGGCTGACTGAGGAGACACCAAAGCGAAGCTCCGTCCACCACGACGCACAGCGCCGGCACCAAGCTCCCTGAAGTGGAACAAGAGCTTTGGTTTCGCTCGAGGGGGAACGAGCCGGGCACCGAAAGAAATAATGCCTGTGTGTTGCTGTTTATTCACTTGAGGATGTACTGTTTACGCTGGCTAACCACATAGAGCAACAGAGACGAGGACCCGGACTTGATACTGTATTTAATACCGCTGCCATTCCGCCTGTTTGGGTCGGCAGGGAGACACACCACGGCGGTCAGCACCTGGAAGAGGAAAGAAAAAGAGAAACGAGGGACGACTTTTTAAAATATCCGTGAGTAAAGTATTTTACTTTGGTGTTCCCAGTTGTTTTTGTTCACGTTGTAGCCTCATGTAGCCTCAGCTGTGTGAGTGACGGCAGGTTGTTCAAACAGAGACAAGTTCTGCTGACAATGCTGCTGACTATAATCCAAATACAACCCAAAAGGAGCTGAATTGTTCAGGATGATTTTATTTATCTACATATCCAAGTTATTGTTATTTTTGAAACCCTCCTGCTCGTCAGTCTGGGTAATTCCTCCCCATGCTGTTTGAATAACTTCTGCCTTTTCATGAGGAGCACCTGGAGTCAGAATGAAGCATGTGGGCGATGGAGGTGTTGAGTGTCCAGATGCACACAACAACACACAACAAAGTGTTCAAATGAAGCTATTTATTATGCCGTAGGAAAACAATCTCTGCAGGTTTGAGCCCAAATTAAAGGTGTCCTACACTCCACAGCCTTGAAAGGAGACACTTTGAAATGCATTTACACTGAAGTGGGTTTGAGGTTTGGCTGCTTTTAAACAGGAGCTCAAAGGAATCCATGGAAATATTTTGTGAAAGAACAGAGCTCTCCTGCAAGGGCAGAGGCTGGTCCCTTTTATTTTTTTGTTGTTTTTTGGGGAGTGCATCTTTAGGTTAGCAGAACAGGAGGCATCTAACACACCACTTACCACACAAGTAGACCCACAGGAATTATCTAATCAGAGATATGCAAATTTCCCAAACTCTAATTTTGCGGCTTCGCTGCGGTTGAATGTTTAGTATAATGCTATCATCTGACTGTGCTGGTGACAGTCAGTTTGTGCACTGTGGCTTCAGGCACACATATTCTTGTTTGATCTTATTGATTTGGCTTTTGCAGGGCTGTGTTTGGATGATGCACAGAGAGCATGGGCTATTATTAAGACATTATTCAATTAGGAATATTGCTTCCGTTTTTTTTTCCCTTCTTGAAGTTTGTGACTTTCTTCTCAATGACAGCAATTAGCCGAGTGGTGGCAGATAGAATGGAGTCTGCCGGAGGAAAATACAACCTTTAAAAGTGTGTCTGCTGTCACTAAATCCCCCTGCTGCTTTGGCGTCTGTTCATTTTTAATGCAGGTTCATTCAGAGACACTTAGACACAACATCATACTATTTTAAGGCTGGTTTCTAATTTAAAGACACTAAGTATGCCACTACAGTATTCAAGACTGCTGGAGATTTAAAGCGTGAACCTATGGACCAGTTTCTGCTTCTAAAAATACAGAAACTAATTTCTTCTTGCTTCGGTCATTCCTGAATTTGACACAAATTAGAATCAAATGTCGTGGTACTTTGAGAGAAGCATCAGTGATGTAAACAGCATGAGATACTGTAACATGACAGATGTACGGTTCCAACATGTGGCTCAGAGGCTGAAAAAAAGAGAAGGTCAACAATACAAGAAAAGAATGCAGTAATAATTTTCTCTACAGGAAAAAAAATGCTTGAAATGCTCAAAGTTTTCCTGTGATGCATGCGTTGGCTCCTGACCCCCAGGTTGACTTACATACTATGTGCTGTATGTATGTGTGAAAGTGAGAGTGGGATATGCCCAGGGGAAAGGAGCCTACTCAGTGTTTTTTTTTTTTTGCTTCAAGCACAATTTCATTCACTTTCTTTGAAGAGCTGTGAGTTGAGCACGTATATCTCCAACTGGTATGTCACATATGCTGCACTGTAGTTGTACTATATCCTTTGCAACATGGATTCAATCAATATACAGTTTTTGCTACGATGCAAAGAAATTCCAGTAGATTCAGCAAAATCATTTTGGCTTTTTGTTTATATACACAAACTGTTCTCTTGATTTTTTGTTAATTGTTTTCTTTTTCTTTTCTTTTTTTTAAAACGCCAACTAGTAAATAAAGGCAGGCACAATATTTAATTTGAGTTAATGAATTTGAGGCTGTTTGACTCAAGGGTGCTTTGCATATGTTACCATGCAAAAAGTAATAAATGTCAGTTCAAATTTACAGAGCTAAGTACTTCTTTGAATCTTAGGGTCCTGACACATCAAGCCAAATGTTGGCCATTGGTCAGTGTTGGGCTGTCCATGAGCATCTGTCGCCCTAGTTTTTGCGGTGTGCCCCACACCATCAGCACTAGTCTGATTTCTTTTGGCCAATTAAGTATGCTGAATCGGTGTTGTAGCTGGTGGAACCTGTCAGTGAGTGAAATCACTCTGATTGGCAGTTCAGCTCAGTGCACAAGAGGAGAAATGGAAGTGAAGAAAGCAAACAGCTGTCAAGAGGGCATGAGATCAAAACAAACTTGTTATTTAAAGAGTTTTCCGTAATTTCTCGTGTTATTGTTCGCTAGTACACGGTAGGCTTAATATCCATTGTTCTTTCAATGTCGGGTTGCGTTGTTAATGTGCTAACTGGCTAGCTAGTGTCTTACAGTTGCCCTTTTTCAATGACAAATACAAACCAGGCTCCCGGGAATACTGCTCAGCCTTGCAGCCAATTTTTCCCAGTGGCCACTCATGGTATTGCAGCGAAAAAATCCGCTGCTGCCCAAAAAAGCATTCTCCCCATAGGCCACCATTATAACAGAGGCATCTATAAAATGGCAAACAAGGTCAAATATGAGTCTTTATATTATGATTTTTTGATATATAGAGGTTTTAAATTTTTTAATCTTTCCTGGAGCAGAAAAAGTGATTTAAAAATCCCCACGTGAGCAACTCCATTGGCGCCATCTTGGTATCCTGTGTCTAGTTATTATTATGAATCCATCAATTGTGGTGTGTTCAGGTGCAACTTGTTGGTTGAGACACAGGTAACCTGAGACGACGCAGCATTCAGGCTTTATCACCACTAGTTCTTTGATGTCAGTTTGGTGTGTCTGGGCCTCTACGACTGTAAATCAGTGTTAAAATCATGTAACCTACGTCACAGTCTAATGCTGCCGTGGTTTCCTGTTAGTGTTATACAGTGCAGCGTCCATTAAGACTTAATGATGGAAGTCTAACTTGAAGGCATGCTTGTGATTTCAAATGGGCTATAATTTGCCATAATGTTAATCTAGATATATATTTCATGAGACCTAATGTGCTTAAACGATTTTCATATCAGCCCACTCCACCGCTTAGTTTAATTTCCGGAGATCATCTGAAAATGCTTCATCTCACCAAGAGATGTATAGTTAAAGTCGCCAGACACAGTTCTAATCAAAAGGAGCTTCACCTGCATATCAGGGGAATAGATGGAGGGAACGAACAGCTGTGCCTGTTTCACTTGGCACGCGTTAGAGGTTACCCCTATCCTTATCAGATGTAAATCAGTTATTTGCTTGCAATACATGCCTTAAAATGTTTGTAAATCCACTTGGGGGCAGGTGCAAGATGAAATGCAAATAAGTAGATTGGCTAACCTTGATGGAAATTGAATATGTCTTGAAGTTACAGCTGTCCCATCTTCTTAAATGAAATGATTATTGACATGGGCCAACAGACATGGATTTAGAGTATGGCTAATTGAAAATGACAACTCTGGTGAAGGCGAACCCTCCGAGGCCCTTGGGACACTTGAGAAAAATGCATACCAGGATTGACAAGGGAGAGGCTAGGGATAGAAACTGTCTCACGGAGACAATCGCACCCAAGGGAGTCCTATTTTCACTGACAAATCTGAAACTAATAAATGGAAAGGGGACAAAAATGTCTTGCAGATAGCACTGCGTACTCAACGTGTCCCCATTGTCTGTTTTTCATATGATGTTGGGGAATATATTCAAAGACGGTGATATGGTATCACACTGCACAGGCTGTATAAAGAGTACTGACTCAGTATACAGAGCACTATGTGCGTTGACAAAAGTGAAAGCTAGGAAGTGTTCAGAAATTGCTGGGCATCCTGAAATCTGTAAACAACATATTTTTCACTGTCCAGAGAATGCAATGGTGTAATTTTGCTCTCCAAACAAAACGGTGACTAAGAATGTATGTCCTGGGCATGTTTCCCTGGTAAGATTTGAGATGACATGCATTTGTTAGATTAAAGACATTCTTTTTAAGAAATGTTGGTAATGTTGACAGTGGCAAACCCTTCCTTGGCTGCCTTCCTATCTAGCACTTTGTTTGTGAGGGAGGCCCACTGGTCTTGCAGAGCCTGGAAGACAAACGTCCCTCAGGACCCATCTGACAACTTAATTTATATAATTGCTCAGAAGCATCTGCGTAAGAAAAGACTGACTTTCAGCACCCTCCTCCACTTGTCACTGTTATGAATGACTTGGATTTGATGTCCAATGAGTCAAACAGACAATCTCGAGTCACACTGATGTTGTCATGCCGAAGCATGTGTGAACTACAAAAGAGGCACTGTTAATTTGATTACAGTGTTGCATCCTTCTTATGGAAAACAGTTTCAGTCTCATATCTTCATCTTGCATTTTTTTGTTAGCGCTCTGATCTTGCTCTTGTGATGCAGCCAGCAGATTGTACAATAAATCCTTGCACTATGACAAATGTGTACATATGTTGAGCAGTAATCTAATTATCATGAGTGAGATGACAGCATCATTGTATGGGCCTTCTTTCCCTTCTTTCTTGGTTTTTGCAGCTGATCTAAATGGCTGAAATAACTTGTTTTGGTAGCTAATACGTCTCACAGCCTCAGGTTGGTTAATTATGCAGCCCCTTTATCTGTTTGTCTTTGTGCTGTCCTCATTGTGTTAACTTCGAGCAAGTCATCTGCAGATACCTGCAGGGCTCCTCTGAGCCACAGCTTAAATGGGTGGTTGTGAAAATGTTAAAGGTTATTAATTGCATGTATGGAATGAAGGAATGTGATTTGTTGTTACTGGAATCTGAATTAAGACAAACCTTTGATTGAAAATACGTGCCCCTTTTTTGTTAAGATATTAAAATCTGGCCGTTATCAGGACAACATAGCAACATCTATCTACAGTACCACCCTCCACACAAAGGATTTCTTCTTCAGTCACATTACTCACGTGTTGAAATAGGCTTAGGTGGTAGTAGGTTTGATTTGTCTGTGGAAATAGTTTGTCAGTGAAGTGAACACCAAGTATTTGTGGAGATGGTATGGAGAGAGTAGTGATGATGGTGATGTTGGGGAATAGCTCGGGGATGGAGTGTTTTTCAGTAGGCAGCTCCTGATTTTATGTGACAGTAAAGGGCCTTATCTTCCAGGGCCATGATGAAGCACAACACTCTTTGATTTTTTATCTTCCCAACGTCTAACAATCTCATGCTCTCGACAGATTAGTAAAATGAAGGTGTAAAAACGGGCTCTGCAGTTTCAGGGGAGTCAAATACAGTCAAATACAGGGTCTAAGGCTATATCTGCATCATGCTGATAGTACAAAATGAAAGATTAGCTGAAATTACTGATGTACTTTTGACCTTCAGGTTCGAGGCAGTCAAAAAATATGATTCGTGTTGTGGCATGATTGGATTATTTTTGCATTTGCAAACAATACTTTGTGTGGCAGACAGTAAATGAGATAATAAAGAGTTTGGATAGGAGAAAATTGGGATAAGATGCAAGGCTCAAGCATAATGTGTGGGTCAACTTGTTTAAAAATCCTTTTTTGGGGGGGTCTGTGAGAATAGTCACACTGCAGCCATTTGGCTATTTACACTCATCCCTAAGGCCTGTAAAGGTGCAATATCAGTATAAACTTAAGTGTGTAATCTATACCTCCTTTGTGCAATAATGTGAATTCAGCCATTCAGCTTTTCTATTACAGTTTGCTATTTTACTGTCCACGTATTATATTACTCTGTGTTTTTTTACTGCTGCATATTTATTATATAGCTTTGCGTTTTTTACAGATGCTTCTTGTTTTGCAGTTTTCCTTTTGCTGCTGTAATGATGCAAATTTCTGCAGTGTGGGACTAATATAGGATTATCTTATCTCATCTCATCTCATCTCATCTCATTTTTATGGATCCCACTGCGTGCTGTAATTGACTAGTACTCATGACGTTGACGTGTCTAGGTTTGGGATTAGGGTAAAGAGGTCACGGTTAGGGCCAGTACTCGTCAATCCAGAATATTCTCTCAGATTAAAGTGGTACTTTTATGAGAAACCCTGACAAATGCACTGCCAGAGAGTCAGATAAGGTAGCACAAATAGTGACACTATCCACTGAGGTAGCAAGATGTGGTGGGTGATTAAAGCACATGATAGTCTCACAGGAGGTCAGGGTTTGAGTCCCATGTGAATCAATGCAGGTTTATTATTTTCAGACCCAGTTGAGTTATTATTTTCAGTTTTCAGGTTGTATAACGCTGCTGAATACACATAAACTTTTGCAGAATAGCTGAGTAGACCTGTTTGTGTTAACGCCATATTTCGATATTGCGGGGACGCCCAGGAATATACACTCTAAATAGCCACATTGGCTATTCGCACCCTGGCTGTAAATAGCATTGCTGGCTATGGACATCTGGGTGCTTGCATTTGCCATAATGCTATATACACTAGTGTGTAAATTGCCACATTGGCTGTTCTACCCTGGGTGCCAGAAGCATCTGCCTTGTTTTCTTCAGTGCAATAGCATAAGAGAGCATCTCACTCTCAGTCCCTTTCGTACTCTACATTTATTTCTGTTCCTCATTACCTCAGACAAGGCATTGATCCCCCTAAAGAATTAGTTGGGGGTGTCTTTTCCCCCCCACTTAAAATTCATTGGAGACCAAACCTTTCTTAACAAGTCTTTCTCTATTTCTGTGCTATCTTAATAAGTCAAACCTCCAAAGACATAGTGAGTAACTCTGGGCCAGCATCGGCAGTGTCGACAGAAATCAAAGGCACCTCGAGAGATCAATGAAATTTCATGTAACTTCTGTTATTACACCTGATTATGTATAATTACCTTTTTACATTTTGATCTTTCCCCCTAATGAAAATGTCTTTAGGCCCGGTTGGTGAACAATCCTCTTTGCTAGCTCATTAATGTGAAATTGCTTCTGAGCTTCTTGTAAAAGCATGTCTTAAAACAAAGAACATGCCCCATCCTTGCAGATTAGACTCTCAATAATTTATTGGATCTTAAATCCTGTGTTGTTGCATCTTTCACATGTTTTTATTGGGATTTTCATTTTCACCTGCCATAACATTGATTTCTTTGCATTGTATGTTCCTGTGAGACTGTAAGTGAGGAAGCATCAGATGAGTAAAATTTGGTTGGCTCACGACAGACCATTAAAAGGCTTTTCAAAACCTTCTCTCTTTTTTTTTTGCCATCTAGAATGTAATGTCAGGTCTTCCCGAACAAAAACAGTTTTTAAATCCATAAAAGTAACACCGGAGGTCAAAATGTTGCTTGATATTTCTCAGATGATTTTTAGTCAAGGCCTTCTCAGTGTCCACTTACCCAAGGTAAAGATGCACAGCGATGTCTCTCACTGCCTGGTGGGCATTTTTGAAAAGAAAGCAGGGATGCTGTACATTAACAGTAGGAGGGATGTTTTCAGGTCACCTTTCTTACAGTACTAAGTCATGCATCCTGCAGGCTCATGATGAGTTGCCACGTTCCACTCTCATGCCTCCTTTCTCCCGAGAGATGAAATGTGTATGGGAGTATCTGTCAGGATACAACTAACAGGGCTGCTGTGCCTAGCTGTGCTTGTGCAGTACCTCCCTGTTCATCGTCTTGTGACAAGCGCTGGATTTATCCTACCAAAGTGAGGTAGATGTAGAATCATTTCCTCAGTATCGCTCTGTAATGCCATAGCAGCACTCATATGAATGGATAATGATTGATGCTTGGTGATTTCATATTTTCTACCAGTGACTTTATGATGAGAACCGTGGTGTGATACTATAACCAAAGTGAACGACCAACTTAAATGTGAACTGGCAGCATTAGCAGGGAACCTGAATCATATTCTGCAGGAACACATCAGTATACAGGATGCATGCTTTAACAAATGCAGGACTTAAAACCGGTAAAATGTCCTCCAGATATTAGGATGATGTGAAGCTTCATTAGGCATTAAGATAAGACAGAAGCACTGGAGCATTTTATAGGAAATAAAGGAGAGCAAGCTGCTCTGTGGAGCTTTTATTCAAAGCTACTATTGTGTGGGGAATGCTGTTTGGTTTTGGTTTTTCTTTATCAGCTGTCAGCTTGCTCTGGGTAGCATCATGGCTGCGGTGGTCCTGGGAAGAAAAAAGAATGATGTTGTAATATTACATAAACCTCGGTTTGGGCAGTGCTCTGTGATTTAAATTATTTTTGTTCTGCATTTCATGGCAGCTCGGCCATCATTTTAATGTGCGCAGTCAGTTTTTCACATGGTTGACATTTTAATTCACAAGTCAAAGTTCAACCGTCTTCGTAACGTCTCCCAAAACGATTAGCTCTTAATAAAATGATAAGATAAGCAACCTGTGAGCAACGGGTGAGAGGCTACTGAATTGTCTCATTTTCCAGCAGCCCAGCAGATCAATAAATGTAATAGTTAACATAATGGGAGATTAATGGGAAATGTGACAGCCAGGGATGACAGAACAATATTGTGAGGAGATATGTAAATTGAAAAAGCAAATTGCAGCTGCACACTATCAAAATAACAAAAACCACTGAGGCCGTAGCCTGTTTAAAAAGAACTTTCACTTAACAATGTAGCTTTGAAATTATTCGGCTGACTTGCTGAATAATTTGAGTTTTTGACGAGCAGCTTCCAACTGGTCAACAACTGGAGGTTTGTAATTAATCAGCATCTTAAAACATCTGCTGCACAGACGAGTATGTTGATCTGCCACAGACACACATGTATGTCCTGTATCCAGCTAGTTTAATCAGTTGTGTTCAAAGGAAGAACATTTATGGAGTGGACTCAAATGGTTTAAAGGACCATTCTGTTTTTATTCCGTGTCTATTTAAATTTTGCATATTCTGTCGTCAACCATTTTTCATTGCACGTCTCTGTGGTTTAGATATCTGACTGAGCTTTACTTGCCATCCAGTCGGCTATTAGTTTCAGCTCATATTTGTGTGATATGAAAATAAATTGGGGGTTTGAATAAGCCTGGACAGTTTATTGATTTTTAAGAGTCTTGAGAGTCGACTGCCTGAAGTGCCTTGTGGAGTTTTCTGGTAAACAAACAAAAGTTATGTTTGCATTCAGTGTTACTCACCAGAACGCACTGTGTGTATCCTTGAAGTCTAATAAATGTGTCAAGTGCATTTCCTTCCACATGAAACATATACTGTTCACTGTCTAATTTGAGCACGCAGGGTGAAGATTAAGGCGCAGTACAGATACTGCAGTTCAGTTTATGGCCCAACTAAAGATCAGTCAGACCATCCGGCCAGTGTTTTCTCTTTACTTGCAGCTTATATTAAGTTGGGCATACACACTGTATGATTTGAGCCTGTTAAATGTTGTTGTTTAATTCCAACTCCCACTGTATGAGTAAATCTTCTGTGAGTAAAGCCAAAGCTCACGATTTATGTGCTTACACTGTACAGTCTGATCGCCAAGCCACATCCTGAGCGCTCACGCTGTACGTGTAAAATAGACAATAAAATGGTCTGTTGGCCCCGTGGACTGTTCTCATAACATCAGTAAGACAGACGTCCCAAAAAGAGCTTAAAAGTACATTCCTGCATAAATGGGATTTGTCTCCCTTTATTTTTTTATTTTTCTCTTACACACACACACACACACACACACACACACACACACACAAATTAGCAAGTTAGCAGCACTAACAAACTATAGGTTTATGCTACACTGTACGATTGATTCAGTGCGAAAAAGGGACTACCCTTGGGGAATATGGCTCAGCTTTAACTGTGTGTGAGCCTGACGATGAACAACCAATATTTCTAACGTGTCAGAAATTCATTCAAACGTTCGAAGGGTGGTTGGGAGCGGTTGATTGGGTCATCATCGGTCCTTGCTCCCCCCATATACTGCACCGCAAACAACGCCCAATGAAGCTGAAATCTGGTCGAACTCTAAAATAAATGAATAAATCAGGTCAGAATTAGGCTCTAATGGTACAGTGTATGCCCAGCTTTAATGTTACTGATGTTCCAGTGCTCATCTGTAAGCTAAACATATTTAAAGTCTGAAGAGAGGAATCATTTTAGGATCCTCTCTTGTGCTGATGCATGCTACTGTTGGTGAGGATAAGTTACGTTTCTTAACTGTGGTAAAATGTTATTTATTTACTTATTCACACACACAAACTATATGCTTCGGCTACATACTGTACTGTTTTAAAAGTTGATTATTTTTTTGGATTTTATTCTAGTCGGGCTGATGTTTTGGTCTAATGCAGTTTGACTCAGTGAATCCAATTTTTGAATCCTAGAGTTGCGGGTTAAGGTTTATATTGGCATGAATCACATTATTATTGGTGCATCATAATCACACTTATGATTACCTTTAATTTTTTCATTACAATTAATAATCACAGATTTAGAAAATCATGTGAAATGGAACCCTCCAATTCAGCTGCTAACGTTACCAGCAAGTCGCCTCATTGTGTTTTCCATAGAAGAGATGACAGCAGTTGATTCCCCAGGGAGCCAGACAGTGGAGATCACATTCAAATAAATTGAGAATTAATTAGATCTATATATCATCGCCACAAATGTGCCATGGGACTGGACCGAATTGCACCGGGGATGAGTGTGTAATATAGAAAATCCCAGCTACATTTCAGTGGCTGTTGTGCTTTACTTTTTTTCAGCCGTGACTTTTGAAAGGTGACCACACGTTAACAACGCCGATCTCTGTAACAACACTGTCACATTTCTATGAAAGCCATTTTTAGAGGATAAAGGAAGGTTACAGGGTTTCCAAACACACCTTTACTACTATACTTTACTATAGTTACCATGGCAACATGTGCCCTTTGATTAGAGCAGGAGAAATCAGGTCACATTATGGCTATGTTAGATGTGACCTTTCCTTCACAACAAATATAATATAGTTGGTTTCCTCCTGCCAGCCTGCCACTCAGTGTGCATCGTTGCCTTTTACCTTAATTGTCTGCATTCACTCAGACATCAACATAAATCAAAACATGCATTTTAATCAGGATTAAAAGAATCTCAGCTAATTCACAGAGGTTGTACCATCAAAGCAAGGACTTTTAAAAGACCATCTGTGCCTTCACTATTTCTCTTTGCCTGTAGTATGTCATCAGGGGAGATCTCAGTTTGTACCTGTGCTGTTTAATCGTTTAATGGGTTTTGGCAAAGACTGATAAGTGAAGGTATATAATGTCAGTATGCAGAGGGAAACATGTCATATTTAGACATATTGCAACATATGGAAGAAAAAAACTGTGAGAGGCAGCTGCAGCAGATTGAGTTTGAAATGTACGTGGCACATGTGTGTAACTGACAGTGATGCTCTGTGATAAGTTATGATTTCATTGTTATTCTAACTTGCAAAAAAAGGAACTGATAGGTGTTATTTTCAGCTGGGACAGCAGGGCTGGTATTGTTTTCACCTTGTGAACCTATGTGTGTGTCATCATGGCAAAATGTGGTGCTAAAGACACCAAATGTAGGTGGAACTACCACAGAAGCCATTTTGAGTGCTTTACCTGGTGTTTATATCAGGTCCTGTCTCTCCATGTGCGGAGTTTGTCATTGCGATAGCGTCACAACCATGCAAGATGCAGCCACTAAATTTTACAGGTGTATAGTTGAGATCACAGTAAAGGAAGACGGGTGTGGTCTGAGCAATGGTACCTTGCGCCCCTGAACCACTTTTGTTTTAAGTCGTTAATTGCTGTACTTCCGCTGGTGTAATCCCATTGCAAGATGGTTTCTAGTTTTGATTAAATTTGTAGTCTGAGACTTAATTTAGTTTTGCATCTCAGCTGGCCAATTTTCCATTACATTAACGTTTGTAACGACATTTGCTTTCCTTTTTTTTTTTTTTGTATATATCCATGCTAATAGCTGCTGTTAGTGCTCGTAGGTATAGTACCTGACAGAATAAAACATCATTGATGCCTTACCTCAGTTGTCTGGATTCAGATTAAATTGATACTTTACTTTTTCAATCAGGTCTGTGCCACTGCAGTGACGCATCTGGCGTCATCCAGCGGCACAGGCAATGAATTCCTGGAGCTGGTGTCACAAAGGGTGCCATATAATAATTTATCTGCACACTGTGCCTGAGCCACAGTGACACTGACCCGGTTGAAAATTGACAAAGTATTCCTTCAGTTCATCTCAAGTAGGCATTTTTTATGTTAACAGTGTAGCATTCATGCACAAGCGGGTGTATTAACAGTGTTAACCTGAACTGTAGAAATCCAACAAAGAGCCTTGAGACAGTCACCTCATGTGCCAGATCACATACTCATTAAATCTCAATTTTCAGCAGAGCTCACACAATATTAGTGTGGCACACAAAACCTGTGTTCTGCAGTTTCCTGTGAATAGGGACACATCCAAGAGCTAAGCTTCAGGTGCTCAAAACTGGGATGTGTGTGTCTGCAGTGGCTTAGAATGGCAGACTTATGATTCTGCAATCTGCATGATGCTGAACATATCATATATTCATGCTTGTGGGGATCTAAACAGCCTCTTTTCAACACAATAGTTAAATGAAAGCTTAGCCAACACTGAAAGATTTTATGGAGGGATATTTCTGGGTTGATGGGTTGTTTAGTGTGTGCCAGTCACTCCCTGTAATGAAACATTTTGCCTTTATTTTATAGTGAAAATGAATTAAGTAATTCATATAGTGTATAATCTCCAAGGAAATAAATAGTCTAGGACCTGAAAATAGCTAGATGCTTTCAGGGGTTGTGCAGTTTGGCAGACATAGGTGTCATACTGTAAATGTGTTTCATTTTAATTACAACAATTATGCCACTGAACAATGTAATTCATATCAGGCTGCATTGCATAATCTACAAATTAGGCTCAGAAATTTATTGAGCATGGGCAGATGTAGCCCCACAAGCCATTTTAGAGCCAATAAATTCAGCACGTTGCATGACCTGTCTGCCCCCCCTTCATTTGATGGGAGACTTGGAATAAAACACAACCTTTACAAAAGGTACAGTCCGCCTTTTCTGAAGGACTGGGACCTCGACACCAAGCCGATATCCGACCATCAATGTCATTGAGCCTTCGCTGATTATCCACTGCTGACTGGTGTCCAATTTTTTTTGAGCTGTGTTTTAGTTGGCTGTTACTATCTGGCATGCTTATTATGAATGAATACATGGTTGAATTTAAAATTTAATCTGACATGCTTTTGTACAAGACGGGTTTTGAGCCTTCTGCTGTGTGAGCTGTTTCACACTAGACAAGAGTGTTGCCCTTTGATTGTCTGTACATAACAACTTTAAACAGCTGAGTTGGCTAGTATTCATGGCAACATGTAGTCTCTGATGTTGTGAGTGGTTTCTTAGGTGCAGATTTATTTTTCAGCTGCCCCATTACCTTTATTGTCATCTATATGGATGGTACAGGCGGAAATTCCAGCCAAGTCACAAGAATAGAATGTTGGTATTGTACATTTCTGCAAACTGGGGATATGTTACATTTGTACATTTTGTATGTATGACACAGTTCAGATTACATGTACATGAGCTGATATCTCAACAGTAGGAGGAGGGGTTGGTGAATGGTTTGACACCAAGCAAACAGCAGCAGACTGCTGTTCATTCAAGACCAACAAAGGCAGGTATTTTTTAACACGAGGTCTTGACATTGTGTCAGTGTTTTTGTGCCTAAGCCTAACCACACATTAACCTCTGTATTTTCATAGCATACAATAGAAATATGCAATGTTTCAACATGTCCAATACATGTGAAACATACAATTGAAACATTTAGTTTGCAGAAATGTACAATGGCAACATTTATTCTGGTGACTGGGTTGGCAATGTCTCGGACGACATGCCATGTAGGGCTGCAACTAACGATTATTTTCACTGTCGACTAATCTGTTGATTATTTCTTCGATTAGTCGACTAATCATTTTATCGAAAAATGTGTTAAAATGTTGAAAAATGTCGGTCTGTCTCTCCCAAACCCCAAAATTATGTCATCTAATGTCTTTTTTCGTACTCATGTCAAAGGGCTTTAGTTCACCGTCATGGGAGAGTGTGTAAAGCTGCCAATATTTGAAAGTAAGAAGCTGCAATAAGAGTATTTTGGGGTACTGTTACAGTACTTTTCTATTAAAAATGACTCAAACCGATTAGTCGACTACTAAAATAGTCACTTGATTATTTTAATAGTCGTGTGCTAAACATTGGCAAGAGTCGTTAAAGTGTTAGTTCATTTTGTCTTTTACAGCAGAAAATTTTCTCCAAAAAAAAAAAACCTACCCAGGATGAGACGTAGCACCTGATGTTGATGAGATCAACACAGCATAGCCATGTACTCATGTGGAGTACCGAATGAGTCTAGCTTTTACTAGGAAGCAGGTGCAGGAAGTGTTAATGTTGTAGTTTCTATTAACAGCACACTAACATCACAGTGGGTCAGCCATTAACTCCAACAGCCTTACCTCGCTAGTTTCTGCACACACCTGCTTTCACACAACAGTTTTATGCTACTTCAGTTATCCAGTAGCACTTTGCCCACAGGATGCTCTGTGTGTGTGTGTGTGTGTGTGTGTGTATGTGTATTTTGATTTGTTTTTTTCAAAGGGTTCAGAGTCATTGGCTGTCAAACTTAGATTTGCCCAAGATAGACGCCTCTTGAATCAGTCATTGCTGCTGCTTTTTGTTCCTGGCTTTAATCAATCACATCAAGTATACCCACAAAAATAGCCACATGTAGTGGATGGAATGAGCTTTTATTTACATAATTCATAGTGAGTCAAAAACAGAATGCTGCAACGCTATGTCCAATAAGCAAACTTGAGTCTGTGTTGGATGTTTTCAGCTCAGAGCTGTATTTTTGCACTGAGTTTTATCAGGATACATTAGAGTTAAAACAGGAAGATAAACAGAAGACGAGCCTTCTGTTTATCTTCCTGAAACTACTAAATATCACATGTTCAAAAACCCCTCAGGAAAGATACAGCGCTCTGACAAGAGGGAGACGGCGCTCGTAAATGACAAACAATACAAAAGCGAGTGGTGCATCCTCCCTGGGGACAGTCTTTGACTTCACTCAAGTGGGTGAGCATGCACAGAGAGAGTGTAATTTTTCTTTGCATAGATGCAGAATATTTCCCTAAAAAATGTTAAAATCTTTTAATAAAGCTAAGAAAGGCTTAACTTGCTGCTACTAAAAGATATTAAATTTATCATTAAAATCTCTGACTGAGGTCATATTCTGATTTATAGTGGAATAAAAATGTTGATTTATAAGGTTGATATGAGACTGGGAAGGAAGATGGAATGCAGGTTTGATCTTGGAGAGGGATGCCAAACAATCACAATTAATAGAATGAATGTCTATGAATGTTGGTGATGATTAAAAGGAAGAATAATTATGAAAAATGATGAAAAAAATATATGAAATGAAGAAGAGCTATCTAATATGTAGGATGATTAAAATTAGAGCATACAAAGTGAAACATATCCCAACAAATTACCAGCTGCTTCTTTGATCCAATGAACCGGACCAAAGTTGGCTCCTCGATTAAGCTCAGGTGTGGGTAATCAGGCTGTCGCTGGAGGTAAACACGTGTCATTCAAAGTGCCACAGGTCTTCCAGTGCATTTGCCACTCCACAATCTGCTTTTGCAGTCTCACAGATGGGAATCTAGTCAAATAATCTGCCTTCCACAAAAATGACACCTCAAAAGAAATGAGTCCACTTCAGATGGATTCATGCTTATCGCTTGCTCACTCTTAAGAATGTCTCTGACACCTGCAGTGCTTTTTATGTGTGTGTTGGCTGTATTTGTTCACTTGGCTCAAATATATCAGCATTTCTTCACCTTCCTCGACAGCATTGTTGAATACTTGATAGTGGAAATATTGATTAGTTATCAGAATAGACGACAAGTGATTAGTTATCTGTAAATATGGCAACAGAATTTTTATGACCTCCTTCGCAGTGCCGCTATCTTAAATGATAGGGCAGGTGGTCTACAGCTGCAGTTATCTTGTGTCCATCTTCTGTTTCTGCGTAGCTCCTTGGAGAAAAGATTTCTGTAGCAACACTCTCCTCAGGTGCCACTCTTACTGGCCTTCCAGTGTGGCTGCAGACCTTATAGAGTTTCAAAGCAATGTTGTGGGTAATTATTTAGAAGGTAATGCTCACATGTTGTCATTATGTTTTATGTCATGCAATGTCTGTGTTCATTTAAATACTGATCCGTGCAACTTATTTTTATCAATTTATCAATTATCTTATTTAAGTGTAGCTAATTAATTTCACAAGATGAATATCATGGCTGATGCCTGGTGTGCTCTCTGCAAGCTGGTGTCAGAAGTGCTTATGCTTGACTTCAGATGGTTGCTCAGTGAATAAAACAACACTCTGTCAATCAATTTTACAATAAAATGCTTTGGCAGAATTTTTAGTTTTTAGTTTAGGTTTGTGTCCACGTACAAAAGAAGAGGTTTTCCTTCAGGTGTTTCACCAGTTGGTTTGGTTTTAAACTAAAGCAGCAAAGATTTCAATTTCTTTTAATGACAAATCTCTGCAATAACAGAGCAAGCCCTGATATTTGGCGGCAATGTTGTTATCTAGTGCTCGCTTTAAAGAGGAGATAACTGAGGAAAACGCACAATGTTGCCCTGCCACAACAAAATGGAGTGGGTTGGGTGTAGCAGCATGACTCAGCCGCAGTCAGTTCCAGAGAAACTTTTCATCTAAGGCTTATTGATCGGTTTCAGGATTTTTTATTTATTTTTTTGTTTTTTTTTTTTTTTTTTTTTTTTTTATAAATGCACTTAGAGTACAGATAAAGAGGAGATCCACTTGCTTATGTAAATATCACACTTTATCTATAGAGCATTGTAATGTCAAATGGGCCAAAAAGACGTAAATTGACAAAGAATAAGACCGTGTTGGAATCAAAACTGGTCGAGCTTTTTATTGCATTTTAAAAGACGCATTATACTGAGCATGGTGTGATATTAGTTAGTGTTATCAGTTCCTCTATTAAGTAAGCATATCACTGCCTGCTTAGGTGCTTAATTGCCTTAGAAGAATATTTCACCCCCCAAATGACCATTTATGTATCAATTACTCACCTCATGTTATGTTGCATTTAAGAAGAAAGATTTTCTCACATGCCTCCAGTGAGCAAAGAATCTCAATGAACTGAAGTCTTAGGGATTCATGTTTAACAGCAACAAAACTCTATCAAAACATCCATTTACAAACTCTTGATTTTAGCAACAATGCATGTGTTTGGGGATTACCGAGCATATGCCTGGATAAATGAGATTTGGATGATACTGCACGAGTTGTGTGAGAGTTTGTAAATTGATGTTTTGATACAGTTTTGCAGTTGTCAAACATGTGCCCCTTAATTAATCAAGAATTGTTTTCATGCATGCAGAAAGTTTCCTCACAAATTCAGTGTAATACAGGATGAGTAATTGATTTAATGGTCATTTGGGGGTGAAGTATTTCTTTAAATCATAGTATTATCACCAATGCTGTGCTGTATATAAAGAAAGCCATTCCAGCTTACTTTTCTTACTAATTTAAATCAGCACTTTGATTTATGAGCCATTGCGAAATAGCTAGATGCAACATTTTTTAAAGAGAGAGGTGAGTGGGAAAACACAGATAGGGCGCATCAGTATGAATAAATCACTTGTTTATTTATTAGGATGTTATGGCGACAGGTGACATTTAAAACTGACATTTCAAAATTTGTCTAACTCATTATTAGATTTTTTTGTCTTTCTTTGTGACATGGATTTGTCCATCTCTTCATAAATACACAAAATAACAGTTTCTCCTTCCTATAATCCCCAACAGCTGCAGAGATGATGAAGAACGCTATTGTGGCTTACTCCTCCCTCAGTCCAGGAAATGACTGTCATTTCACCAGCCTCGCTGTGCATCCTCTGCATTGATTCTTGAAACAATGATGGATTTTAACAACCTCAGACAATGCATGTCATGATGATAATTTAGGCTTACGGAATATGCCTCATTTTTACCACAATGACAGTCTGCACAATCGATAACTGGCCGACTGCAAAGTAATGTCCAGAGAATTTCCAAAATCTGGGAAAATTAGTTTCAGTTACTTATTAAGAAAGCAGAAATGTCTGTATGCTTGCAGTCCCTCTTAACCTATTTTCCAACTCATCGCGGCTTGCCCTGAATTCCTCCACATAACTTCATGTATGTGTGCCACTTCAAACAGTAGCACCTTGCTCATTGGGCTTTGAAGTGTCAGTGTCTCCTCATATTCGGTCTTCTCTAAGGATACATAAGCATTTCAGGCACATACTTCATGCTCACTTCTTCATCACGACAGCCATCACTGGCTGCACATGTAATTTTACCACTGTGAAAGGTGCTAGCTCCATTCAGGTGTGCTCTATCTCATGGTGAACACAATAATTGCCTGCGCTGCTCTTCTCTTTGGTAATTGTCTTTTGATTGAGGTCATCAGGACAATTAAAACCGTTGAGGGGTGAAAAGTGGTAGCAAGAGACTTGAGACAGCTATACTGGGTGGTAGAAAGGATGAACAAAACGTACAGAAGAGATAATTGCATGTCCGGAGACCCACTGAAGTCAGGATAGGGCACTGTACAGAATGGCTTTGTCTCCATTACTTCATCACAGTGTATTAATCATAGCCTTATTTAAATCTATTGAAGGTAGCAGGAGGGTGTCATCAGTGATCACGGGAGCTTAATTCCCCATTTTTAAGAGGTCTGTTATGTCATGAATTCAGCTCAAATGGCACAATGACAGTGCACTATTTATTAACACGATTCAGTGACAAAAGCTGAGTCTAAATGATAATGACTTGAAACTGTGATATCCCTGCAACGTACAACAGGGAGCTGCTTTGTTGACGAAAAACAAACAACCTAAAAAAAAAAAAAGGCTGTCAACCGGCAATAATGGCAACATCCACTTTGTGTAGTCTTGAAAAACAGAAATGGTTGTGTCAGTCTGAGGAAATTTCTCACGATGATTTGCATCTCTACAAAAATCCCCGATGGTGTGTCAAACAAAACGGGAGATATGATTTCCCTCATTTGTTGTGGGGCCCCTTAGTCAAATCATTGTAATTTTGTGAAATACTGGTTCTTAAGAATAAGACACATCACTCAGGCAAGTTTTGTCAAAATCGGGTCAGTAGTTTCTGGGATGTTGCTTGTGACGGAGGAGATGGAGACGGATACGCTGCTCAAATAATGAATAGGAGACTGTTTCTGAACATTCACACATCGTTTGCCTCAACTGTAGCAGTCAGCTGAATGTCAGGTATGAGGCCAGAGTTAAATATGCACTCATCTCCAGGAATTCCTCCCGTTTTGTTTGACAGTCACATTTAATTTTTTTTTATTTATTTTTTTTATCTACACTAGCCATTCGCTGTGAATGTGTACCAGTGAAGCGTAGGCAGAACAAAGTTGTCTCTTCTGTCTCTGTGTGGGAGATGGCGGAGGATCTGTACTATAATGCACTAAATAGTCTGAGGGCGTATGAGAAATATTTTTCAGGGCTGAAGTTTTGTGGTTTTGTGGTTGTGATGACTTATTGCAAGGCTACCAAAAAATAGCTTAATTACCCCTGCCAAGGAGGTAATGTTTTTTTCAATTTGTCTATCAGCAGGATTACAGAAAAACGACTGGCCTGATTTTCATGAAACTTGGTGGAAGAGTGTTGTATGGACCAAGGAAGAACGCATTACATTTTGAGCAATTTGTATCACGGTGTGATTGTGCAAATTATTTTTCACCTTTGTGATGGGAGTCAAGAGGAAAGTAGTATAAAGAGTGAAAGTCCACATGAGGAGGTTGGTTGGGGCGTTGGATGAGTCAAACAAACACAGGACTTTCCCCCAGGACACTGGTGTTCGGGACCATGTGAAACCAAGTTAACTTTGACTTATATGTCATCACCATGTTTCTTTTCTTAACCCCAACCCTTATATTACTTTACTTGCCAGAACCTAACCTATGTAACTTTAGGATGCTCAACCATATTTCTCTTTCTTAACCTAAACTACGTGACTTTACTTGCCGAAATCTAACCTATGTCTCTTTGTGTTTAGTACGTAGCTTTAAGTTACATTCATGACGTAACAATGCCATTTGTGGGGCGCTAATTCTTTAGATATCGAATGATCTGTTGTTTGAGTATAGGTTCAACATTGCAAGATTGGCCATGGTAGAATAAATGCTGTACATTTTAAGATCTAGTAGATAGTACAAAAGTTTAATAACGGCAAAACAGCCAATTATAGAAATGCACCGACTCTATCAAAATCAGTGTTCTCGGGTGCCAGTGATCCACTGGGATAGCCAACATATAGTTGCTCAAACTTTTTACAGAAAGCAGTCATTATGATAAGATACGATACGGTACAATACAATTTGATGCGATGTGATACGATACAATACGATACGATACTATACGATACGTTATGGTATGATATGATACTATATACTTTATTGTCCCCGTAGGGAAATTTGCCTTGGACTCAGTAGCTCCACAAGTATTGCTGCCTTATAATAACAGTCCAGAAGAAATAAAGCATACACCATAAAAATTAAAAAAAAAGAAAAAAAAAAGATACTACACATAACAGTATTGCACATCAGCCATCCATGTATTGCACATAACACCAGCACACAACAGAGCACCATAAGCAAAACACAACAAAACTCCTAAAGCATCAAGTAACATTATGGAACAGCCTGCGTGCAAAATTCGCCTTGTACCATCAGACAATTCAATTGTCCAACACAGTCGATAGAAACAGACTAAGACAAATGGAAAATGAATAAAGAAGGCAGAAAGCAGCAGCAGGTCGCTAGCAGAGTGGCGATACCAGAAGAGCAGGGCCACCTGAAGAGCATTGCCACCGGAGCACTAAGGGACTGTGGTTTCATGGGACAATCAGCACAATTTTACCACCACGACTGTAACAACACTTGTTTTCTTAAGCTAAGGTATGGCTGTGGGAACATAAATACACAAGTATCACCCAATTAATTATACTCCTTCTCACTCACTCACTCATACTCTTCAAAAACCTCCACCAGAGATAGTAAGAGAAAAAGAAATGTTCAGACTTGACGCTTCATGTCAGCAAGCAATAATACTGACCGCAATCTAGAAGTACATAATCAATCCACAACGACGATGATGGCTTCAGCTAGGCATAACCATATTTTGACAGAAGTCATATAGTTTGGGAATAGTTTTTGGGATATATCTAGACATATACAGGTGGCTGCCCTTGCAGATTTGCCTATCATAGAACCCTGGACTATTTGCCTTGGCAGAGGTCTGCGCTCTCCGAGTGCCCTTCTAGTTATCTCTGTTACAAATAGTAGCGGCAGTCATCCAGTTTGTACTTTCACTCCAATTTAGGAGGTTTTGGGGCATGATCTGCCACAAACTTCTAGACATGCTTTCCAGCTGAATGGACGGTTAAGCATCACAAGTAGCAGTGAGCAGATACACGAATAGACCGATTGAAAAGAGCTCAGTGAGGCTTCAGGACATAGCACTGATGGTTATTACACTGCATATTTCCTAAAGACCAAATAATTAACAAAGTGTTTACCCCAGTTAGATTTTCATTACCCATTTGGATAACCATCAGTGACCCTATTTTAATAGACATCATCCCCAGAGTTGGATTGAATATTGTTTGAGGGGGTTCGGTCTGTCTTCAGACTCAATAGAGAATTTTATGAATAACTAAAAGGCTGGGACGATGTCATCTTTCTTGGGAATGATGATAGCCAGCATTGTTCCATTCTTAGACTGTATGCCTGTAATGCTTATCAGGGACAATAATACACTGATCAGGAACATTCATGTTGCTGTAGTTAGACAGGCTGCAGGATGCTGTTACATCTTTCTCATCAATGTCAGACTGTATCTGAAACTGAATAGGCTGTAAATGATGGCTGAAAGGAAGCTATGCGATTAAAGAATTCTTGTAAATGTCTATAGATGCTAATGAAAAAACATTATTGAAAAGGATTTCTACTCTAAACATAGCTTACACCATGCTATTCAGAATATTTTGAACAGCAAATCCCGTATCTACAAACACAGTGCCTCCCTAAGCTGCAAAGCTGAGCATCAAGACTTGAATCATGATGTCACCAGGTGACCTTTTTGGAGCTGATCCAGTGCGACTGAATTAATGAATGATGCTGTGGGCTCAGAGGATTTTCGTTTTAAATATTGCATCCAAATGAGTTTTATTTGAATGTAGGGCTTTCAGCTGTGATTCAGAAAACGTCCCCGTGTCCCAGTAAAATCACCATGGGTGCTGTCATCGTGTCCCAGGAGTTGTGTCATTATTCACTGTCTATGAAGCAGCTCCAGGATTTGTCCGTCAATGACATCATGACTACAGTCTGACTCTGCTTTTCAAGGACAGACTCTTCATATTCATTGTTTTTTTTTAAGCTGTGGAATATTGCAAAAATAACATGTTTTAAAGGTGTTTCCCTCTCAGTGGTCAGTAAATGAAATGAAGATAATGCCGCTTAATAATCAGCTATAGTCTGTAATAATCCTTAAATTAAAAAGTCATTTGGGGCACACATTTAATCGTCCATGTTTAAATGTCTTTTGGTGAGTGAATGTTCTATGCCGACATAGCTTGCTGCTGTAGGTATTTTTAGCTGGTAGTCCATGGCTCTCAAATGAGAGTTTTGTGTGGGGACTTTAATCTGACAATGCAGTTTTTACCTGCTTACTGAGTGACTATGATTCTTCACTACACACACACAAACCACACACACATGGATGTCAGTCCTGCTTTGTTTTCATCGACAGTAACACCACCTCAGGCTGGGCAGTATAGCAGGTGTTTACAGTATATTTGCCATAGCCTTATGGATGATAGAGAAGATGTCTTAAGTAAGCTATAGTCTGAGAGCCAGTGAAGTGCAGTACTGCATATCCCCAAGATGTTTAGTGTGGTAATGGAATAAACTGGTTACCTATAGAACTGTTGCAGCTTAGTGTTCTGTTACACAAGCAAGTGAATGTTTCATGCTCTGGATTATTTCCTTAGGCAAAATAGAGCTTTTCTGGTTTTGATGTGTGGGGTGGATGCAGACATGTCATTATGCATATTAGAGCCTTATTAGAGGAAACAGGGACATCTCCTGGAAATTACATTTTTATACTACTGAACTGTTTTTATAATTACATTGTGGTGACAGCATTATTGCTGCCAAAATTAGGTTCAAAGACAACATTTTTTTGAGGAACACTACATGTATGTACTGTGCTGGATTCACATGAAGGTGGTTGTAGTGAGTGCTGGACATTTAGAGTTTTTGCAACTTGCCAGATACACTAATTAGCAACATTTCTTTATTATGTTAACAGAAAATCTAATTTGGTTGGCATTACGTTCCCTCAAAACACATTTGTTATTTTAAATTAGCAGTATATAAACATAATTTCTAGGAGACAGGAATGCTTGTTGACACCTTGCTTTGATGATTTCAAGTTTTCACCATCTGAAACTTTTCAGTAATTATAGAAATATTTATAAAAATAAACCACTTTGACTATTTTTTTAATTTCAATTTATCTGAAATATTTAACATCACATCACATCAAAGTCTTTACTTTCTAATTGTTTCAGGAACATACCAACCAACAGATCTGTCTATGTAAGAATGTTATGCATTTTACATTTCTGTACCACTTCACCATAATCGTGTTTCCACTCTTTTCTCTCTTCACTATAAAGAATATTTTCTTTTATTCTCCGTTCACACAAAGAACAGATTCTAAGAAGCAACATATAAACATGACAATGAATGTGGGAAGGAGACATTCCTGCTCCACTGTTAAGTGTACTGCACAAGGCAGTTACCTTCATATTTTGCTTTCAGAACTGATTGCATTATCTATCGTGGAGGTGTGTATTGATGCAGCACTCCCACAGGTCTCTCTGATCCAAATGCAGTTCTAAGTGTCGTGGGTATATGTTTTAATAGCTGCGGGCAGTTGCGTTAGAACGCTTTAGGTGTGATGAAAAAATAATGAAGGTAGTAGATAGTGGGATATTTAATTGATAAGCTGGACCTGAGTCAGATATATGCAGAATGTTGAGGTGATGGAAGAAAACAAAAATCTGTGAAAGTCTTCTGATTCTATGAAATACTATGTGGTTTCAATATGTTAACTTTTTTCACCAAATAAATTATGCAGCTTATTAATTTGACCTCCCACTGTTTGCCTGAAATGGGCTTTTAAAATGATTTGAGCTGCATTCAGTTTTAATTGTTTCTGAATCAGGCACAGTTGAAGAGTCTATTAGCCACATCAAAGGGAACAATGGTTAAAACGTACCAACAGAGCAGAATGTATAAATGTGCAGCTGACAGGACCCGTTCCAAAACAAAGTGAACGTTGACATCTCTCGCAGATTGGCTGCATTTGCCACCTGCTTCTACAACACTTCTGATGGCTTTATAGATGCTGTTTACCTCACCCCCAGGCTACATGCCGTTTCTGCTCAGACAGCTCATCAAGATGAGTGACAAGTGAAGGAGCGGGAAGTTGACCAACTGAGGGGCTTGATAGTGGGACATACGATACACAACCTGCCTTGAAGCATAGAGGCTTTAATTCTATTTTTAACCCCTTTTTCATCTATTACAGATGTCCTAGCTTCACTACTGGCCACTACATACCTCCATTAGTATTGACTGAGGGAGAGAAGAGCTCAATTTAAGTTACTTATCTGTAGTGCTTCCTTCAGACGTATTTTCCTGCTAGTCCAGGGACTGAAAATGGTAAAATTCCAATCAAAAAGCCTTCACCATTATCCCCTCCTGCACCTGGTCCCTCCTCTTAGTTGCTTTTAAGAGTTTGCTTTAACATGGCTTAGCTAAAGGCTAATCTAGAAAATATGTCCATTTAACAAAGGGCTTGTTTTGGTCAAAGGAGTGAAACTGTGGTGAGAGTAATCCCCGTATTATCATGTTTTAACTTCATCCCCTTGCACTTGGATTAAAACCTCCAGTGAGTGTTACGAGACTCATTCTGAAGGGCTTAGTAGCTTGTATAGGGTGAAATACAAAAATGGCTCGAAGCAATGTTTGCTGTTTTTTTTTTTACAAGACATTTAAAAAGTTTATTTCATTTTGTTTGTTTCTTTTTTTTTTTTTTAAACTTCAGTGGATGGGGTGCAACATTTTATCTTAAGGTACATATATTCACCCTAACTTGCTTTTTAATATTGCAATTTAGTGGCATATTGACTCTTTATTAGTCATCACAAAGCACTTATTCCTTAATTAAGCACTTAATAAATGCCTTATTCTGCACGACCATATTCTACAACTTCTAGGCTATTAACTAAAAGTTTTGATTTAATGACCTTCCAATTACGGCTAATTGATAGTGAACAATGTAGTTGTTAATTGATTAAAATCCTAATATGCTTTGTGTGGACCTTTAGGTGGTAGTGCCACAATAATAGTCATTCCCCCTGACATATAACACATAATAAATATGATCTATTCTTTTTCAACAATACACAAAACTATAAGTGTTAATAGTGTCCAAATAATTCAAAATCAAGTCTTTCTAACTCACAATATGTTCCCCATTTTAAAGTGAGGTCTTTCACTAGTAGTTTGACACATATTAACCCACACAAGTTTCCCATTATAAAGTTGTCTCCACTTCATGCTTAGTAAAGCTATTAGAGCACACAACTACTGCAATACACTGACCCTATTCTTCACTGATGAGTCAGTAGATTTTGAATAAATATGTTTGAAAATCTCTGAAGAGGTACTTTATTAAAGGAGATATTTCTGCTTGTGCTGACTTTGTTCTTCTACCATTGAATGGGAATAAAATATGTGCATCTCAATTGACCTCCATTCTTTACAAGGTGAAACCCATTACTTGAAAATAGGGAACACATAATGACTTAAAGGGACTTTAATGTATCTGGACATTTTTAGTTTTGTGTATTGCTACATAAGAATAGACCATACTTATTAAGTCTTTTTAAGGGAGAGTGACTTTTCTTGTACTGCAACGTTATACAGCCCATACTGTTTAATTAATTAACAACTTGCTTACTTTCTATCGATAATAAGTAATAAGCAGTTAATGACCTAGTAGTTGTAGACTATGGCCACACAGAATAAGGCATTAATAAGCACTTTATAATGACTAATAAAGAGCCTATTTTCTGTTCATATGCATGCTAATAAGCACTACATAGAAGAGTAGTGTGTACGATTTAGGGGAATTTAGTGGCATCTAGTGGTGAGGACTGCAGATTGCAACCAGCTTAAACTTCTCCCGGTTAGAATTTCCGTAAATGTTCATTGTTCAGGAGGTTTTGACAGAGAGCTGGATAATCCACAGAGTTTTTTTCCAACACTATTCGTGGCAGATAGCTGCTAATTACTGTGGTCCATGCGAAAACACGTACACGGAAATGGCCCTATCTAGCGCTAGCATTTGGTTTGTCCATACTGGGCTTCTGTAGAAACATGACAGTGCAACATGGCGGACTCCACAGACAAGGTCATATGTAGATATAAACGGCTCACTCTAAGGTAACAAAAATACAGCAATTCTTATTTTGAGATGATTATACACTAAAAAAAAAGAAATCAAAAAACATGTATGATATTACATTCCACTTCTGCCATATATCCCCCTAAATCCTACACATCACCTTCACTGGCTAATATGTTGACATATATGAAGAGCTACTAATAGGACTTTTAAAACACATCATTTATTTGTACACTTTGACTGCTGCTGAAATGGAAAAAGCCACTTTTATTCAAGGACAAACTAATTACAAGGTTTTTACAACACAACAGCAAACTCCTACCCACCCCCTCACACACACACACATACACACACACACACACACACACACACACACACACAAATCCTAATATTTTATAAATTACCTCTAATTACGCAGAAACTAAATATTTACCTGCAGTATTAACTTGTGACTAATCACAGTTTAGGATTTTTTTTTGTATACATTTTTCACACTACATCAAGCTTCCTATCAGGGAGCAGTTGCTATGTCACCTAGACTGCCGTCATGTTCTGTGCTTCTCCCTAAAATGATGCTGCCCTTGCTCATGCGAGACCCACGGAGGGAGAGTTACACTACTCAGGTCTGGAGTTGTCAGAGCAACTTAAAGGGAAAATGCACTCCAGCTGTTGTTTGTACACGATGACATGTACAATTGGCTTAACATTTAGAGATGAAAGTGTATGTGTGGAGGGGGATAGAGAGGCTCGGTATTGTCCAGGTCCAAGTGTCACCGTAAAATGAAGCCTTTGAAGTAGGTCAAGGTATGCTTGCGGGCGGCTCTTCAAATGAACTCCTCTGAACTGGCATGCATTGCTTCTGTGTCTGGTTTGTTCCAGGTCTGTGTCCACCTTGCGTATAGGCAAATTTAACGTATTGTGCAATATTGTAGAGCAAATTAGCTTTACAGTTTCACTTCTTTACTGCATTACAACACACTGGATCTGCACAAAAAGTAATTCTGATATTCATGTTAGTAGAAAACATGCTAGGAGAGATTCGTGCATCTGTAATACATACCCGTGACTTCAAGTGTTAATATCCACAAATCAATGAGTAAGCACAGCAGAGATAAGTATCATAGAGAGCAGTGAAGTGTCATTCACTCACTGCCTCTCACACATATTTTAGGATGATTACATTCAAATAGCTACTGAGGAGAAAAGCAGATGTTTGCTACTGCTACTGCTAGGTACTTGGGCTGCTGCTAGATGCTACTAGAACTTTGCTATTACTATCATTAGCGCAACTGTAATCACTACTGTCTCTATCACTTATTATTATCATTAGCACAAATTACACGGCAGCTAGAAGCGCCTGCATTTAGCAATCGGAAGAAGAACCAGAAGCTAACATCCTGTTACCCCTTGTTTAATTATTTTATTTACTAAATGTGTTTTTTAGTGTCATTTATATTGAGTGGAAGAAATTTAATGAAGTTGCACTTAAAAAAATCAACAATACCAAAAAAAAAAAAAAAAAAAAATCAAGGAGAGACATAAATTGCACAAATAAGTATTTCCTCTGATCTTTTATGTCTGCTTGATTACTGTATTTGCTGTGTGTGTGTGTGTGTGCGTGCGCTGTCAGTAACAAGTACTGCACTACAATGGCGCTGATTAAATTTCTGGTCTCATCCTTAGACTTACCTTCCATGATGCACAAGATGCATGCTAATTGGAGCTGGTGACAAGGTGAGACGAGGGGGTGTGAAGACGATAATTACAATCAGGATCTGGATATATCTGGGTATTACATTTGTCATCATGGCCTCCGCTTGCCTTTATCACTCAACCTTGTTACTCCTTTGGTGACGAATAATAAAGGTTAGATCCATGACACCTTTGTGTTTAAGCACGGATACAGAAACTGGCTTGTTGTTGAATAATCCAAAAGAAGTTGGTGAAATTTCCCCCAGTAATAAAAAAAAAACGACAGCGCTGACAAAAACAGTCCATATACTTGAACAGTACTTGTGAAGAGCCATAGCACAGGCTCACACTGCAGTGTTAGAGATCATTCATACATTTTTTACAAGGCTGTCAGAAGCACATTACTATGTCGCTGTCTTGTATTGTCTAGAAATGACACAATGCCACTGCTACAAGTGGCTGATGAGAATACAGCTACTGTGGTTATCAGGCGATGTTTGTGTGACTTGGTTTGTCAAACCTCAGCCCGGCAAACCATGTCTGCATTTGTTTCATGTGTTACAAGCGCTGTGGAAACACGGGCATGAGACTAAGCAGAGGCATCACATTCAGAGCCGTCAGCGCACCTTGTTGCACCCCGCACACTACCTCATTAATTACCATCTGGCCGGGCTGTGATCACCTGGACAGAAGTGTGGCAGCATCCAGCTCCACAGCCCCCGAATGTATATAGCACACACCTGGAAAATTTGCACTATGGAGGGTGCTGTCTTTGTAGGCTACTCAATGAAAGACCAAGCAGAAGAGATTCCTCTTTTAGGGAAACACAGACATGAAAGTAATAATCTTTATATGATTCTTCTCCTGGACCAGTTCCAGTAAAAGGGTAGAAGAGTGGCCACACAATATATTCTAAGGGATATTCAAATTAGAATTATTTTGTCTGTATAATAGGGGGAGTGTGTTTTTGTTTTGCTTTGCTGTCATATTTTTTGTTCGTGTTTCGTTGGCAGGTATTCCCTCCTAATTGAGCCCACTTGTTCATGCCTTTATGCCTTTAAAGCCTATACGCTTTGCATAGGTTCGTCTCTTGTGGAAACGATTCTACCAGCTTTTCCTCCCGTATAAAGTAAATGGTTGACTGGAAAGTGAAAGCTGAGCCCACAGAGGACATGTCTGGCAGAGTTGTGTGAGACACCGAGCAGTCAAGGAGGGTGAACTTTACGTTGCCTGAGTGCAGACCAACTTTATCTGATACACACATGGGACCCGTGCTCTCTGATAAATACTTGACAGTAGACAAGAGAGATTCAGATCCCGAACCATGCTTACTGTAAGTTGCAGGTAACTAAAGAAGTAGTGTTTTCAAGATAAAGCGCCTTCTCTAAACATTTCACATCTGCTTTTACTGTAATCATGATTTTTACTTGAACTGACGTGCATTTGCAACACATTGCTTTTGTTTCTTCGCTATTTTAAATATTAGAGACTATTTGATAACACTTTTGCATTTTCAATGAGTATATGTTGATACCAATACTGATCTGCTTCGCATTCTGTCCCCTTGTTTTTGCTTGTGGGTGAGCCATGAAACATTTTAAAGTAAGACTTCGAACTGTCCGGTGTGCAGTCAGACTGAGAGCTAGGCAGTGTATCTGATAAAGTTTTTAATTGGCTGTGCTGTTGGACATTGTAAAGTACAAGTGTGTTTGGTGCTTGCCAGAGATTTGCCATTTGCTCTTTTTTTTTTTCTTGCACTGTAATTTAAGAAGACTGCAAAACTTGAATTTCTGAGAATTCAATCATCACATCAGGGCTCAACAATAAGGATTACCAGATTGCTATGTTGAGCAAGTACATCTAGCAACTCATTCTACACTTTTTTTGTGTGTTTGTCTTTTTTTTGTTGTTTGTTGTTTTTGTTTTTCTCAGGGGTGATAATGGAAGAATCTAAGAAATAAGCAATCTTGCCTCCTTCTCATCTCTGTTAAGAGCTGCAAGTGCAGTACCAATTGGACACTTGCGAGAAAACTGTGGCATGCACAAGTGAGCATTTTAGTTACCCTGGAAACAAGAGCTTAGTTGGGTGGGGTTAATGTATTGTACAGTTTGCCGCAAGCTTGAGAGCAAGGTGAACATGTTTCTCAAAAGTACATCAATTTTAATACCACAACTAGAACAGTTTAGTCTTTAGTCTTTGTATTTCTTTAATAACTGCCAATTAATTAAAAAAAAAAAAGAACATAAACGCTAAACCCTACAAATGTTAATAATCTAAAATATATGCTTCTAAACACATCTGACAGAGGGGAAACTGTTGAGGGATCGTGTCCTTGTCGGAGCACATGCATCTCAGTGAGCAGAAACAGAAATGTAGCTATTTCTAACAGGGAGTAAAAGGTAAAAATGTGACAAGCTTTTGTATTCCAAAACATCCCCATTTACTTTTATTGGACCCATATGAGCACATATCTGTAAATAACCTTTCATTTAATGATTCATGATGAAATAGCTTCATGTAAGCACCTGTCAGAACTGCACTTGTCACCTAGTCCATTTTGTTGTGTCATCTTTTGTAACATTGCTGTCATCTGTGCACAATTTGACACTTGAAATTTTGCCTTTTGGAAGTGTTTCCTGAAATAATTTCAAACTTAAAAAAAGACAAATTTAGCCTTTCATAGATGTCTGCGTGCGTTTCTTTAGTACCTGAGGTTGAATAGTATTGTCATACTTTCTAAAATGAACCGAGCCAAATGTGCAGCATTGGCAGTTTTATGACAACGCTCCACACAGGTTTGGTGTGAACATGTTCTTGGAAGAACTTTGTCTTGTATTCTGTGAAAATACACTGCGGGCGAGAGATGATGAAACAGATGAGCTGCTGGTGGATTTCTGCAGGAATCGATGTGCTTTTGCCTCTAGTTTCCAACCGATGGCTGATGTGGAAGTTGTTCAGTCAAACATGTACCCAGGGGTTTGTTTGACAACAAGCTGACCTATGCAGCCAAGAATAATGTGCTGAAAAGAAGTGAGGGAGAAGGCTTTCTGTTCCCGAGGTCATTTATACGTCTCAATGTATGCAATAGACTTCTGCTCATGTTCTGTCACACTGCTATGGTATGTTTTAATTTATGCTGCTGTGTGCAAGTCGAAGGTCACAATGAGGTGAAGGGGGTAAGAACATTTTCCAAAGAAGGACAGAAGTTCTCATCAGCCTGTGCTGACAGCTGTCTAGACAGCAGACCTTCAGCTATTTAATTTTTTGCATCAATGAGCAAAGAGAGTGACAACTAAAAGTTTATTAAATTATCTCCAGCTGTAAAGAAAAGGCTAAATTCACAAAAGTAGCAGATTATACATGGGGAACATTCTGCAAAAGGACAGCAAAAACAGCTTATATTACAAGGGCGGAAATGGATAATTGTGTTTGCCTCTCTGTCTTTCGCTCTCTAAATAACAGATAGCCTAATTGCTGAGTCACTAATTGTTTAATCCACTAGTACCATTGCTGGTGCATTCTGGGAGGACGGGGAGCAAATGAGGTGAGGCGAAGACAAGGAGGCATAAAAGATTAATGTGAGATGACTCCTGCTGGATCTGGACATGCTTCCCTCAACCCACAGAGCTGTCTTTGCCACTGCATTAATGATCTAAATGACAGAAAAACTTAAATGAAGATGAGAGAGCCTGTTAGTGAGCCGCGACAGGGAGGGATAGAGAGACAAACAAAGAGAGGGAGCTACATCCAAACATGTTGACAAAGAGAAAATGTCAGATTAATGGAGAGGTATTGCTCTTTTCTTGGAGATGAATGGCACTGAGGAGATTAACAAGGTCGGCAGATCTGACTCTCTCGTACATCAGCAGTGTATCCCATTAGCATTGTTGGCAAATAAGATTGCGGCTTTAAGTACAGATGCAGTGTTTAACACGTAATTTTCACCTAAATGTCAGCGTTTGTTTTTTGGTCAGGTGTTAATGCTGAACTTATAAAGGTGCTATGGAAGATTATAGCAGCAAAATACCATGAAAGCCTCAACCTTAAGACCTGTTTGCATTATCAGATTTGCTAACCTAATCTGAAAGAAGCCAATGGAATAACTATCAACCCAATCGCCAGAAAAAATGTTGGCATTGTACATTTCTGCAAACCATGCATGTGAGGTACATTTGCACTTTATTATGTAGCAGATATGTTGAAAATGTGCCTTTCAACAATGCTGTGCTTAACATGTGGTCGGGTCAAAAATCACTTTCTTATAGTTCAGTCAGACAACTCACGTTTAAATGTGTATTTCAGAAGCAGAACATAGTTAGGGCCTGTCCCAATACCCCCCCTTAGCCCTACCCCTTGGCCCTACCCCTACATTTGCGCGTTCCCGCGAGGGGTAGGGGTGTCCCAATTCTTTTTTGCATGTAGGGGTAGGGGGTATAATGAGGAGTAGGCTAGTGGGTATGAAACTAGCCCTTTGGAGCGAGGGATTTCAGATGCTGACTTGCCAGCGAGGGGTAGACGTCGCCATGGCTGCCACCGAGCAAGACATGGGAAAAAAGTTCATACATAGCTAACGTTACCGTCGTCACGTTGCTTGTTAGCTAGCTAGCTAGCTCGCACTATCTGCCGTCTTGTTAGCTAGCTAGCTAGCTCGCACTATCTGCCGTCTGTCATCTGTCCTGTTCTGCAAAATTGTCAGATTTTTCACATTATGATAACACGGCAGCTAGTATAACTATGCTGCCTCGTAATGTTAGCTGGTTAGCTGGCTAGCTAGTTGGCAGAAGTCCCCTGTCGTCTGTTGTTCATCAAACGAAGCATGATGAATACAGCAAACGCGACAGGTAGGATGAACTCAACCAGAGACTCCGTTGTAGATGGCTCGCAGCTTCCTGTTTAGAATAGTTACGTATGCGTGAACGTAAACAATGCGGTAATAGTGAGGGGTGTCCCAGTTCCTAGGGAAAGATTTTAACCCCTACCCCTTGTTGCTTCATTTCGAGGGCCAAGGGGTAGTGGGCAAGGGCTAGGGGTAGGGCCAAGGGCTAAGGGGTAGTGGACAAGGGGGGGTATTGGGATTGGGCCTTAGAGTTTGGCGAGCGGCAGTACTGATGCAGGGCAGCGGCATAGACAGTGCAAAGGGAGAGCTGGGAAGATTTTGCAGCTTAAATAGACCGCCAAATTTGGAGGGTGTGTTTGTAGATGACATATGGGGAGTGACGTATGATGTGTGTGTATGAATCAGTGCAGCTCGAGTTGACTGCCTGAACTAGCTCGGGGCACAAACCCACCAGGTAAAGCAGTGATGTCTCCATAAGAGTGCCTTTTATGGCACTATCCCCACTGGAAAAACGGCAGCAAAAAAGCTGCTAGAAAAATATCCACTGGTCACAAAGAAACACCCACGTTTTGGGACTGAAAGCTCACTGGAAACACAGCAATGACTCACCACATCACAACCTCTTTAGTTGTGCGTTGGTCTCCAACAGTGGTCTATTATAGTGTGCAGCTTAGCAGGCATCTCAGCCAGGTGACCACCATTACCTTCACCTACCAATGAGAAAGTCAGCTCATATACTACATTGCTTTAGACAGGTATGATACAATGCCAACATTTTCTTCTGGTGACTGAGCTGATTTTATATAAGGGCACTTAGGGTCAGTTAATAGGTCAGGTAACATGATCATCAACATAAGAGTAAGACATAACATTCTTGTTGCTGCACAAGCAACTCCTGTTATCAGGATGTGTGCAGGGAGGGGTGAAGGGAATAGCAACAATACATCTCTTTAAGTCTATGGTGAAATGAATCCAACTACAGGTTAAACTAACTGCAAACTTATCGAAATGAAAGGTGATGTCAGAACACTATGTGTGGTACGGTGCGTTTGATGTGCATGTGAGATGATACTCAGAAGTGTCCTGGTACAGAAAATCACAAACTCAAGGCCATTCTGCTCTGCAGAAGCTCCACCCTGTCCATTATTTTTGGGGCACCTTGTTGTGTTTAAATGCTAATGTAGATGGCTGTATTAATTCAGAAAAATCTAGTATTAGGCAAAAGGTACATGTAATGTTTGTTCAGAGAATCATCTATTCACAGCAGCACCAACATATTCCTCAGACTGCAAGCCAAAGGCCTGTGTTGCTATTCTCAAACTATTCACACTGTGTACATGTGCCAGTTTGATCCTCTAATCTGAACATGAGAGAATGTGTGTGCGCGTGTGTGTGTGTATATCAGGAAGGTATTCAAACACCTTCAAATATCAATCTACCTTTTACTTTTTATTTGCTTTTAAGGTTGGAAGTGTGTGTTTAACCTAGAAACAGGAGTGAACTCTGCAATCCGTCTATCGAAACAGAATACTCGCTCTAGTTTTATGTGTATAAAGTATATGAATACATTAGAAATTAGTGACAGTTAGTGATAAAATTAGCGCTTACCCGTTTCAGAGCCTCAGCAGTGCTGTGGGTGTGACAATCTGATTGATTCCATAAAGACTTGTAACAGTTAAGTAGCATTTAGGGAACTTTTAAGAGCTGTGATAGACTGTAGGTAATTAGACAGAGTGTGGAGAACCCATGAAGGGATAGAAACCTGCATACATACACTAACTAGAAGGGCGCTTGGAGAGCATACGCCCCCGCAAGTGCCCTATCTTGCAATGTAAACGAAAGTGAAAAATAATTTGTGTATCTGCACCATGATGCGGCTCCGTTCAAACATTTAATGGGTTCCTTTTTGGGCTATGCTACACCCTTCCACCAAGTTTCATGAAAATCAGGCTGGTAGTTTGTCTGTAATCCTGCTGACAAACAAAGAAACTGAACCAAACTGAGAACACACACCCGCTTGGTGGAGGTAATAACACTATGGCCTGTGTCAGACATTTAGAAATGATCTTTTGAATGGTAGTAATGCTTTTGCACCACATAATGTACTATTAATAGCAAGAAATACACAGGCGCTATTGACGTCACAAGCTTGTCTTTTTTTACATGAATTAATGCAGAGATAACCAAAACTGCTGCTCCATGTGAGATCACCAAAAAAAGTGTAACCTATGTTTATTACTTTACATTAAATAGTTTGGGGGTATCCTATATGACTCGCTCTTTATTGATCCAAAATACAAATATATCATTTAGTGAGAGCACATTAATTTGGATTGACAGCTGTGTAGTTCAACGCTGTGCTTCTGGATGTATGTGATAACCAGAGGTGCTGTTTATCCTCCCACAAACTGATGTTTTTTTTTCTCTGTTTGAAGGCACAGCTTTAATGAAGAAGCAGACCTGCTAACATTCTTGCAGAAGGGACCCTCTTCAACAAGTATGGGGTCACCATGGAAACCATTTCTCCTCCTGTCTATCATCAGTGGCCTTTCAGGTAAGAAATTCGAAAGGCATTGCAGGTGATAGTAAAAAAAAAAGTTAAGAGGAATAATCTTCTTAAGCACTGATATTAGACGAAATGGTACCATTCACACAGAAATGTACTGTAATGGCACGGCAATTGTAACTGTGACACAGCTGGGGCATCATCATTTATGGATCTGAGAGGTGTCTTGTGTCGTGTGACACTTGGAGAAAGAGGAATCCACGTCTTTCAAATTATGAATTTTGCATTTAAATCTGAGTGAAAGTGACAATGCCATGGCTCATTGAGTGTTTCTTTTCTGCCAGGATTCTGTGTCTCAGATATTTGACAGGGTTCTCCACACCTTTTCAGTGAAGGTCTACACTGGCTGTAAACAGCAGCTGCTCTCCGAAGAAGCATCAGCAAGTGACAAGGCCACATTATTACTGTAGTTTTACAGTCCTGACAAAACATCATTTGAGAAGGAGGGATGATTGGCCTGACAAAATACTATATTATAAATACTGTATTACTTAAAAATCATTAAAGGGATAGGCCTATTTTAATTATACTACTTTTTTTTATCATAGCAGTGTAGCTAGTATGTGTAAAGGAGCTACGGCAAACTTCCTTCCATCTTACCAGGACCCAGATCTTAAAGTAGGCAGTGCTGCACAAAAAATATACCAAAATTCTGTGACTGTATTGCCTATTTCTCACCTAAAATGTCCTCAGAAATATATTTTATACTCATATGACCAATGTGCTTTTTGTAGGGCTGGGCGATATGGCCTAAAAAAAAAATCTCCGATTTTTTCACAAAAAATCCAATTCACGATTTAAATCGATTTTTTCCCCTCCTAGTTAAAAAAAAAAAAAATGCGACCTGGTAGCACATACCTGGGGTCCAAAACTTTCAGCATGTGAATAAACCCCAGCTTTTCCACGGTAGCCTATATATGGGCACCATATCTCTTGCAATATACATGGCAACTGCATCTGTGATTCCACCGGACCCCTTTCTTATCATATGGCAGTGTTTCCCCTACCATCATATTGGATCACAACAGAAGTCATTTAAGGTTACCTTT